>NC_136712.1:2327186-2502790 GCF_947650265.1 Symphodus melops
TGTGAGTGACGCAGGCACAAAGTTCAGACCCATTTCTTTTGGGTTGAATCGTTTACCACAGCTTTGAACAATCGTTCAATAATCATCATTTTATGGGTAAGATGTCTTTCCAGTGATCGAGTCAGCTGCTGGTTATAAACATAATATTTGGCTGCAGCTCGAGTTTGATAAATGTGTTTTTACATTTGAAGTCTCCTTATTATACAGGAACTATTTTCTCCCATAGTTTCATCCATTTCTTTCTTTCTTTAGATGATTCATACGTGTAGCAACAACATTTATTCCAGTGGTTTCTGCAGAGAGCACAGACTCTTTCTCCTCCGCCTCCCAGGAAGTGACGCGTTTAATGTTTTGGAAAAGCAACGACGGTGGGTGTTCAGGATAAATATAGTCTTTATTTTTCTCCACCTTTTTTGTTGGAAAGAAGTGCAACACGTCCGAGAGATAGTCAAAAAAGAACGGGAGGAAAGTTGCAGGGAATGTGTGGAGAGAATATTTTCAGTCAGTCTGACATACAGAAGGTTGTGAGTCAGCAAAAGCTAAACATACACGCGTACTGTCCAACTGTCAGGGGATCTCCGGAACAGGATGACAGGCTTCAAATAGTTGGACAAAGATAGTAACGGAAAAGTGAGTCGCTGCATATATTTTGAAAAGAGCCTTCATTTAACTGCAGTCGTAGATTTTACTAGAAAGTGTGTTTGGGAAAGTTCCCTCGTGAAAACAGACGGTGAGCAGATATCTCAGTTCTGCATGTGTCCGTCTGTAACTGCTGGAGAGTGTTAGAGGACGGGGCTAAAAACAGAGCCCCACACACACACACACACACACACACACACCAAACACACACACACACACAGATGGAGAGGAGAGGAAGAGGAGGGCTTCTGATGTTTGTTTTCCTCTTCAAACCACAGACGACGCTTCTTTCTGTGTCGCTCACTCCTCCTCACCGGAGACGAGCTCCTTCAGTTTCACTTCTCTTCCACTCCATTTAAAACCTGCTTTTAGGTCTGAGCGACACCAAACGAAGAATGAACAAACTCGAGACTCACGGTAACCCTTAGTCATTGATCCAACGCGTACATCTTTAAGGTTACTGCCAAACAAAGAAGATAACGCCCCTTTTTTAAACGGTGAATAAAAAGTGAAATGACGATCAATAATTGTTGTTTTTCCTTCTGTCCCTCTGAAAGCGTGCGATTGTGCTTTTAGTGGTTTCAGATGACACCCTGCTGACTTTTCATACTGAAAGCTGAATACTCAATACTTTCCCTCCCAAAACTAGAGAAAGTTCCCATAATGCACCCTGGTTCATCTTCATTTAAAAGTGACGGAAAGCTGCAATAAACAGCTTTTCCTTTGCAAGTTTTAACTCTTTTAATCTGCAGCATTAAAGGCCTTTGTTTGTTTATTGTCCTCTTTAGCGCTCTTCGTTTACTTTTTGACACGCACTGTAACAGGTTCTTTCTTTTTGCTTATATGGTTCAGTGCGATCCATTGTGTATTTCTACCAAAGACGATAATCTCTGAAACAGATCACCAGTATGGAGTGAGTGTTTTATAAAGGCAGAAAAAAAGCTCCCACAGCTGCTCTCTGTGCTTTTGTAACAAGCAGAAGTAAACAGTGTTTATTGGGGGCAATTTTAATCAGAGGATTAATCCACATTTGGAGCTTGACTACTTGTCGCTGCAGGACGGTGAGTGTGTGTTCTGTATGTGTGAGAGTGTGTCAATGAAAAACAGCGTGTGCTGTTTTTAATGAAGTGGTCTTTAGAGGACTACAAGGTGAAGTGAGAGACGTTCGTGGACTGAAGTGGAGTTCTGTGTCACCCCCCCCCGTTTCCCTCCTATCCAATAAAAGCAAACAATTCTTCTCAACAAGTTGTCCCCCGTCGCTGCTCTTACATTTACTGTTTGCACGTTTGCTCATGTAACTGAATCTGAGCAATTTCCCTTTTTTCACGTTTTATATCCGCCTGTGTTGATGGAAAATCGTCTTTGTACCTGCTGTCAAACAGTGGCCCATTCTTGGTTCACTTCCACTTTTTCTGATCCTATTCAAGCGCGGCAAACCTGCTGAGTCAAGGCTCCAAGTGCTGCTCATAAACTTTCATTAGTAAGGGATTTGATGTTTGGTTCAGTGAGGGGTTTTAGTGTGAAAGGATTAGATCCAGCTGTGGTGTTGTTTGAAACTTCTTGTATGCATCTAAAATTCATTAACTTTGAGGTTAAGGACTCCAAAACAAACCCCAACTTAAGGCTTCATTTAACAACTGTGATGCAAAAAGAACTTGAAAAGCAGCAGAGGAATGAAAGCACAGCTCAATGTAAATGCCTCCCCGGTGCCTTTTTCACAGAACTACACAGGAACTGACATAAAAGAAGCATCGCCTCTCTCACTCTGCACAACGCCGCACACACACACACATTTCTTTGGAAACAAAACAAAACATGCAGAGTGTGATGTCGAGTCTGGAGAAGAAAAAAAAAAACAGACATATTTCCCCTCAATCTGCACAAACAGCAGCTGCGATGAGCCGGTGATGATGGTACCGGCTGCAGATCACATTGGGAGCAAAAAGCTTAGCGGGCTTTATTGTTGAAGCAGCAGGATGGCATGTGGCTCTTATGTAAGTGGATATTTAGGATGTCATTTCAGAGGAACATCAGCAGAAGTCAATTACGAAGGCCAGGAGGGGTTTTTTGATTTGATTTTTCAGCCTTGCAATGCATTGAAATTGAAATCTCTCAACCCCGTGAGACAGTATCCACTGACTGCATCAGGCAGAATAACAGAGGACACAAAAAAAAAAAAAAGGGTGAAGTCAGCAGTCCGGCTGCATTTGCACATTGCACATGAGGATATATTTCATGCATGGATTTGAGCTTTAAATGAAAGCTCTGGACTGTCAAAGAGCAGTTAATCCCTGAGAGTGAAACCCGATCACACACACCATACGTCCATCGCTGATCCCGGGATTAATTCATGGTGTCGGTTTTTTCGAGCGCGGAAAGGATGCTTTAAATCAGGGCTGCGTGTTCAATCAATAAAGAAGCGGGCGGTTGATATTCTAGATGATCTATAATCCTAATAAAAGAGTAACATGTTACTTATCCACTCTGCAGGAGTCATGTGACCTTCTTCTGCTCTTCCTGATTCATTTTCACTCTAACTTGGGTCGATCAGACACTAAAATAAATGTCTGTACATTTAAATTGGATTTATCCAAGAAAAGCCTGCCACTGACGTCATGTATGTTCTCTGTGTTCCTTTTTGTTTGTTCAGAAAAGGGTCAAGTGTACAAACAGAAGAAGCCCACCATGTACCCCCCTTGGAGCACCACGTTCGATGCCCACGTCCACAAAGGGCGCATCATGCACGTGATGGTGAAGGACCGGACGGCGGAGCTCAAGTCCGAGGCCACGGTGGCTCTAGACTCGCTCGCAACACGATGCAAGAAGGAGAACGGCAAACTGGAGATATGGGTGAGTGCGTTGGCCTGGATATGTTTGTTTGTGTGTGTGTGTGTGTGTGTGTGTGCGTGCGTTTGTTTGTTGTACTCACTGACCAGCTGTTTAAGCAACAATCCAGACAGGCTGTCACTTCAGGGTCAAAACAACAAATGTTTTAATCTGTAATCCACGTTTTAGACATTGTGGTGCAAAGTGTTACCAGCTGCTCAGAAAATTAACCAACAGGTGTTCTTCATCGTGCTTGAAGTTTAAAAAAGCAAAAAAGCATTACAAGTTACATCTAGAAGCACGAGTTACAGCTGTTTTAAACTAAACAACTCTTGAAGTGATTTCAGCGTTTCTGACGTCGGGATAAAGTACGAGAGTTTAGTTCCATTTAAAGCTTCACGTTGGTCTTCTCCATTTGCTCTGACCTTTCTTCAATGAGACATTTTAAAACAATACTAAAAGCTCCATGACATGAATGTTGAACACTTTTATAAAAACGGCTTGTTCTCTGGCAACGCGAGTGTTAGCGTCGCAGCTGTTGCCTTGTGGCCTGCTAGCTTGTTATAGTAACCCACAGGTAACACAAACCACTGCAAGAACGAGGCCAGGTGATGCATCTGTTAATACTCAAAAATAAATTTTTATTTTTGACGTTTTCTACTCTATCATCCCTGTATGTATGTTTGTTTGTTGTGATGCAGCCACTTTTCAATTATCTAATCAAATTCATCCTATCGTTGTGTATCGATCTTGTGATTGGTTCTGTTCAGTCTGATGAGCTCTTGCAAATAATGACCTTAAGGTACCTATATAAAATGACTTTTTACAAATACTGGGGATCTTGCAAGTTCACGAGCTGCAGACTTCTGTACAACTACAGTACATTCTTTTTAAGAGTATTTCCCATCATGCACCTGGTGTACATTTACAACTACAAGTTTAAAAGCAGAGGATTAAGTGGTGGAGAGTGAAAGACATGACGAGGTTTCTGAAGGTGAACCAGCAGAGGGATCCTTTCACTAACTGTTCTATATTGATACTCATCTGGGATTTCATGGGTAATTTCTGTCCTCATTATTTCCTTCTCCACTCCATCGTGGTACAAAGTGGAGGACACGTCAAAGAGACATCGTGGTCTCTGCACAGCTGCACCAGTTTCTCCTTCTTTTCCACAGCGCAGGAGAACTTTCCTCCGCCTCGACGACTGGCTGTTTGGTTCTAGTGAGGCCGCTCTCATTGGTTGTTGACAAAGGTTACGTCATTGAACAACATGGTTTGCGCAAGACAAAATTAAAGAGCTGCGATATTTATAAACACGTCGATGATTTTAGCTGTAGCTTTAAATATGTAAATGAGCTGTGTCTGAACACGCCCCCTCTCTGGAAGGGCTCCGGTGTACTCTGGTCTTTCTGGCTCCATGTCCTATTGTTTACGGTGAGAAGGCAGACTCAGAGGGCAGAACAAACAACTAGCTGTGGGAGTGTCACCCACCTGGGGGAGGGGCTACTGCCCTTTGTGATGTCATTGGGGAGTTTGTAGTCATACTAGTGTTAGATGACCATGGTACTGTTTGATTGATTGATTTTTTTAGTTCACTTTATTTATGTGTATTTCTTATGTAGTGTACAGTGTCCTTGAGTGACCGGAAAGGCGCTTCAAAATTAAATGTATTATTATTTATTATTATTACTGGGGATTGTAGATAATATGAGACCTCTAAAGTCTAAAACTAATACAAAAGACTCTCCTTGTCCTAATGTCTTCCTCCTCATTCGTCCAGATGTTTCAATCTGTCATATAAACAATGATGAGGTTATTGAGTCCAGCAATGCTCTTTTTCGTTACTCATTTCTTCCTCAATTTATTTTGACGCATCAGATCAATCCTTACCGAGAAGAGATTTTCGCGTCCCTGGAAAGATTTGGCTTTGAGTGACACGGCAGACTTTATGCCAACTGTCTCTTAAAGCAAAGTAAGAATCAAACAAACGGATGAAGTCAAGTGAATGAATCAAATCAAACACATTCTGGGGGCGAGGATCCTTCTGAGTCTGTTCCTCTGTTTGTACTTGACATACAGCGAGTCTGTCACGGTGACGCCAAGCGGCTTTACACACATCATCATCACATCCTTCCTTTTTTGAAATTTAGTTTTTCTCATTAATTTCTGCCTGAGACATTTATGTGGTTTCCGTTTCACATGAAACCTCACAGCACTTCTCACACACAAATAACATTTGACTTTTTATTTTATTTTATATTTCTCCATTTAAATTTCTTGAAAAGTAGGAGTACTGCTCGTCACCTTCGTCCCTTTGTTTTATTCTATTTTATGATAATGTCCCAGTCACACCAAGATGAACTCCTTGTATGTTACTGCTTTGCAATAACCCTCATTCTGTTTCTGACTCTCAGCTGGAGCTGAAGCCACAGGGCCGCCTGCGGATGGAGGCCCGATATTATCTGGAGAAGAGCGGTGAGTGATTCAACTTTCTGAGGCTCCATCAGATCCTAAAACTACTAAATGTTGTATCACAAAGGATTTGACTGCCACCAATAAGAAAGAAGAAAAAGGGGCCAGACAGACGTCTTTGCAGCGGGCCAACCACCAAGTGCTTTTGTTGTTGATCCAAAGTAAATCAACACTTACACACCTGTTTCTTGAAGCAGACAGGTGAAGCATTCCTGAGTACGTCAGGTCGTTTTTAAGGTGCTAACTTTTATGTGAAAGACTTCTCTTTCATTGTCTATGACTCAGTCCTGAGCTTTTTTTTTGGAGATGATTTTGTGAGATTAACAAAAGGTTAAAGAAAGTATAAATATAGTAAATGTCATCATCGAATACAAGCAATCATCCAAATTGTCTGTGTCGTCCTACAAAAGCCGGCATGACGCCAGCCCTCTTAAGTTCATGAAGCTTAATCTTGAAAGCCTGATTACATTCCCTCAAAATAAAAACAGCATTTATTCAGCACGCTGGTACAAAAGATGCGTCTCACTCCTCTCTTCCCCCCCTGACATTATCACCGTGCAGATGCTCGAGGAGTCACCGAGGACTTAAAAGAAGACATGTCATGTCTCTAAATATAGACTCGGCTAATGAGAAATCACTGCTCAGAACAACAGGTGGCATACACAGTGGGACGAAGAGGCCATCTGATCTGGGGGACTTCCTCCTGAACGTCATGCAAACACACACAAACACAAGCACGCACATGCTCAGGAGTTTAAATCAAACATTATGTTTTGATGGTACTTGTAGCACTTTGAGATTTTCTTTTAAATGTAAGGCGCGTCATAAATAAAATGTATTATTATTATTATTATTTATTATTATTACGTCGGGCACGGTCAAACAGCGAGACCATCTGCCGTCTCTTTTTTTGGTGCGTGTAATTCCCAAATCTCTCTCGCCACATTTCCATCCAATAAAAGATCACAAGCCCCAGAAATAATCTTTGTCAAAAGACTGGTGACATTGTTTATCCCTAACTAGGCCACTAATGCGAGAAGAAATGATCAGTGCAACACCTGATAGACCCCACGATTAGTCAGGCATGAAGTAAAAAGATGTCCAACAACTCCCTGCTCGGTCAAGTTTAGGTCAAGTGCTCGGACGAGGCAACACCTCTAATTAACACCTGGTGTTAACACCAGAAGCTTTAGTTTAGAGAACAAAGGTGGGTGTGATAAAGGAAACTGACTCATCTCTAAGAGACAACAAAAGGTGAGAAAGTGAAACAGAGGTGTGAAATCTGCTCAGCTGAAAGAAGCGCTCTGTTCATGGAAGCTCAGTCAAAGAGCAATATGTCTTTTTTTTTTTTTTTTAAAGAAAGGTTGTATGATGTGTTTCAGACGCTGCAGGCCAGACCGAGGGAGACCCCGAGTCTGAACGGGAGAGGGAGGGTCTGTTCGCCCTGCATCATCGACGAGGAGCCATCAAACAGGCCAAAGTCCACATCGTCAAATGTCACGAGTTCAGCGCCACGTTCTTCCCTCAACCGACCTTCTGCTCCGTCTGCAAAGAGTTTGTCTGGTACACAACAAACTGACATAGAAACCCTTCACAATCATTTTCTCCAGTATCAGATGAGTCATTTCAACCTGTTTTTTTTTTTTTTTATCCACCACAGGGGTCTCAACAAGCAGGGCTACCAGTGCAGACGTAAGTGTCTGAATGTTTTCCACTGACCTTCTGGATGGAAAAGTCCTACTTCTTTTTCCTTTTCCTGTTCGTCTGACTGTGGCATCATTTCTGTCTTTCAGAGTGCAACGCAGCCATTCACAAAAAATGCATCGACAAAGTCATCGCCAAGTGCACAGGTTCAGCCATTAACAGCAAAGAAACAATGGTAAGTGATGGTGCAGACTGCAGACGCTCTTTGTTCACTAGTACTGTTTTGTTTTTGTTTCAATCTGTTTGCTGTCAGAGAATGACTGAGGCTTTTGTTCACATGTGGTTAAGATAATTATTAATGGATAACAGTTATCATCACTCAGACATTTTTGTCTCATTTTCAGCTTGCTATTGTTTCACTTCCTGCTCTTACACATTGCATGAAACCAAAAGAGACGGAAACTCGTAGTAATTGACGGTATACGTTTGTCCTTTCTGGAAACACAAAGTCTTTGTGAAACTGCTCTTGGCTCTGTGTGCAGGCCTGAATCTGTACAAGTCATCCTGTGGTTAAGATGCATGACGCCATGTGCTGTGTTGCAGATCCACAAGGAGCGCTTCAAGATCGACATGCCGCACCGGTTTAAAGTCTACAATTACAAAAGCCCGACGTTCTGCGAACACTGTGGTACTCTGCTGTGGGGGCTCGCCAAGCAGGGGCTCAAATGTGAGGGTGAGAGGCAGGAGTTTTATCGTTTCTGTCGCTTCATGAAACTTCATTGATACCTTTTTGAGTTAGTTAGCGTGCACTGTACGCTTTTTAGAAACGTATTGATCGTATGACTCATTTTGCAGTCGGGCCAAATTTCACTGTGAGTGTTGTTAATTCTGTTTGTTGTAAAATGGGAAACATAAATAGAGATGCAGCTCTCAGATCATGGTTCAAGGTTCATGAAATCGGTCCGTCTAAGAACGCCGAAAAAAAAATCTCTGCACACCTGAGTGTGTAAAATTAAAGACAGTGAGAAAGGCCCCTGCACACTGTCTCACTTTATTCTTATACAATTATTTTAGCACACATATATATATAACGGCCTTGAAAACAAAACATATGCTCAAATAAATGTGAGAGCATGAACTCAGACAGTGTGTCTTTTGTGTTCACTGGACACCAGCAACGATTGAGTCCATGTTATGACAGGGTATCCGTACAACAGCTGGCTCCAAATATTTTGCATGTTCCGGATGTTGGAGCAGAAACACGCTGCAGCTGTCATAGCAGCTGGCTGATGACATGCTCGATGAAGAACATGAACACGCTCAAACAATCTGTGAAAAATGAGCTCGGCTTATTTTATCTGATGTTCTGTTTTGTGTTTATCTAAAGTTTTAGGTAGAAATTATAAATCGTCTAAGCTTAGATAAAAGGCTATTAGTTTTATCAGTGACATCTTTATTTAAGATACACAACTGTTCTCTAATGTTTTTGGTGTTTTTCTGGGTGCAGAATGTGGCATGAACGTGCATCACAAATGTCAGAAGAAAGTAGCAAACCTCTGCGGGGTGAACCAGAAACTGATGGCTGAAGCTCTGGCCATCATCGAGAGCAAGCAGCAGGTCAGACACACACAACTCTTCACAGCACTAAACCTGACGTGTGGCTCGGATTATAAAGGCCTTTCCTACCTTTTGATTTTAGGCCCGGACCACCAAAGATACTGAGGTCATCAGTCGAGAGGGTCCGGTGAGCGTCAACCAGCCGGGAGTGGTCCGAGCCCCGTCTGGGTTAGTGACTGGTGTACCAGCCACAGCCACGCCTGCAAATAAAGGTAAACAACCAATCAAATTGCCGATCATAAAAACATTAATTTTCCTTTTGAAAATAGCTTCAATATTGTGTTCTTGCTGTCTGACCTGCAGACACTCAGGGCGTTTCATGGGACGGACCAGCCGACGTCAGCAGGTCCATCACACAAGAGGTGCCGGATGAAGAGCCTCTGTACGCTGTTCCCAGGAAGGACCACCATCCCAAATTCACCGTGGACGACTTCGTCCTGCACAAGATGCTCGGCAAAGGCAGCTTTGGGAAGGTAGCGGTTATGATCTGAAAAACAGGGAAGAAAAAAAAAAAGAAAACTCAGCACAACTATACTTTACTATATAAGATATAGTTAAAGACCTCTGTGCTGTGTAACACATAACATAATATGTTATATATTATATAAAAGACATCACATTGGTAGTTTCAAAAAAATATTTGAGTGTCTTCATGGAGCTAGAATATTTATTTTTTATTAGTTACCTTTTGATATTCTTTTTTTCCCTTCATCATCCCTCTTTGTTTGTGCAGCCAGTTTTCTAAATAAAACCTCTGACTTCAAGTTGCTTTTATGTAGGCGGCAGGTTTTTGCATCAGCCCGGAACGGGGGCGAAAGAAATGAGTGGACAACAGAAAAGAAAATCTGAAAACGGCAAAGCTACAGAAGATGTGTTTTTGTTGACTTCTCAGGTGTTTTTAGCAGAGCTGAAAAAAAACGGGCGATTTTACGCAGTGAAGGCTCTAAAAAAGGACGTGGTGCTGATGGACGATGACGTGGAGTGCACCATGGTGGAGAGGAGGGTCCTTTCTTTAGCCTGGGAAAACCCTTTCCTTACACACCTTTACTGCACCTTTCAGACCAAGGTATGAACCATGTCACACACTCACAGCTCACCCAAACAAACCCACGCCGACCTCTACCAGCCCAACCCGTCTTCATTTATCACTCCAGGAGAACCTGTTCTTTGTGATGGAGTATCTGAACGGAGGAGATCTCATGTTTCACATCCAGACGTGCCACAAGTTTGACCTGCACAGAGCAACGTATGTATCCCAAAATCTACAACTTTAAACTTGTATAAAGCAACCTCAGGTTACAGCAGAAATGTATTCACAGATACTGTAGGTATAACAAGAAATGTTTGCTAGGTAGAGCTCATTTCCCAATTCCTGTCCACTGTACAAGGAGCACACTTTGATAGGTCACATTTGTTTGAATTACGTTTATTTAAATGGACCTCTTGGGTATTTTCTTTATCAAGCAAGTACAGTACTGTATATTCTTCTTTAGACGTCTAGCTCTGAAAGACAGCGTAAGATGCCATGCTTGAGGCATGAAATGGTAGTGCACAAATCAATTGGTGCCAGCACAATTGCTATGTCTTTATGTCTTTGGATAGGAAACACAACTGAACTTTGTTCTTACTGGCATGCTTTTTTTTTTGCTTTTTTTAGATCTGGTTTCAGTTCACTTTCTGTCTGTTAGCTTTAACTTCATGCCTTTCAGTTTTGCTTTGGCTCATCAATGAATAGCGTCTTCAGTGTTTTTTTCCCTCTTTCATCATCCATTGCTTTTTTGTGCTTCCTGGCTCGACAAATTTTGCAGAGATACAATTGGAAAAATCTAAGGAAAGACAAAAACGATGGGTTTTTTTCTGTTGTGTCTCTTTCTGCAGCTTTTACTCAGCAGAGATCATCTGTGGACTTCAGTTCCTGCACTCTAAAGGAATCATTTACAGGTAGAGTTTCAGTATAAACCAGGAACAGAAATGAAACTGATGACTTGTGCACAAGAGGTCAAACTGAGAACTCTGTTCTTCATATACAACCTTTTTATGTCATGCTGTTTCTCTGCAGGGATCTAAAACTGGACAATGTTCTGTTGGACTCTGAGGGTCATATAAAGATCGCAGACTTTGGCATGTGCAAGGAGAACATGCAGGACGAGTCTCGGACATGCACCTTCTGTGGGACGCCGGACTACATCGCTCCTGAGGTAACTACAAACTATATCTAATGCAATCATAAATAAATAGCTGTTTAAGAAAACGTAGTATCCACAGTGGCAAACATTTTAAAAGGCATCAGGAACGGTGTGCCGAAAACAGAGACAAGGACGACCATTATAAAAGATTTGTGTTGTGAAATTGTGTTTTAGATCCTGCTTGGTCAGAAGTACAACAGCGCAGTGGACTGGTGGTCGTTTGGAGTTCTACTTTACGAGATGTTGATTGGTCAGTCTCCATTTCACGGCCGCGATGAAGAGGAGCTGTTTCAGTCTATACGCACTGACAACCCTGTCTATCCACGCTGGCTCACAAAAGACGCCAAGGACATTCTGGTCAAGGTCAGCAGCTGTGTTTGTTGACCTGTGTGTGTTTTGATGGCTGTGCATTCAAGGTATAAAGAGTACAAAACTATTTGTTCTCTCAATGCACTAATTTGTTGATGAAAAATTCTGTCAAACTGAGTTTGGTGGGATAAGAGAAACAATTTATTGGCTTTATGTAAACTGGTGACTTTAACTTAACCTTTATTTGCACTTTGAGGCTTAAATATCTCTGGGTCATGTGCTTTATATTCCTACAGCTGTTTGTAAGAGAGCCTGAAGAGCGTCTGGGAGTTAAAGAAAACATTAGACAACACAGTTTCTTTAGCAGCACTGACTGGAACGCTCTGGAACAACGGCAGGTGGCGCCACCATTCAAGCCAACTTTAGTAAGTACATCACTTGATGCACAGCAGTCTTAATTCAGTCAAAAAAACACTGCAATCTGCAAAAATGGTTTTTTTAGGGTAGTATATAGAGTTTCTTGGTATTGTGACATTTCTAATCATCTTTTCAGAAAGATAACATTACTTTTGCTAAACCATGCAATTGGCATTCCTATTAAAACTGCACTAAAGTTTTATTGTGGTTTTATTCCCCTCCACCCTCACAGTCATCGCCCAGTGACTGCAGCAACTTCGACAAAGAGTTCATCAACGAGAAGCCTCGGCTGTCGTGTGCAGACCGGACGCTCATCAACAGCGTTGACCAGACGATGTTCAGAAACTTCTCCTTTGTAAACCCGGGGATGAATCGCATCGCAGCACACTGAACAACACACACCGACAACCTACTACCTACAAACAAGTGACAACCAGCACTTCATACCTGTACCTGAAACAAACTACAGAGACTTCAGACCATGAATGTCACACAATTCAACTGTATCAAATAAATACTAATAAGAGGCTGTTCTTGATGTAAGGCACTCGGGGTCTTTGTTGTAAATCTTCCGGTCTCTCCAACTAACTGAGATTTATACTGAACTTTTTGGTTCTTAAATAGATTTAGACTTAGAGTAATATAAAACAAAGCTCTCCTATAACTTGTCTTTTCAATCTCTTATCAGTATTAGCCATGAAAGCAGGACAAACAAATGCTGTTCTAATAAATGCACATCATTCATTTATCTACAATTAATGATCCAACACCCTTTTGTTTGTGTTTAAGGGTGTCATTATTAATAGAAAATATGTTGTAAATAACTTAGGTGCCTCGTAATAGTTTATGGATTCAAACAAAATAATAACTCAAACTATAGTCTTGTCATAATTCTCTGTCTGTCTTATTCCATAGCTCTACATTGGTTGTAAAAATGATTTAACAGCCCTTTATTGTGTAAATAAGTGTTATATATTGTGTTGATATTCTGTATTGGATGTATTGTAGATCAGTTAATGTATCACAGGATTTTGTTTACATGATGTGTCCTCTTATTGTACCTCAGGAGTCTTATTGATGCTGTAAATTGAATCGGGTACATAGATCCCTCCGTACTGTAGTTTTTGTTCTTCAATTTATTGTGAATCATGTACAATAAAATGTGTTTGGTTGTTTTTACACGTCTGTTTTGATACAAGCAAAGCAGCAGGCAGATTTACTGTAGTTTGGATGGAACATTGCACTATCCAAGAAAACAAGACAGAACTACTACTTCTACTATACTGTTACCAACAATCTGAAAATAAACGTTTTAAAATGTGCCTTTTAAGTGCTTTTCAATTTTACCATTAGAAAAATAATCAAGTTAAATTCATAGCAATAAACCCCTTAATGAGATTGTATTCGGGATTTAAATATTTTTTTAATATCAAATAACCACAAAGACACCTCATAGTACGTGAAAGTATTAAATACAAGATTTTGGTTGCTAAAAATTGAGATAAAATAGTGAAGTCAAAACCATCCATGTGTGCATAACTGAAAATGCTCTTTCATGCTCACACATTAAAACACAATATATTAGCATTTAGTAACTTTATCCCAGAAAAATAATGTTGAATTGCACTGGTTTAAAATTACAATTAGGGAACTAAAAAGACAGCTCTAATCTATAAATCTGAGATATTCAAACTCAGGCCTCTCATTTGAACGTTTGAAATGCTAACCGCTTACTTACGCTAATCAACTTTTCTCCAAAGTTTTGTCCTAAAACAATCCAACTTTAAAACATCCCGCAGGCCGACTGACGACACGTAGCCTCGTGGAGTTTTGAAGATTTTTCCAGTTTCAGCAGAAACTTTCTCCCGACAAACCGGAAGTTGGCTTTATTAGTGTAAATAAAGATGGCGACCGGAAGAGTCGTGACGTACTTCTTTTCTCCCGATCCAATAAGAACCAGGAGATTGTTTATTTCAAATCATTTTGAAATTTAAATAAATTTGTTGTCACTTGCATTCAAAAGTCATTTTATATAAAAGTGATTGATGTCATTATTTTTCAATATTTTAGCTTCAATCTCTGGTTGGGTGAAAAACAATTTGGCAACACTACAAATAAACACAAAAAAACAACTATACATTTTAAATTGTGTATTTTATCCATTGTTGTAAAAAAAAATACATACCCCCAAAGTAGTGTAATTTCAAATAAAACCAAATCAGTAGGTAAGATAAAAAAAGAAATGAATGTGTCCAAATGTTTTAGATGTAAGTTGGCACATAACAGCAACAGTGTAGGTGTATGCTGTCCCACACCTGTGTGTCTATTTATTAAGGTTTTTTAAGTCAACTCAGTGCTTAAGTCTAATCATTGGCACACTTTAAAAAGGTTTACAAAGAGTTTATATTTCTCAAATATGAACAAAACGAGTAAAACATGAATCATGAGTCGAGATACTGCTAGAATCTATGGTAAAAGTTTGGTATCTCTCTTCCTATTTCAACAATTTGTACGTCCAAAAACGACAAAATAGGTGTAATTGTGGACCTATCAAAGGTCTAAGAAGTACTTAGAATACTTGGTAAATGTTTTTATATTTCTGTTTTCATTTTCTAAAACTTGAACAATCATAAATGATAAAATAGGTGTTATTAAGGACCTATCAAAGGATTAATTGATGGTAAAAATGTTGTATTCCTGTCTTCTTATAATTTAAATGATCACAAGTCAATTGTCACAAACTGCTTTTTCATGTTTGATAAGTCAGGGGTAGGGGTCACATAAGTTCTGGGAACTTCACCCTACTCCTTTTGAGAGCATTTTCTCCCTGTTTTTTTTATTACCTCAGTACATCTGTTCTGTTATTTTGTCTGCTGCTCAAATGAACTAATAAACTAAACTAAACTAATCATGGAAATAACTTCTGTTTTGCTTCTAGCCTTTCTGACAGTAAATTACTTTTACTTTAGTGTTACCAGTTTTCAGATAGGCCTATCAGTTGGTGGTAGTGCATCACCACCTTCAGAGGAAGTACGGGTCCCTAGATTATAGTTCCCTTATCTTTGGGGTCACAAACTGAAAAGGTTGGGAACCCTTAGAAAACAAGTAGCACATTTGTCCTTTCCAGCAAACGTGTCATACCAGCTAAGAATTGCATATTGCAAGTTTAAATTACCAATACAGTATTAAAAATCAATTACAATCAATCTTATTCAGTTTTTCTCCTTAAAGGCGTTTATATGTTATGGTGTGTAGATGTGGTTGTAATATACTGAATACACTGGGCTTCAACATATAGGTGCTGTGCAAGTTTATTTTAATAAATGTAAAGGGAATTCCTTTAAATTTATATTTTCCACATTGCATGTACACAGTATTTACCTCCCAGTGGTCAAAACAAAACATGACCAAGCTGATCGAAGAGATATTTCCCCATTCATACTTATGCCATGGTTAAGCAAGATATTACATTCCTTGTGTGCAACAGTCAAGTGACAGACAACACAAAGTGATTTCTTCATTTGATGGAACAAAAATGTGGGTGCTTCAGGACATCAGCAGTATATTTGGACACACACAATTTTTGTGATATTTTATTTACAGTCATTCTTATGTTTGTAAATGTTTTACTTATTCTTTTTTAAATACTTGGCATAGGAACAACTTGATGGCAATTGTGTAATCTCATAGAGGGAAAAGTTCATGTCTTCACGCACGGTCCTTACGACTCCAGAAGGAAGTAGCCAGAATGTCTCTATGTTTCAGTCCATGGAGAATCCTTTTCTCAAGGTTCACACATCCATATTAAGGAGACAGATAAACAGACATAGATAAACAGTTTAACATTAATGTTACTTTTTGTTGTTTTTTTATATCAGGAATCCTTTATTAAGAAGGACCTGCATAGGCCACTTTAAAGGGCTACTTACTGTTGTAGTCCTGTGTTACCTTGGCACTACAATATCGGTGCAGTTGAAAGACTACATGACTTCCTTACGCTCAAACTTAACTTTCCTAAATGTCTGTCTGTAATGGTTTTGCATTTTAGGATGAACTCTTTGTCAGATGAACAACACTCTGCTTATTTCAACTTGAATAATCAAGCAAAATGAACTTTAAATTTCATCTTATTAACACAAGATATGCCATTTTCCTTGATCTGCAGGAGGCAACATGGTGTTATTAGAGAATGACTATTAATGTAATATGTGATTCTAACATCAGTTCAGGAGTGCAGTGTTATTTATCTCCTTCCAATGGTTCCAGCACCACTACTACGGTTTAGGTTACGGCTGAGTTGAGGGAAATGAACTGTGGGGGTTCTTGATGTAGGACCATAGAGACCGAGATTTCTTGCTGCTGCTGACTTCCTTGGCTGCCTGACACTTGGGAACGGGGAAAAGACCTGCTGTTTCAGAGTATTGGTGCCATTGGACTGGAACGCTGGGGTAGAGGGGGAGGACGATATATGCGACCCAGAGGATGAGGAGATAGAAGAAAGTGAGGGAGTTGAGGGAGAAGGTGTTTTGTAAAAATTGGAGGATGTTGCAAGAGGGAGGCAGGAGAGGTCGTGGGCTGAAGTGGATGATGGGAGTCCGGAAGTGGAGCCTGGTGTCGGGGTGGGTGGTGGTGATGGAGATGACGAGCAGGACAATTCCAGAGAAGTTGATGTAGGGACCGGAGATGTGGACGGACTAATGGTGGAGGGTGAGGAAGAAGGGATGTTGAGGGAGTGGCAGGGTGGAGGTAAAGCAATGGAGGCAAAGTGTCTGTCAGAGACGATGTTTCTTTCTGAACCTGAGGAATCAGAATCTTTGTGCCGGTTTGAGGATGGCGGAGGAGGAAGAAGAGGGACTTTGGGTACAGGTTTGGACTCTGGTAAAGTGGGTTGTGCATCTGTGTTGTTGATGGAGGTCAGATTTGTTTGGTTCTCTAGATCCAGGGACTCCAGTTGCACAACTACATCAACAATTTCTGCGTCATTAATCCCATCAGCAACCTGTGGAGCCTCTTCACATCCTGACCCTGCACCAGATGGATCTGTAGATTGGGGCTCAGAGAATTCACCTTCGCATTTCTGCTCCTCATCTTCTTTATACCTTCTCTCGTCACATTCCAATCCTGCGTCTTCCTCCTCATCTTCCCTTTCCTCTGAATCTCCAAACCCCAGCTCTGCTCGGGCTCTGGCAATATTCCTTCGATGCACTCGGACATGAGCTCGCCAGGGCGACCCCATGCCTCCTCCAGGGCTGCCAGGAGATCCATTGCAGTTGTAAGGAGTTGATCCGCAACGCTGCCTGGCTGGAGAGCCCTGATTCTGGGACAGAGAAGTAGATCGAGACCCAGGGAGTGTTGAGATATTAGTGGATGAGAGTCTTGAACTTCCACCGCGTTGTTTGCGACCCAGAAGAAGGTGGTTGATTACTGTGCTGGAAGGGTTGAGCTGGGAGGGCAGTACTCGGGTGGCGGGGCACTTGTCTGGGGGGGAAGGTTACAGGACAAACAAAAATATATTAAAAGAGGCTTACAAAGATATGCCAGCTCTAGATGTAAGAGATACATGTTTGGTGAATGCAGCTAAAAAAATGTATACAGATGTTTGCTTCTTTCAAAAAGAACCCTTATATATTAAATTTAAAGTAATGTGATTCTAATAGAATCACACTGTATCATCTGAACTTTTTTGCTTTTTACATTTAAACTATATTGTATTTTAATTTTTAATTATGCAGATGCAACAGCTTGGTTTCACTTAGGAAACGGGTCAGCTCTTCAGGGCAACTGTCGTCTAAAGGTTTGCTCCATCAGACACCAGGGGGCGCCAAATCATTCTAGTATACGTTTTGTCTTTTCTTCTCTTAAGGATTTATCCACGAGGCCTCTCACAGAATGAGACTTGCAGTATTTTGGATTACAAGCCAAGTGCATGAAAATGACTCATAATATTACACATGTAAATCAATTCATAGTAGGTTTTTCTTTTTTCCAATATACATAAGCCATGTTGTATTCATAAATCCATGTCTATGAGCTTTTCGTGGAATGTTTCTTGGTGATGATGAGTGTCCAATAGAAGGGTGGGTGTATTTATTTGTGGACAGATGTTTGAATCTAAAATAGAAAAACCATTCAATCTGACAGTAATACTGTTATACAAGCCTCACACATATGTTAAGGATTGAGAGCAGCAACGACCAGAAGGAAGGAGAGGTTAGTAATAGAAAGCCAGAAAGAGCAATCATTTTAAAATCAAATGAACTGATGGAGACATCTTTTACCACTGAAGATGTGTTCTGTGTTTATTTAAATGCATCATTGGTGCATTCAAAGCACACAGTATTATTCCCAGTTTTTGGCTTTATTATTATTATAAGTGTTGACGGTTGAAAACCTTAACGGTTTCCTGTCTAGAGCAGCCAACACCAATTAAACAAAACTGGGTCTTTACATAAAGATGAATTATAAATCTAATGGACACATGTTCAGTAGTGGCAGATATCTCCTAACTTATTTATAGTTTATAGAATAATATAACAGGTTTATAGACTTTAATTCTGCATGAATATAGAAAACAAAACCATCACCAGTTGAAAATATTACCAATACCAAACCAGGTCCAAAGTAGTCTACCATCCACCTTTAATAATTTCATTATTTTAATCCAAATTAAATGTCCTCAAATCAGCCCCAGTGTGCCCAAATTCAGACACCAGTACCATCATCTTGCTGGTCAGTACTGTCGTTGAGTTTGTCTGGATGCTCCTTAGGAACCCCAGGACTTGTGGTCACCTCAGTTTCAGGTCCTGTGAGTCACACATCATCGTCAAACATCCAACTTTCTGATACGCAGTTTGTAATTCTATCACACCACCGATGGGGCATCGCCTCATCAGTGTTTGTTTTTCTGTGGCAGTGCTATGACATGATACGATCAGTTTTGTTTGCAGAAGAGCAAGCTCTGCCTAAACTGGTTTTTGTGTGTTAAACTGCCACTGTAGGCAAACAGAATGCTGGTGTTTAGGCAAGTATGAGCAAGCAAACTATGAGGCCAAATTCATCATTTCATACTTTACACAACAGTAAAATACTTTGAGTGAATCTACATGGTGAACCTTTAAGTATTTTTCATTTCATGAGATTAGAGTGATCCTACAAAAAATGTGAGAAAAACAAGCTGGGCAAAAAATGGTTATCATCGATAAAAAAATGTTTTTTAAAATGAACGGGGAAAATTTTACTCTGTGTGTTTGGGTCCAAAAGAAATACATTTTTAAGCAATGGAAAACATGTCTCTTCAATATGTGCCAACTATAGAACGCCTGTTGCTGTCATGCATCATGAATGAACATTTGGTGTAATTTGGGAATTAGTGTATTGCTTCCTGGAGCTATTATAAATTGCTCCTTTATAAATTGGAAGCTATGCAGAGCAGAACGCGTGGAAATGTTGACCACAGTGAAGCTCATTTCTCCTCCCCTCACCTGTGCGGATGTAGAGCTGCATAGCCTGTTGCTGCTGCCGCCTCTTGATGCGCGTGTATTGCTTCTTTAGGGCGTAGATGTCCGTGCTCATTCTCTCCATCATCATGCTGTTGATTGCAGCTTGATGCTCTGCCCTGGCACCTCCTGCTCCTCCTGCCCCTCCAGCTCCCACTGCTCCGGGGCTCAGCTCTGCGATGTTCCCCTGCTCCGCTCGCTGGTCTGAAAGTTAAAAAACAACAACAAACACTGATTAGATCTCATGTTGGGTTATTTATCCCTACATTAAAATCCCTTTCTCACCAATGCCTGATCTTTAAGTGACTCGTTTATCTTAATTTGTTGTTATTTTAAAACCACAAGTTAGTCTCAACATTGTCATTTAACAAGCCTTTTAAGGATCCATCGTAAAATGAAAATACACATAAAAGCGTGTGTATGCTGTCGTCTATATTGGATTTTTTTTAAAGTGACCAAATGATTCTTGAAATACATTACTGTACAGATGACAAGCACAGTAATGCATTGGGCAAAAGTTGACACGTTCAAAGACTTCTGGTCTCTCGATGAAACCATCCGAGCAAACTGAGTCAGTCCTTCCTGTTTGATTTTCCTTTGATGAGGTTAGAAAAGAAAGCAGGCTTTGAAGACTGAATAAAGTGCGTCTGACATTTACTTCACTCAATTTCTGTTTTCTCTTTAACTTTAGAGAGAAAGGTCAGTGCATTTCATCGTCATTTTATCTGCAGGTCTGCCTCCCTTTGTGCTACAAATCCAGGCCAAATTGGTTGTGATGTGTTCTACTTGTGAGGTTAAATGAAAACGTTCATTTCTCTCCGGAGATTCAAGCTTGAGCTTCAGATCTTAAGCGATGTTTTTATCTAAATCCTTCAGGCTGCTTGTTTTTTTTTTTTTACATCTTTGGAGGAGCCGTTGAACTAGGAGGAAGTGGGGGATTTGTCTGGAGGAAACAGATCAGAGACTGTTTGTAATTGGAGTCAAATTGAGGTCAGGACAGGAGGATTTGGGCTGGCAGTTTGTCTTGATCTACTTGGCTGATGTCTCCGTAAACTCTCCCGAGGGTGCAGTTTTAGAAAGTATAAGGAGAGATTTATGAAGCCGCACTGACCTTTTATATGTTTCTGGTATCTCTGCAGCTCCGGGGCCAGCAGGCCACCCAGGGGACCCAGGCAACCGAGCGCCGTCACCACAGAGTCTTCGTCGTCCATGTCGGCATCATCGTCGCTCTCCCAGCCGCCCAGACCGCCACTGGAATGAGAAAATCCCATCATCATCATCATCATCATCATCATCATCATCACTGCCCCTAGATCAAACACACCTCTATTTCCAGGCCCTCCTTTTGGAGGACAACAGCCTCAGTACAGGGTGGTAATGAGATGGAATACATTTAAATTTAACATTTATTCAATAAACTGGGATTTTTTTAAGAACATTTTTTTGCTTTGGATAGAAGCTCTGCTATTGGCTGTAGCATGGAAATAGAAAATGGGCGTCATGTCATGATCCAGTATTTGTTTTACTAAGAAAATGTGCCAATTCACATATACTGAAGATTTTCAGAATCAGAAATCGGTTTTATTATTTTATTAATATTTAGATTTAATTAGTCTGAAAATCAAAATAAAACCATCTCCACTAATTGCTGAAATGTTGAGACCTGGCTCTCAGACTTGTAAAGAGTATTGACCAACCTGCCGTTGGATTTGACCGAGGTCGGGAAAGGAGTGATGTTGTAGGTGTACTTCTCTCTCAGCTCGGCCAGCTGAGGGAAAGGAAACACGGCGATGGAGTAAACCTCCTGAGACACAAAGAGGGGAGAAGTGAAGGAGGTGAACGATTAATGCACAACTTTTTTTTTTTATAACATGATATTGGAGAAGTGATCACAGTTTGATTCTGTACCTGCATGAGTTCAGTGGGATCGATGAGGTTGTGCTCCAGCATCTCCTGAGTCAGACAACCCATCGTGCTGTAGAACTCATCGGCTGTGTGACAGTACTCGATCCTCCTGGACGCAGAGAGACAGAGGACGAGAAGCCGTGAGGAAGAAAAAAAGAGAACCCAGAGGAGAATCCAGGCAAGAAATAAACACAAAATGTAGGGAAAAAAACAAAACCCTGATACCGTCTCATGCTGCCAAAATCCCTATTTCTGTAACTGATGTTGTTGCACTCACTCTCCCAGTCTCTCCCAGATGGCGAGGGCGACTCTGAACAGCACCTCTGAACCCTCAAAGAACACCGAGTCCCAGATCTTCAGCACGGTGGGCGCAGGCAGGCAGGTGGCGAACATGGTGAGGAACCACTGCATGGTGAAGACGTTGGTCAGTGGAGGCTCGTAGCTGCCTGAGAGACACATCACAGGTCGAGATGACAAGATCTATCTGAAGGTAAATGTATGACTTTCATTTTTACATTTGTCGCTCTGAACTCGGTCACTTCTAACCGTGTGTTTGTGTAAGTGAAATGCAGATGTGTACCTCCGGCCTCTCGGTTAGCAGCTTTCTGGAGATGGTGGAGATGCTGGGAGAGTCTGGGCAGCTTCAGACGCAGCAGGTCTCTGAACACGGCCATGTCCACTAAAGACAGAGTTATCATCCATGAAAAAAAAAAGAGCCTCAGCATGACAGATGTTTCCTGCTGTGAGAAGCATTGTCACTCTAAAATGACTTTGATGTTTAGTAGAAATGTTGTGGATTTAGATTCTGTTGATCCACTAATTCCTTTCCTCTTCAGTGTCTTAAAACATATCGATCTGTTCCCAATGATACTGCAGAATACACAACACTAATTAACTTTAACACTAATTATGCAGCTTTATTTGAGAACACTATGAAGCTTGTACATGATATGTTAAAGCAGATGCTGTCTCTTCCTTTTCACCTCCTGTGCAGTATTTGTTTGTGCCTTCGTATCTTTTAATCTTACCTGACAAAGCTCGCAGGTTGTTGGCAAAATAACTCTCCGGTAGCACTTTGTCAATCAGATAGATCATCACCTGGAAGTAAAAATGACATCAGTTTCAGATGTTAAAAATGATGTTTTCTCTCTCTCTCTCATGTTTGAATGAATTATTCGAGTGTACCTTCAGCGCGTCGCTCTCATCGCCCTCAGTAACTTCCAGAATAAGAGCAGCCAGCACATTGAATCCTTGGCAGTAGCCCACAGTTTTATTCCAGCGGGCGTAAGCAAGCAGCACCCTCTTCAGCACCACCCTGTCCTGCTCCCCCTCCTGGCCACAGTAAGAACTGCAGCCCGTCCTGTGCAGGTCCTGGACGACACAAAAGTAGGATTTATTTTTTATTTTTTCTTAATTAGAATATTTATATATAATTGAATTCAAGCTTTTAGGACAGACACAGTGACCTGAAGAGAAATAGAGCAGACAATGTTTGGACTTTGCTCTGCTGGTGGATCACTGTGTTGAATCTCTGAGTCATTGAGGAATCAAGTGTTTCCATGATGCAGTCATCCCGCTCTCTGACGCACAGTCATGAACAAACATCCTCTCCCAGAGCATTTATCTCCACAGTCAGAGCGACAGGTTTCCTCAATGGGAAAACAAGGGAGACAGCTTCAAGCCCCTACGTAAGCTCTCTAACCATAGGCTCCTTTCTATCAGCCCTGGAGAGCAGCCCTCCCCTGGCAGCCCTGCAGCGTTCTGCCCCCTTGTTTCCTACTCTATCCACTGTCCTGTCTAAATAAAAAATCACTCCCCCACCCTGACCTTTGATGTTGAGGTAAGTTTGCTGCTGCTATCTGTATCGACTCAGGCTTCTGATTGTTCCTGTTTGCTTTTCTATTGTTGGAAACTTGGAAATCGGAATATAAACACACTAAGTGCAAAGTTTGCCTTGGGCCCAAAGTTGTTAGAAAATGTAAACAGAAAGTCTTGAGAATTAGGTCACTTTTAAAAACGGACTTTGGTGGTTTATAACTTTTAATTAGCCTTTAAAATAAGTAGCAACCATTGAAAATCCTGAAAGATGTTTGTGCACAGGAGAAGGGCACAGAATGGCCGACTCGGGCCGCACACTTTAAATAACACACATTGCAGAAAAGACATTTATCTAGTCCCTCCAATCCCAAACCTCACAATACCACGCGGTTACCTTGACGATTTGGATGCCGAGGGAGTCGTCGTCCGGGTTGCTGCGCTCGTTAAAGGCAAAACGAAGCGTCTTGTCCCAGTCGATGGAGATGCTGTGGAGATACTGGTCTGCGAGAGTCAGCCAAACCTGCAAACACACACACAACAGAAGCACGCAGATTTAAAAACACATGACTCATGGGCTGGTATCAACATGTGGACTAAATGTAGAGGAGAAATAGTTCACATTAATAAGATGTCTGGTGCTTTCCAGTCCCTATAAATCTGTATTTTTCCATCAATCATATTTCTATGCTGCAGTGGTTAGCGAGGAGGTTCCTGGTTCAAATCCCCATCAGACAGGAACTTTGTCTGTGTGGAGTTTGCATGTTCTCCTCATGTATGTGTGGGTACTCCATTCTCCTCCTTCAGTCCAAAGACATGCTGGTTAGGTCAACTGGTGGCTCTAAATTGTCCGTGCGGCTGGTTGTCTGTCTCTATTCATCAGCCCTGTAATGGACCACCGTACAGTCCAGCGGCTCCAGCCAACCATGAACAGGAAGAAGCACTATAGATAATGGATGGAAGGATAATATTCTCTTGTTTTTTATGTGTACAAAGCATTTCATTCAGAGTGATTCATGTTGTTTTGCAAGTTCAGGAGAGAAACAAGAGATGTTATTGTTCGTCTCTTCGGTCGAGATGAAAGTAAACGCCGCCGTTTCCGGGCTCTCTCTCCTCCTGAGGGATAAACGTACGATGATGGAAGATGAACGGAGTGCTTCTGCACGTTGTTCACTCCCGAGCTTTAATCTATACTGGCAGGTCGACAATGATGAAGATTTATTTTTCCTATTAGCACAACTAGGGACGTCACCTTCTCATGGCAGGACACATCATCGTTTATCGTTGCCGTGGAAACGGTAGCTGTTTCCATCAAAGTCTGCTACATAACAGTACGTACCCTCTTCCTCCATTCTTTCGGGATCCCTGTTGGGAGTCTGGCCACAGCTTTAAGGGCATCGTACCACTGCAGGGAACAAACACACACACACACACACACACACACACACACACACACACACACACACAGTTTCAATCACTCTTTTAACTAGCCGACACATTACCAATGAGACTGAGGCATATTAAGAAATGTAGAAACAACTTTGAAAGTCTTCAAACTTTTCACTTAACTATTGATAACAGGGAGAAAAACCAGGCTTTGCTGAACACGTCGGCATTATGAACACATTAAAACACACCGAATCTGAACACATATTCACTCTGTGTTGCAGCTAAAAGAATAAATAAAGTGTGTTGGAGATTTCTGCAGCAGCATGGTGGAAGTGTTGAGGGTTTTACCTGCTGGAATCCATTCTTCCCCAGCGATGGTTCGATGGTGAATTTCAGTCTTGTGTCAACTCCTAAAAGCAAACAGAGACACCTGGTCAGAGTCAGCTCACCTTTCACTGTTCTAGTCTTTGAGGCGTTTCATTCTACAATGACCCCGTTTTACTGCACTTTGCTTAGCGGACACTTTGCGTTCTTCCTCGTGACACGGATGCGTGCAGGAGAGTTGCCCGACAGCGGAAACAAACACAGAGGAGGAGAACATGACACATGCAGAAAGGTAGTCGTGAACAGGTGACGCACTACAGGCAGCCAAGACACACGCTGATGAAGATTTGCACGTTGTAATTACTGAACCCTGTGACCTTTAAGAAGGCTGAGTGTAGAGCATCTATGATGAAAGATTGTATGAACCAGTCACGGACAACAACAATCATTTGGTTCAAACTTGTAAAAAACAGATTTGTTGTTTTCCTTTGTTACCTGGGAGAGAAACTGAAGAGCACTTCTTGATTTGTTAACATTTTAAAAGACTAAATTCATGCTTCATTTTCAAAGTAATCTGCACATTATTAATAATAAAAATACTTTGTGGATGCAGCTCTGTTGACTGTTTAAGAGGCGTGAACTGTCCACTTTGCAAAGCTGTTAGGTGACTTTAAAAATCCTGATATTTTGGGTTAGTTTCAATTTTGCCTATGTGGAACAATTGCTGGGAAAAAAAAACATCTTTATACTCAACAGATTTCAAAAGGTTTCCGATATGACCAAACTATTCTGGAAACATAGAGCCTTCTCTAACAAATAACTTGGACAAGTTTAAAGATGCTTCAAAGAAGAGAGACAGACCGGAGACTTTTTCCAGAAATTAAAAAACACCGAAAGATCGAGCTAAACAGAAGTAAGGTTTTCTTAAGATCCCTGCTCCCACAGCCATGATAAATACATATTTACTGTAAACTAAATCATATATTAAGGACAGATGACTTCGTCAAGTTTGGAGTTTTCCCATTTAAACTGATTCTTTGAGTCTCACGTCACGCGGAAGAGTCGCTGTCCGTTTCCGCGTGGTGCTGAATCCGCCTTTCAATCTGCGCTTCTCTTTAAATCGTTTCAAATCTCTTTACAGGCGACAAACCAACATCTTTAAAGACTTTTCATCCCAGCAGACTAAACCCACTTACCCCCTGGTCCCGCAGACAAAAACGGAAATGAAAGTTTTTCACTTGAAGCTAAGCGGGCTGGTCGTGACATGCGTCGGCTCGGAGCCAACAGCTCAGCCAGCGGCCATGTTTCCTCCTCTCTCCCTCTCTCTCTCTCTCTGAGAGGATCGACCAAAGAGAGAGGGAGAAGACTTCACTAAAAGTACAAGCAAGATCGTTTACACCCCAACAAAAGTCCCTGTCTCGGACCAAATGTGCGATCAACCTGTTGTCTCCGCCTCTGTCCTTTCGTCCTGCGCCATTCTGCACCAACGTGGCTTTAGCATTCATGCGTTTTCCTGTCAAAGCTTTGAGAGAGGATTAACAGTGAAAGCCCTCCTCCTCCTCCTCCTCCTCTTCTACTGTCACAGATTACACCGACACAGCCCAGCTGAGGACCGAGACATCAGAGAGAGGGGTCAGAGGGTTCACCCTGTTATAATAAAGGAGAGTTTCATCAAAGTAAATGAAGCGAAATCAAGCAAGGTGGAGGACGTGGAGATAAAACATGGAGAGGTAACAGGTAGGAAAGAGCAGGATGAGTAATAATGAATGAAGGGGTGAGAGAAGGAATGCAGAGAGGAGCGATGGAAGCCATCCAAACAGTCCTTCCTCTCTTAAGTGCTATTAGACTTTTAAATGGGCAGAAAGAAAAACAACACTGCATTATTTATACCTTTATATTTATACATATTAGACATATATTAAAATTCAGCAAAGACTTGAAGCTTGTTGGGGTTTTTTTTTAAATAGGGGTCTCTATGAGAATCTGAAGCAATATGAGGGTCCGTGACATGGGAGTGTTTAGGATCCCCTGGTCTATAGCTCTTGTTTGTGTTACATGGGTTAAAGATTCTCACAGAGAAACCAAAACATGACAAAGTAAGAAGATATAAAAACTCCCTCTGACTCATAAACATCAATGGCCGCAGCTCTGCAAAGAGAGATTCTGAATCTTCCCTAAATTGCTTTTCAGAAGTTTGACACGTCTTCACATTTTCTTGCAGGTTGATGCATCATGGTGAAGAAGAAGAAGAAGTATTGATTGTAACCTGATCTCACCTGAGATGTTCCGTGAGAGTGATACATGATTAAATAAAAGAAACCTTTAAATCACTGTGTATACTCTCATGATTTGATTTAAACGTCTTAGCGTCAGGTTTCAAACTCTCTCTGTTGGAAATCAACTCAAGTGACACGCTTGTGGAAACTGCAGATAATAGTTTTTACTTCTAATAAGTAAGATCCATGAAAATGTTTGTGACCATGCAAGAGAGAGAGAGAGAGAGCGAGAAAGAGAGATTTCCTTTTTGTCTAAGCATTAACAGTATTTAGATGTTACTATTTACAAAAAAATCCTGTAATAGGTTTAAAACATTTAATTTTCTAGTTATGTTCACTTTACTTGAACAAACGTTGTTACTGCAGCTAAAATCAAAATGACACCTGATGTACAATGATTGTATGTTATTGATCATTCTTATTATCCAATACAATCATTTTGACCACTCTAATGCGGAAAAATCCCTAAAAAAACAACAACTTTATTTTAAAATGTAGTGGTAGATGAAGTAGCAGGATTAAATGAGACAGAACAGGCCTCTCAAATAAGTAAAAGAAAAGGGAAATGAGAATATGTAGGATGACATCTGCATGAGATCAGCTAGTTTTTAAAGATGGCCCTCCATGACCCTGCGCTTACATGATCCGGACCTGCGCGTGCTCTCACCTGGCTCTAAGGTGCAGAGCAGCCGCGGTGCACTCCGGGATATCCCGTTCCGCTTCTTCAGGACGTTGCTGATGATGTTACCGACCCCTCCCGCGCTCTGCTGCCGCTGCCTGCCGCCCGCCCTCGGCCTCCTGCCGGCGGAGTAGAGCCTCTCCTGCCTCATCTGGAACCGGAGCGTTCACTCAGCTCATCGCTTGGTCCCGCACGGTTAAAAAAAAACAACTCCTTTATGTCTTCTTTCGCGGTGATGCATTCATCCTAATATCCACGGAGGCAGCTGTTCTTCCAAAAGGCTCTTCCTCCAAAACGTTACAATCAATCGATTACTCTGATTACCGTGTTTCTAATCGCTTCCGCTTTTAGCTTGTGGTTCCGTTTTACTACCCAAAAAAACGACGGACATTCAAGTCATCATTCAACAGAGCAGCAGCGTCAAGGGAGCGACTCAAATATCTAAATAAAATATGGGTTAGAAGTGTCTAAAATAGCCCATCGCCCTGTGGTTTGTGCAGCTTGTATCCGGCAGTGCTGCTGCTGATGCTGCTGCTGCTGCACACCTCCTCGTTTTCCTCCGGTCTGACGTCACCAGGAGGAGGCGCAAGGATGGAGGGACACGTGGGGGGGGGGGGGGGGGAGACAGAGAGGATGAGGTAATGGGGAACAGAGGAGGAAAGCGTGAATAAAGACAGCAGATGTGGGAGTTTTTTTTTGTTTCAAAAACCCAGATTGAGAAATGAGGAGGAGAGAAAATGAAGAAAGGATGCAAGAAAGGATTTATCTGAGCGTCGTGCAAAATGTGATGAAGAGCAAATCAACTCACAACCCTCGTAAAGTATAAAGTCGAATCAAGCGGAGTAGACACTTATTTATTGGGCTGATGTAAAGAAATCAGGGGGGTTTAATATGTCCTCTTTAAAACCATCTCTCTCTTTCTCACTCAAACTAATGGTGTCCCTCTATTCTCCTGTTTTAGTGTCTGTGCTCCGTCTTTAAATTAACTCAAACGAGAAAGGTTGCTGCACCACAAAAACAATACTAACCCTCAAAACAAACAAACAAACAAACAAAAAAATCTCCCAACTTCTTCATGCCGACTTCTCAGGAACACAGATTTCACCAATCAACTTCCTGGTCAAGATGTTTTTCAAACACGAGACACGAAATGACGTTTATGTGATCGGAAGTGAATGATGCACGTCTGTTTTCAGCACTTCCTGAATGGAGAGCACATCCGGGATTAACGACTCTCTGAATCGATCCGAGCAAACGGGGAAGATGACGATCTAAAAGGAAATGTTCCGTGTTCAGCTGTTCGCTCCACGCTGCTCTCGTCTCTTCACGCTTCAACTGTTGACGATTACATCACTAAATGACATTCATCGCTTGTTGAGTGACATGTTATGATGTTAAAATATTCACATCAACACTAGAACTGTTTGGAAGTGTTTACACTGGAATCTGTGCCAGTAACCACAACTGATGACAGGTTTAAATTCACATGTAAATCAGCAGAGTCAAAGACTGGCTGTAGTGGAAATATTAACACAACCTGCCTCTAACATGGTGAGCAAACAATCCCCAACAGACCGTGTTTCACCTTCTCCTTCACGTGTCACATGCATCTCTTTAGATTTATCGTTTGTTAATCAGCGCTCTGCAGCAACTCGCCCACCAGCAGGAATATTAAGCTCACAAGATTCATTTGATTGTGACTCCCACTGCAACTTCTTTCTTTGCTTCTTCTCGAGTCTTTTCGGGGGTCATTTGCCCTCCGAGCCTCAGAAGGCAGCAACCTTTTCATACATAGTCCCATATTAGTAGGATTCCTTGTTTGTATCTCTGCAAACATCGACGCTAAATGCCCCCTAACATCTATAATTTCACACTAAACCAGACAGCAAACTCGGCTTCTCCTGGGAGAAACTCTGGGGATTTTAAAAGTCAAATCATTTTCCCAGTCATGAATGAGGAACTTTTTTTTCTGAGCACTTTTCTGTTCTGCTTATTTTACTGTGAACAGCAACAAGGAAGCTCTTACTGATTTCTATCGCAGCACGCTCCCTGTGCAGTACTCCAACGCCCTGACGAACGCCACTATTAAACGGCGGTAAGCTGTCCCACTCTTGTTTTTTCATTCACTTGTTCCTACGACAGCGCAGCCAGAATTACCCGACACGCAGACAGCACGCCAACTTCCATTCACAGAAATATAGACTACAGAATTGATTAAAAAAAAACACAAATACACGAGCGTTATCCCCGGTTAGTTTAGTCGTGACATTTACATCCATAAATCAGAGCGTCCATAATCTCATCCCCGGAGACATTCATTGTGTTGTTTGTTGCTCCCGAACGTCTCTTACATAACAGAAGAGTCAGATGCAGGATTCTGGTTTTGAGTATTAGACGAGCGGAGAGATTCAGGGGATGACACTGCGAACATGATTCCTCAATAATCATCACGTGCGTCGGGCTTACACGACAGTCTGTTATGTAAATAATAGAGCCATTTTCATACTGCATGATGTGATATGACTACTGTGGACCTGTTCCCACACTGTGTACAAACCAGTACGTCAAAACTCAAAGATTCCACCATCCTTCATGTATCAGAGTTTTTAGTTGATTTGTTAAAAAACCTCTCCGTAGGACAGCACGCCGGATTAGAAAAGCGTGTTCAAGAGGGATTAAAATGAGCTTTTTGAGAAGTTTGATGTCTTTAAAAAAAAGATTATATTGTGTCTCAGAGCTGTTTTTACATTCTCTATGAATCAAATCTATTTATGAAGAAGAGGAAATACTTCAACTAAATGATTAAACATCTTCACCAGATTCACCTGTCAGTTAATGTTTTGGCTCTCGATGGTGGTTGAATAAACATGTTGAAGCTGTAATGCATGAAACTGCTTTGTAAGGGGTTTTCTTACCTTTAGATCAGTCAGTTCAAATAATTCACATATTTAATAGTTTTAAATTAGACGCCCGGGAACTTCCCGAGATGACCACACACACACACACACACACACTAAATATCATGAAGTCTTTTTCTCGCACTAAAGAAGTAATGTGTCTCCTTACGTCGTTTCTGTGACACGGCCTGAAGACAAGCCGTAATGAAGTCGTAGTTTTTCTGCAACTTGTGACCGAGGCGGTCTCGTCTCTTCAGCTGACGCAGCAGCTTGGCCGACTGCAGACCTGTGCGGTATTTGACCTCCTGGATGATCGACTGCAGCTCTTCTGGGGCTGTAAAAAAAAAAAAAAAAATAAGTTCACAAGCTTAAAATTTATAAACGTCTGAGTTTGATAAAGGTTGCAGGGCGCAGGACAGCCTAGAGGTTTCAGTCTCAGTGGCCGTGGGTTCAAATCCCAGTCTCTCTTCATCTGACTGATCTAATAAAGTGAACTTTTCGAGATGTTTTCATCAGCGATCAGTTTCATGAGCTTAATATCTCTGGTTTCTGTCACAGTCCCACGGCACAGAGAGGTTCATTCTGCAGGTTTGCTCTCTGACTAAAAGGTGCTGATGTGGTTTGAAACAACACGTGACGTCTGCACTTCGCTGTCAGATCAGAATATCACGCTCATCAGTCTGTTTCCAAGCTGCGGGCGAAGAACAAATGAGAAGCAGAAGGCCGCCTCACACAAACACACTCCCATCTCATGTTCAACTGAAGGTGCTTCAAGCCTACAGCATGACCCGAGTCAAAAAAAATAATAAAATAAAATCAGTAGAACCGAGCTCAGTGTTTTTTGTGATCCATTTGCTACTTGATCGACGTTTGTATTCACATTGATTCACAGAAAAGAAGAGAAACACGGCGCCACAACTGACAGAATTCATGTCAAAAATAAAAAACGGGAGCGAGATAGGAGAGGTTGTTTTCAGATCCTTTATGTCTTCAGCTTCTTAAAGGAGGGGAGTAAGACATACACTCATTAGACTGACAGGTTTCAGCTTGTGGGCTTCATCGGGGTAGCGAGCCCAAAAGCTTCCATCTAATTTGTTAAAAAAAGTTGATCTTCATCCTGCAAGTGTTGCTGGAGCTTTTTTTTTTGCTAAACGCTGCTTTTTCAGTGCAATCTGTTGGCTTCAGATAGAGTGATTTTAAAGCATCTCCCTCTTTGATTAAAAGTTCTGTCTCTGTCGGGATCAGACACGAGATAACATCTGGGCCCGTCAGCTGCAAAACTAAAGAGCTGTTCTAAACAGACATACATCCTTTGATAATGTGCAGACACATTGCAGTCATTTAAACCTGTTTGGTGCCTGCAGGCTGAAGAAATCTCCTGCAGAAAGTGTTTGCACATACTAGTCATGCAGGTTTAAAATAAGTAAGGCCCAGGTTTAAAAACATATAGCACTTCCAGTTCCAACAAATGGACCTACAGTAGCTCTCATCATGAGGTGTGGGATAATTCCTCACTGTTCACACTGTATCTGATCCGTGAGGCCTTTATCACAGTGCTTCCTCTTCCTCTCTCTCCACGTTGTTTAACTTGACTACGCCTCACGTGAGATAAAGGGCAAACAGTGAGCCCACAGACCTGCCGGTGTTTACTGAAGGACTCCACTTTAACAGAGGAAACAATGGCAGCGTGGCACTCACAGTGACGTGCCTTAAGAGAGAGAGACTCTGAGGCAACGGCTGCAGCACAATGCGAGGAGCAGTACATAAGCTGTCAACGCTCTTATCAGCGTCTGTTTGCATGCCGTCCGTCCAGTTAGCTCCTTCTGGTATCTCATTTCTAGGGAATGCTTGTAGAAATGTCGGCTTCATTTTTCAAACATAAACAAAGACACAAGTTCAACTCACTAATTTAATACAATTGATTTCAGCTTTTAGATTTATCATTTGCTGTCTTTCTCCAAAGCTTGAGCGCACAAAAAAACACTGAACATGTAGTCTTGCTTTCAATTAATAGTCCTAACTACAAAGATATTTACAGTTGATTAATTGTATTTTCTATGAATGTTAAAGTCCTCAACATGCCCTGTGGTATCTTCACAGATAGAAGATCAAACTGAGTGTTTCCTGTACATGTAGTCATCATTGAAAGGCCCACTAACTTATACATTTTCACCTCTTTGTTCTTCATCTTGAAGCCCAGTGTGACAGATTATAAACTGGGCTTGTTTACCCAAGATGCATCTCTCCACAAGGTAAACACAGTCAAGAAAAAAAAAGTCATGATGTAGCCTACATCACCTAAAGCATTGACAGTTACACCACTGACATAAATCAACTAATTAATGCAACTAAATCAACATCATGAACACTGTTGCTGATCTATTTCTTTACAGGTGGATTTACTTATTTATTTATTTTTTGCCAAAGCAGTGAGTTCACAGATTTTTTTTTTAAAGAGCATATCATATCCTTAAAATGATGGAACATAATTGCTTAATTTGTGGAGGAGGAATCAGAAGACATGCACCCGACGCCTCACCTTTCTGGGCCAGGTAGTTCATCTGATGCCTCCTCGTGTGTTTCTGCTGCAGCTCCTGGAGGAAGTTGGACCCGGAGTTACTACGGCCCAGGAAGGCATCAGATCCGGACGCCTCGGTGGAGCTGTCCCAGCTGTCCCCATTCCTCCTGCTGCCCCCGCTGTACGTCTCATACAGCTCCACCAGCAGGCAGTCCACTATGGAAGCCCTCGGTCCGCTCCCTCCTCCTCCTCCATGGGGTTCGGAGTCGCTGCTGTCCCTGGCCGTGGTGGACCTTTGGGCGGCAGTGTCGACGCCGAGCTGCCGCTGTGCCTGAGGTGATGATGTGTCATTAGGAGACTCGGCGCGGGTCGTCCACTGATGAAAGCCGGAGAAGTCATCCTGCAGGGAGCTGACAGAGTTCACAAACACGCCGCTCTCTTCCTCGGAACAAACGCCACCGTCGCATATGTCAACTTCTAAAAGTTCAAGCCCGTCCACATGTTCTTCTGTCGCCATTCTTTCAAAGAGTAGCGAATTATCTGGAATTGTTTTCTATGCACGCGGGCTCATTTTGGAGACAATGTATCCGAAGTTTTTAAAGTTTTTTCTTTGAGCGTCCACCTGGAGGAGTCCACTCCTCTCCTGAAGGAGGTGGAGACCAGTCTGACAGTTTTTTTTTTTGTTTCCTTCCTGAATGTTCCGGATTTGATTAGTCTTCCCCCTCAGTCCTCCTCCTCGAGGGTTGAACAATGGGCCAGCCCACGCCGTGAAAACTTCCCTGCGACAGGCAAACTTTCTCCAGGTCGCGCGACAGGTGCTGCAGGAGCCTGGAGGCGATGCTTGACCAATCAGAGAGGAGTCAAAAGTATTTCGACCAATCAGCTTCCTCCTTTAGAGGCCATACTTACAGGTTGTTTTAAATGACCGTTAATATTACACTCTGTGTGTGCGCGTGCGTGCATGGCTACGTTCGACGTCTCTCCTGAATTTGGGGGTCTTGAGGTGAAAAGTTTAAAAAACCCTGTACTGTTGTACGCACTTTTGTTGTTTTTTCCCCTGAATTAATTGTCTAATTAATTCAGGGGAAACCTGATCACAAAAATAGCCTCCAAAATCAGGTCTAATTTTTTGGTAAAATGACTCTTATTTTTTGGCATAGGAAAATACAAAGCGATGCAGAAATAAGTTATAAATTATGAATCTTTTTTTTTTTATAGCTTGGTAATAAAATGTTTCCTTTTTTGTCTATTATTAATTATGATCATACTCACTACAACACTACCTGGGCCCTCAGGTCTGATCAGATCAAAGTCCAGAGAAGGGTCCTGGAACAAACTACCTGTTGACCTGAGCTCTCTTTTTGTTTCTCAAGCTGAAGACTAGTGACTCTTTGTGTATATGTAAGGTTTTTTTTTTGCGGTTTTTTTTGTGTGTATGTAAGTGTTGTCTTTGTTTAGTCTTTTCCGAAATGTGCTTCATAAATACACGTTTTATTTTATGATGATGATTGTTCTTATTTTGCTCCATGATGTTGTTGTTGTTACTATTTTACCTGAACTAACAGTCATGTTGAGTCATTGGTCATGCTGGGGGCGTCACGTCTTCGAATCAGCTGACTCGGACTTCCGGAGCCGGTCAGCGCATGCGCATGTCTCGGAAACAAGGAAGTGCTGTATGAAACAGGGCCGAGTCTGTTCATGTTTTTTTGTTTTTGTTTTTTTTTTTAATCTGGAGAGACTGACATTTCACGCTCGTAAAAAAGACTCCAAACTGAAGGTAGATAAAAAGTCTGAAGTTTTAAATTAAATGACAGAAAATGGACGCAAATCGCCGACACCATCTTAGTTTATTAAACTGTGTCCTGATCTGCGTCACTTTGTGGGGCTACCTGAGCTCCGAGGTGTTTGCAAAATCATACAGGAGACCCAACATTGTTTTAATCCTCACTGACGACCTGGACATCGCCATCGGGGGTCTGGTGAGTGAATGTCATTGTTTTTATTCTGCTTGTTTTTCCACAGAGTCGTGACTTTGCATTCACCTCTCTCTCTCTCTCTAGTTTCCAGCCCCATGCCATTTAAAAAAATCAAAAATCAAAAAATGTTGGATTAATTGATTTAAACTAGATTTTCTTTTCTCAGTGGTGACACAGCTAACAGCTCACATTCCTCATCACGCATCATTTAGACATCTCACAGAGTCAGCAGACCTGATTATCATCACTTTTTTTTCCTCTTTTTTTTTTTTTTAACAATCCGCTCCCTCAGTTTATTCTGCAAACACCCCTCCCCTCCTGTTAAAACCCTCAGCTGGTTACATGCACCAAATCCCAATCAAAAAATCTGCAGATTTAAGAGCATAATCCGGGTTCATAGTGTGCACACAAACTCAAGACTGAGACTGCTCTCCAATGTTTAGTTAAAAAAAATAGTTGTATGGTTATAAACAGTTTACCCAAAGAGAGAGAGCACTGCCAACTTATATGTGCAATTTTTACAAAGTGCAGGAGTCTGCACCTTTTAGTGTGTAACTACAAGACCTTCAAATCCAACTTTATTTAAAAAGTTAGACAGCACATTTTGACATACAGTAGTTTTTTTTACCAAAGAGCTTTACAGTCCACGAAAAATGGTGGTTGAAAATACTGACGTTTGAGCGGCACGCTGGAGCTGTAAAAAAAAAAAATGCTTTCCTTAAAAACTTCATTAAGTTGCAAAGAATGTTCTGAAAAGTTAAGAAGTAAACTTAAATTTAAATCACATCACTGAAATCAAAAGCAAACAGCAGAAGAGATCCTAACATGAAGGAAACACCAGCATCAGAACTGAGGCTGCGGCTAAAGCTGGTTATTTGTATTAAGGATTAATCTGCCGATTATTTTATAGGAACAATGGAGTGATTCTTTGCTTCATTAAAGTGGAGAATATGTAGGGGGGGGGGGGGGAAGGCCCCGCAAGACTTCCAAGAAACAAAGACGGCCTCCTCTGTGAGCTTGTTTTTTCTTTCAGTCGATGATCCCTGACTTTGAGTTTCTGGCTGTTTTTTGATTCATGAACTTTAAGACACTCATCGGCCACTTTATCAGATACAGCTGTTCAACTGTTTGTTATTGCAAATATCTAATCAGCCTATCACATGGCCACGTCTCAATGCAGTGAGGCATGTAGACATGGTCGAGACGATCTTTTGAAGTTCAAACCGAGCAGCAGAAGGAGGAAGAAAGGTGATTGAAGGGACTTTGACCGTGGCATGGTTGGTGCCAGACAGGCTGGTCTGAGTATTTCAGCAACGGCTAATCTACTAAGATTAGTTGGTATATTTGACAAAAGAGTTTAGTCGTTAAAATGTGTGACTTTTTTTTTTGTGTATATTCAAAGTAATAAAGATTTAAAGTGTCGTTGGATAAAGTGGATGATTTAAGTTTTAAGAAACGGTTTAAATTCTGTTCACAAGAGTTGAGTTCTCATGAAACCAAACGTGTTCCCCCAGAGTCCTCTGAAGAAGACGAAGAAACTGATTGGTGATGCAGGGATTTCTTTTTCAAACGCAGTAAGTACAGTAAACACCATCACATCAGTGTTGCCTTTCTAATCAGGCTCAGGTTGGAATATATCGGTTTTATTATCGCCATTATTCCCCTCTCATCGTTCTGCCTCCAGTTTGTTGCCAGCCCGCTCTGCTGCCCGAGTCGAGCCAGCATCCTGACGGGGAAATACCCGCACAACCACCACGTCATCAACAACACGATAGAGGGAAACTGCAGCAGCAGAGCCTGGCAGAAGAGCGAGGAAGCCCACACCTTCCCCGCCATCCTGAAGAATCACGGATACCAGACCTTCTTCGCCGGGAAATACCTGAACCAGGTAAGAGGACGTGTGTGTGTGTGTGTGTTTCCTGTCTGCAGAGACTTTACCAAGAATTTTGAACACTTGTGTGTCCTTTAAAAATGCAAATAATGGGAAATTGTTGTTTGTTTCAGTACGGACACTCGGACGCCGGCGGGGTGGAGCATGTGCCTCCAGGCTGGAGTTACTGGGTCGGACTGGTCAGTCTGAAACCTTTTCAACCCTTCCAGAAAAAACGTTTCTTTTTCAGACAGAGTTAAGCCCTTAGCTACTGAACTGGTCCTGTACCTTAAAAAAAAAGTGTTTAAATCCAGCTCAGCATGTTCAAAGAACTCCATCACAATAATGTGTCGCGCTTTACCAGAGAGCAATAACTGCAAGACTTTCCTTCTGCAAATGAGCCAGACTGCAAATGATTTGTTACCCATAATGCAACTGTTACACTGTCTCATTGTGGACTAAAAGTAGTGTCTGACATTTCTTTGAATAACAAATCCAAAAATCAAACTTTCTGTATGTAAACTTCTGCAAAGGATTCAAATGTTTGCAGAGAAGTTTTTAGTGTTCCTCTGACCTCTGTGTGCAGGATCTGAGTTCAGTCATTTGTCATTATAATGTTAATGTGCTCATGTCTCTCTGCAGCCGGAGCCAGACTAATAAACAAGCTAAAATTAGATTATCTTGAGTTTACTGTACTGTCTCTAACTGCATTACAGAAGTTATTACACGGAGGTCACGTCTGTGGTTGCAGAGCAGTTTATCTGCAGAGCTGCTGAACAAACACAGATGTGAGAATCGGTCTCATGACCTGACAGCTTATCATGGCAGAGAGAGTGAGAGAGCGAGAGAGCGAGCGAGAGCGAGAGAGAGAGAGAGAGCGAGAGAGAAGAGCTCTTCTGGTGCATGAGACCAAAGCTGCAACAATCACTGACATGTTAGTCAATCTTTGAATTGTTGGATCACACAGTTCAAACATTTTTGCACAAATCGGTCTAAAAAAAAACAACAGTTAAATAATGTCGAACAACATCGTTTATCAATAATAAAAATAAACCAACAATGAGATGAACAGTTTGTTACATCCATTGCTGTGACTTCTGCAACAGCTAACATGACGAGCAGAGAAGGTCGATGTACGTGTGACAACGCTTCAGCGTTTGTCATGTCTTCACTTCAGAGAGTGCAGGAACATGAAAGCGCTCAGCTAACATGCATGAACACATTTTATTAACAACAACATTCAGACGTGTCGACAGATGAATCTCTCTGTCTGGAGATAACGATGCTGATCATGCGTTTGTGTTTTTGCAGGAGAAGAACTCTAAATATTATAACTACACTCTGTCGGTGGATGGAAAAGCTCAGAGACATGGAGCTGATTACAGCAAAGACTACCTGACTGATGTTCTGGTGAGTCATGAGGACTGTTGTTACGGAGTCGCTGTAACGTTAACGTATGGAAGATTTCTAATGAATGAAATGATAATTCTTTCCCTGTTTGATCAGACATGAAGGAAACGTGCTGTTTTAACTCTCTCTCTCTCTCCTCCAGGCTAACATGTCTCTGGACTTCCTAAGTTATAAATCAAACTACCAGCCGTTCTTCATGATGGTCTCCACGCCGGCCCCCCACTCGCCGTGGACGGCAGCTCCTCAGTACCAGAACAGCTTCAACAGCACGAAAGCTCCGAGAGACCCGAACTTCAACGTCCACGGGAAGGTACGGCGTCTCTCTGGACTTTAGAGCTAAAAGTTAAAAAGATAAATAAAAAAAAAAACTTATCATGTCAAAAAAAACAAAAAAAATCCAATGAAACTTAAATGTTGATTCATTCACCAAACAGAAATCGTTCTATTCTTCTCCTCAGGACAAACACTGGCTGATCAGACAGGCTAAAACCCCCATGACCAACTCCTCCGTTCAGTTTCTGGATGATGCTTTCAGGAAACGGTCAGTCTCCGCTGCTTCTCCACTTCCTGTTCTTCCCCTCGGTGCATCGCCCCTTCCTCGTCTAGTTTCTTTCTCTGCTTCTTATTGTCTTTAAATGTTTGGATCTCAAGTCATTTGTAAATGAGAAGTGAAGAGTTTTGTTCATGTCTGATGTGGTTTCGCTGCAGGTGGAGAACTTTGCTGTCTGTAGACGACATGGTGGAGAAAATAGTGAAGAGTTTGCAGGTCAGAGGAGAACTGGACAACACCTACGTCTTGTTCACCTCCGACAACGGCTACCACACAGGTAACTAACAACACACACACACACATTTAAACGCTTCATATTCAGGGATATCTGCTGTCATATTTAAACTTGAAGAGATTGACTTTAAAGAAAAATCTAAAAGAGATGAGTCGGGGGTGACAGGTAGCCTGGGGGTGGGGGGGGGGTATGTGGCACGCCCCATGTGCAGAGGCTGTAGTCCTTGTCATAGCATGTCACTTCCTGTCTTTCTTTATATGTCCAATATCCAATATATCCAATAAAGACAAAATGAAAAAGTAAAATGAACCAAAACCAAATGGTTCAGACGCTGTTCGAGGGATTTGTTTACTTTGTGTCTGTTCCGGTTTTTAAGGTCCAGATTAAACAGAGTTTAAATGTGAAGTTTCTACATGTCTTTGTGTCTTTCAGGTCAGTTCTCTCTTCCTCTGGACAAACGGCAGCTTTACGAGTTCGACATCAGAGTTCCTCTCATGGTCAGAGGACCGGCTATCAAGCCCAACCAGACGAGCCAGGTACGCAAACAAACACACACGTGAAGCCTATCTGCTAGCTTGAGACGGCTCCAGTCAGCCCACCGTGTCGAGCCACACTCTGAAGATGTGTAAAGCACCTTTAGCTTGTGCTAGCGTGCTACCGTACGCTAGCACAAGCTGAAGGTCGGTTTTCTGCACCTGCGGGCCGACTCGCTGCGTTTCACCTCACTATGATGATGCGTTCTCGTTTTCACCGCTACGTCCGCGCGTGTTCTCCTTAACGTCTGATGATAACATTAATGTCAGTCCATGATTTCATTCAGTAGATAATCTGACCTCCCGCTCCTTTAAGCTGAAATCGTTTGCTTCACTTTGTCACCAGCTGCTTGTGGCGAACGTGGACCTCGGCCCGACCATCCTGGACATCGCCGGCTACGACGTCAACAAGACGCAGATGGACGGCATGTCCTTCCTGCCCGTCATGGTGAGATCGAGCTCGTGTGACTCACTTGTTCTCTATAAATTATTATTGATGTTGAAGGTTTGAATTTTTATGGAAACATAAATAAAATTATTGACCAAACACAAGATGATGACTCGTACGTTGATTTGTGTTACCAGGAGGGGAAGATGAACAGCAGCAGCTGGAGAACAGACATCCTGGTGGAGTACGAAGGAGAAGGAAGAAATGTGTCGGACCCCTCCTGCCCCCTGCTGGGACCAGGCGTGTCGGTGCGACAAACGTTTTTATACCTTTAGACAGAAGATGAAAGATATTACATATAACTTTATCGTTTTCTCTTCCATCCGTCTCTGTAGGAGTGTTTCCCAGACTGTGTGTGTGAAGACTCTTACAACAACACCTACGCGTGTGTGCGCACAGTCGCCCCCTGTGCAGACCTGCAGTACTGCGAGTTTGACGATAACGAAGTGAGGGAAACAATTTATTCATATTTGTAAATGTGCAAACAATTAAGCATGCAATTAAAAAAAAAAGCTAAATGCTGCCATCTGGTGGTAGAATGATAATTAAGCGTGTTTGCGACTCACTTTGTTTGCGGTTGTGCGCCCCCTGTAGGTGTTTGTAGAGGTGTACAACGTGACTGCAGACCCCTTCCAGCTGACCAACATCGCAAAGACCATCGACCAGGAAGTCCTGGAGAAGATGAACCACCGGCTGATGATGCTTCAGTCCTGCTCTGGACAGTCGTGTCGAACGCCCGGCGTGTACGATCCAAGGTCAGTTCATCAACGCCGCCAGTGGAATGTACCAAAATAGAAACAAGATGCACTAATTAACGGCGTGATATACAGTAAATGTCTCCTCCGTTTTTAAAGCACGGAAAATCGACTTGTGTTTGGATTTTTTACGCCATTTTAAATAGTTTTATTTTAATCACATTCCTCTGGGCTTGTGCTTCCACAGTTATAAATTTGACCCTCGGCAGATGTTTACGAGCCACAGCTGGCGGCTCAGCAGACTCCGGCAGAGGATGAAATAAAAAAGAGGAGGCGCTGATGAAGACGTGGAGTAGACGGACTGGGGAAGAAAAGGCTGCTTTGTTGTTTGTATTCAGCCCGCTCTGCTGTTGTTGCCTTGTCGTCTGGCCTCCTGAGCCAGTTTCTCTGTAGACGGATGGAGAAGGGATCAGGTGAGGTCAAGTTGTGAGGAATAGGTGCGTTGCCACGGAGACAAGAGGCCTCTTCTTAGTGTGCAGCGCTTGCCTATGAAGTTTGGACTGCAGTTTTTTTTTTGTTTTGTTTTGCGAGTACGTGTGCAAAGAAGCCAAATTATCCCGGATGGATCAACACACCCGAGCCGTTTACTCACATCCTGTTGTTTTTAAAAAAATCGGATTTAAGAGCACTGATGGACGTCGGCTCGCTCACTCATATCAAGTTCAAACACGAATGTGACTCAGTTATTATTATCGTACGTGTGGTTTCTTTCCTGTGAGACGTTCATATCACTACACCAAACCGTTCACAAAGACGTTTTCACGTTGTCGCTCAAAGGCTCAGGCGGCCTAGATTTTGTTTCGCAGCATTCAGGTGATTTTCATTAATTTATCAGGAGTTGGAAATTTGGTTAAAACGGGGACAAAGAAACGGAGCAATACTCGTGACTCACTTGAGCTTGTTTGTAAGACACAAAGGTGTAAGAGTCTCCATCTTCTTCGTCTAAACTTCGACAGAAAACGGCTCTCTGTAATGTTTTGAATTTGGACTGCAGTACCCATTTTAAACACTAGGTGTCAGAGTTACATACTGCTCCTTTATATCGGGATAGAAACAGAAAAAGAAGCAAACAGTGGTTTAAAAAAGTATTTTTGAGGTCAGAAATCATTGTAAGGATGAGATATCGTAAACTTCAGTATGCCAAAGATTATTTTCTGTTAGAAATCATAATTCACAGAAGAACAGTCGAGGGGTTCACTGGGATGCTAACCTGTTCTCCTCAGAATAAGACACTATATTTCAGTGAAAGGACACTTTATTTTAATAATTAGAAAATAATTCCTACAGATAAGAAGTGGCATTAATAAAAACGCCTTAATACAAATGAGCTGCTTCTTCTAATCTGTACATTTAAATTCTTCTCCCATCAGACTGACAAACGCGTTAGCTTATTTCTGTGATTGAACTCAAGCATTAGCTGTGTCAGAGCAGCTTTTCCATTCAGTATTTTCTCATTTTCAGTCTCAGCCTTCTCTCTTGTTTTTGTACTTGTTCTACATATATATATTTGGACTGAACCCCTTTTACCTGTCCAACATTTCAAACCTTCAGAAACAGCTTATATGTGAGGAGAAGTCGGAGGTCTTTACCTGAGTTCGTGTTTGTAGCGGTTCACGGAGACGCATTTGAAACCCCTGGTTCTGTGCAAAGATGACGTTCCTAAAGGGAAAGAGGACTTTAGAGAGAAGGACACATCGAGTAAATCCTTTAAACGCCAATATGTTTTCAGTCATATGTTTCATTTGATTCGTGAGCATTCAATTACACGACAGAGTGTTCAGACACATCAACGTAGGTCGGGTTGAATCTGCGGCGCACGTTCTCACCGAGTAAATGTTTTTTTTTTTTTTTTTTAAGATTTATTTTTGGCCTTTTTGCCTTTATTGATAGGAAAGTGGATAGAGTCGGAAATGGGGAGAGAGTGGGGAGAGACATGCGGGAAAGTGGCCACAGGCCGGACGCGAACCCGGGCCGCCCGCGCGAGGACCGAATCCTCGCAACATGGTACGCGCGCTGTCGCTGCCGCTGCCGCTGAGCTATCGGCGCCCCCGAGTAAATGTTTTTAATGTGAATTATTTTCTTACGGTCAACAGTGAATCAGTGATTTTTTTTAATTTTATTTCTGCTACTGTAGTGATGATCTCGGGTCAGTGGCTCACACGGCTCTTTCTTCCTCTGTGGTCACTTTGTCGTGAGTCACAACTTCGACTGAATTTAAAGATTTAACATCCTGTGAACGTCGCACACTCACACTGTGATTCATTTCATAAAGCCGATCGCTTTGTTTCACTTCACTGATGCACTTTCCAATCTGTCAGATGTTTTTTTGAGCCTGTAGTTTTTTGTTTTGATGATGATGATGTATTTTAGGTTTGTGTTTTTGTCCAATTAAAACAATTCTGAAACAAACTCCACGAGTCCTGCTGACCTTATTAAACACTGAATCAAAAACTCACTTGAATATTCAAAACAAAGTTTACAACAAGGAAAACATCCATCAAATGTTTTGGGTTAAATAAACATTATTTTGTACTTACACACTCCATGTGAAGATGATTTAAACTCAAACTGGAAATCAGGAAAGCTGTAAAACAATCACAACTTGATCGGCTAAAAGAAGATCAGAGGAGTTACTTCATCACAGTTAAATCAACATTTATTCTCCAGGATTCAAAGGAGGAACTGAAATGATATTTTAATATAAATTATTTATTAAAACATCTAACTTTACTAAACTGTAACTGCTTATTATTTGTATATTTTACATTCCCAGTGTTCAAACAGTCAGATATGAACATGTCCAAAGTGAAATTACAGACACACAAAAGTTAAGATAATCTCAATATACATTAGACCAAGAAATGTAAATGAAACTTGAGCTTGTAGTATTTTTCTAATCTTCCGACTACTCAAAGTGCTTCGGCCCCGTGTCCATGTTTCCTGTTAGAAAAGCTCTGGACGTCCCCTTTGTCTCCATGACAACAGTCCGGGTTTGAATCTTGGAGGATGGCCGGATGGAGTATAAACAAACACAATTGTCTGTGAAAGTTCAACGGGTGTCTCTTCAGTGGTTTTCTTCCCGTTTTGGTTGCAGGTGAGGTAAATTTGAGCTTAACGTGGGGATTCTTTCACTTTTGGAGCCTGCCTCAAGTGGACACTTGAAGAACTGCAATTTTTTTTCTGCATTGGCTTCATTTCTCAACACTGAAGGTTGCCGCTTTGTTTCAAAGGAAAAAAAAAAGATAAAAAAAAAAAAAGGCCTCAAGTTTCTTCTCCAACATTTTGACCGATCTTGAGGTAAAACAAATAATTAAGACACCACTCTTTGAACTTTCTCAAGTTAAAAATTAAAAGACATCATTTCAGTTGCTCATCATTTAGGGACTTTTTTTTTCGATTGATTTTACACCACCAAATGTTTAATCACTTGTTTGTGACTGCTGCTGTTTAGTCGTCTCTTGGAGTCAGATGTAGGGTCACACTCCAGGTTTGGTCATGACACATCCACAAGTCCAAAAGATAAAAGTGATAAATCCTACTTTCAGTTTTTTTGCATTTCCATCATCAGCTCTCCCACGCCTCCAGCACGGGCAGGAAGGGCAGGTCGGTGCTGCCCAGGTACGTCCTCCCTCGGTGCTGGAAGACGTCGCTGATGGCCCACGTCAGGCGGCCTTCGGGGTCGTGCAGAGTTCCCACGATCTGACCGTCCAATCCCAGCTCCAGGACCAGAGCGTAGCGTGGAAGCAGCACGCCGTACCAGCTCAGAGGAATCACCTGGAGACACAAAATAAATAAACTTAGACATTAAAGACACACATGAGCTTGAATTTTAGTAAATCTAATAACACTTTAATGCTTTATCTACATCTTTTGATTTCCCATTTGTATTCCAGTCAGATTGTTTGAAATAAAGGTTTTTGGCCCGTTTGACCACAGCTGACAAAAGTTCACCAAGAGTTCAGGCCTCGTTCTTCTGAGTGTGTGTGTGTGTGTGTGTGTGTCTGTCCTGTCACATTTCACACCATCTAGTCCGTGTGCAGCCTGGAACAAAGCCTGTTCTTCTCCACTAGATGACACAAAATGATTGTGAAATCACTTGGCGGCGCTGCTTCACAAATGGGAGAAATGCATGATGGGAAAGTAAATTTGGTTATAAGGGCTGATAAAACCGCTCCTCTGCAACGATGTTGGAGTGTCACGATCTGCAGGGGTGGACAGTCGATTGGTTTAGAGATGACTTTTAAAAAAAATTATTATTCAGTTTGCGATCCACTGACAACAAACTCAAGTTTCAGATCTCAAGGAATGAGAGTCTCTTCTCTTTAAAGGTCAGACTTTACTAAATAAAGCCTGTAAAAATCGCTGAGTCACCAACAAAATGGCCGTTATTACGTTCTTTGCCTGACTTATATCATGGTACAAAATGAATCATACCGCCTCTTAGTCTTCCAGAGATTACACTGATAACATCAGATTGTTAAAGAAGAGTTTTCCACACTGACCTTTGCCAGGAAGCGTTTGACTGCTGGATACGGGGCGATCAAATCCAGGAAGGGAGGCACAAGCTTCCGGAACCTTGTCGTCGTTATGCCAACCAGGAATGTTCCGTGGTCGCTGAGGCGGATGTTGTCGGGGTAGCCGATCATGTTGTCAAGGAGGATCTCTTTAGTTCCAGCCTTTGGACCCTTCAGCCAAAATCTGAGCCAGGACAGAGAGACGACTCAGTAACGTATCTATGTGTGTGTGTGTGTGTGCGTGTGTGTGCGTGTGTGTACCTGAGGACGCGTCCGATGCTGGTCTCTGCCAGCAGCAGGAAGGATTCGTCAGGAGACAGAGCGATGCCGTTGGGCATGTAGAGAGAGTCCAGCAGCACTTTAACACTTTGTGTTTGTGGATCGAAGGACAGGAGACGACCGAGGCTGTTCAGCTCGATGACCTGAAGAAGAAACCGAGATTACAAAGATCATAGAAAGAACGCAGAAGAAAAACTTTATGTGGGGAAATAATACGAGAGGATTTGCAGGAGAAACTCGGGATTAAAAAAAATCCACATTTTTCTTTCACACCTGCAGAAAACTCTGCAGCTGCGAAAGTGTGAAAGCGCTAAAAGATCGTCCGGCTCCGTCCTCTCACCTCCAGTTTGACGTGTCTGCGTCCCCAACGACTAGAGGAGTCTGTGAAATAAATCATCCCCGTCTCAGAGGAAACCTCCAGGCCGTTCAGAAAGGCAAAAGGAACGCCATCAGCACCTGAGGAAGAAGAGAGAGAGAGAGAAAAAGGGTTACAGACAAGGACGTTAATCAGCGGGGCGTCTTTAAACAGCTTCCTGACCCTGCGAGTTCGCCAGCAGCAGCGTCTTCTCTTTAGTTTCTGGGTCGACGCTGTGCAGCCCGAAATAAGAGTCAGCTACGATCAGCTGACCGTGACCATCCAGACGGACGCCGTGAGGACGACCGCACACGGGCTCGAAGTCTGTGCTGCTGCCTGAAGACACACACACAAAGAGGACTTGTGCTGAGAGAAGTAGGGAGCAGGTGGACACCAACGAAGAAGAAGAAGAAAGAGAGAAGTGAGGAAGATGAAACACAACGAACCACATTCTGGTAAATTCTGTCCCATCTGTGTGATGAGCGTGAGGCTGTCGTCAGATCCGATCCGCCACAGCTTCCCATCCACCGTTCCTGTGTAAACATTACCTGACACACACACACACACACACACACACACACACACACACACACACACACACACACACACACACACACACACACACACACACACACACACACACACACACACACACACACACACACACACACACACACACACACACACACGTAAAACATGCAGCTTCTCTCATCAGTGCAGACTTTTCATAATTTGTACGCTGAATTTATCAGATTAAAAAATAAGTTCCAGAAGCCACATTTATACCATCCGGTGGCTATTAAGATCTCCTGATTAAGATCTATTATTTTATTGATAAGGTATTGGGGAAAACATACAGGAAGCAAACAACCTTTCATATGATACAAGAAAAAGTGCAGGTGGTAAAAAAACCACAGAGAGTTTAAAAGAGAGACAAAAATAAAATCCAGTTCGCTCACCCTCCTCGTCTGCAGTGAAGGATTCTGGTCCGTGTAGTTTCCCGCTGAACAGCCTGCGGCCCTTCTGCAGTCGAGTGTTAACAGCCAGAGGCCCCTCGAGGGCCGGAGGAGGCCCCTTCAGTCTGAAAGAAACGTTTAGTGGATCTTTATGAAGTGTTTTTACATCCTGACTCTCCCGTGTGAAGAGGAGGTCGACTCTTGTGCATATTGTTGACAGTTTGTGTTGTTGTTGTTGTTGTTGTTGTTGTTGTTGTTGTTGTGCACTCACACGTGAGGTTTGGGGTCTATGGGGGAAGGCAGCAGGTAAACTCCGACGGCTGCAGCGAGCAGAGCGGCGAACAACGATCTCCGACCAAACCTGACGGAGAAAACAAAACGTCCTTGAAGGAGCCTCTGACATTCACGCCTCACAATCTGCAGTTAATAAGTCAACGTGACCTTTGACAAGTAGAACATGTCTCACAGTGTCATCACAACACGCCGGGTTACACAACTGAGAGACGGGATTGACCAACACATCAATACTCAGATGATCTCTCTCCTTCTCCAGAAGCTTAAACTACCTCCATCTCCTTTCTGATTATTCCCTTTGTGCTGGTGGTCGAGTTGAAATCACTGCTGGGTTTTTAATGCAGGTTTGCTGATTCAGCAGGACAGGACTGTGGAGGAGGACATGTGAAAGCATGCATGTTGTTCTCCTGCAGCTGCCTCCACCTACACTAGAAAACTAGAGATGCACCAATTAGGGAAATCACGTTTCTTTTTTTTTGTTGCAGTTTTGCCGATTTTGATAGGCGTTTGTTTTAATGACTTCTTTGGTTTAAGATTCCCACAATGCACCACATTTCTCTCATGATTGGCGATTAAAACAATTCAGAGTTTGTCCACCAGGTGGCTTCATCTGCCCAATTAAAAAAAAAACTCCTCTCTGAATCACTAATTAGGTGAACTAGATGGCGCAATTAGTTTGATTTTGTGCTACAAATCGGATACTTGCAGAGGGCCGATACCGATATTGAACCGATGCATCACTGCGTTCCATGTCGAAAACAAATTCAAACTGTTGCTGTTTTATAACCTGGAGCTATTAAGTTACAGGAAAGTTTCTCCTGCTCAGGATTCTTTCAAAATAAAGTTGTTTTGAAGATGCACATTATGTGCACCTTGCACACAAACTAAACTTCATTCTAAAATCAGCATTTTTTTTAGTGTGTTTCTCCCTTATATATGTTACAGTATACTTACATAACATAAACGGCAGCATTTTGTAACAGACACATTTTCACTTCATGCTTTTTCCTCCTCGCGCGCGCACAGCTGATGAACTTCACCTGAACCAGCTGTTTGACGTTTTACAAAATAAGAGCTGCTTGATGCTTTAAACTAAAAGGACTTTCATTACGACGCTGCAGCATGCAAATGAACAACTCTGAGATTTATGAGCACGGCTTCCCGACCCTTCAAGCTTTTACTTTGGAATAATAATTTAAAAAAAAACATAACAGAGTGCTGGAGTGTCGTGTTTTGTTTTTGGTTAAACTTACATGGTTTAGTTTCTTCCTGCAGGAGACCACACAGGTCCAGCTGAAAGTCAGACTGCAGTGATTGAGTTTGTTCGGCGGGGAGCACCGAGTGAAGTTTACTGGAGGCCAGAATAGAACATCCGGGGAGAACCTTCAAAATAAACGCGTTGTGGGACACGTATCCGGTCTGTGTGTTGCATATCTCAAGTCTTTTTTTCTTTTTCTTCTTCTTCTCAGGGGACAGGATTAGGTCCACACGTGGTAAATAAACGATGATAGGAGTGTGACTATTTCCCATCATGCAGTTTGAGAAAACATGAACTATTAAGCAAACGAGGCTAAATTTAAAGATTTTTTTGAGAAAATTTTAAACTTAACTCCAGAAATTGTAATTAAATTTTAAGGGTTAAGGATTAGCATCTTAACGTGCATAAAAGATTTCTTAACAATGTCTCTCTACGTTTTCATTCCTCATCAAAAGTGTCTTTCAAACACGAGTGAGAGATGCTGAGCTTTTATTTTGAAGGCAGTACCGTCTGGCTCTCTCCTGCAGCTTTACACCATGTTAGAGTTTAGTGTGTGAGTGTGAGGCAGGGGGAGCTGAAGGGGGAGATGAGGGGTCCCTTGTTTGAGGTTACTTGAGTCGGGGTCACACAGAGGACAAGGGGGGGGGCTGCTTTATCTGCCAGGACACCCACAACACAGTGACAGCTTTTAGTAAAGAGCAGAGCATTGAGCAGACATTGTTGACCTTGTTGCTGAAATGTGCTGACAGTATAAACTAACTTGTTTTACTTTTCTTAGATAAAATGACCTTTAACCTTTCAGCTGTTATCACATATTAGAAAAATAGACTTGGCGATTTTCTTTTACAAAAACCCTCCAACAAGAAAGCAAAACAAAAGTTGACTCTGAAATGTAAACAGACTTTAAGACACTTGAACGCACGAGACGCCTTTTGTTTGAATTTCACCTTTAATAGATGCAGCCGGCCTCGAGAGGACGAGAGGCCACATTTGGTAACGATTCATATTCACAGAGAAAAACATGATCAGCCCTGTTTGTCTACAGCGAGGACTGAAACAACAACAACAAGCAAAGGTTTGTTTTTCCGGCTGCAGCTCAAATCAAACTTAAATGAAGGCACTGCTGCGGTCCGAGCTTTCAGACATGAGATCAACAGTCGAAAACCACCAGCACCCGCTCGCTCAAATATGGCTTCTACTGACTCCACACCTTGATGCTGTTGCACCAACATGAGTGATTTGTGTTCGATGATCTATAAAGCCAAAGAAGGGCTTCTTTTCTTCTTTATGTTTGAAAAGTATACTTTTGGATTTCTGCACCTCAGGTCTGAAAATAAAACCGAACAGAGGAGTTAAGTGTTTCAGAGCTGGGACGCTGACGAAGGATTCATCATGTGAGATGAACCTGGATGAATCCTGAAGGTTTAGTTATCTAATCAACATCATCACTGAGATAAAAGAATCAATAAAAAAGGGTGAAAGAGCTCCGGACAGAGCTTTGGCATTTATAACATTTGAAGTTTCTGGCTGTTCAAACCAGACAGATTATTAAAGATGAGGAACGGCCGTCTTTAATTTGATGATTCTGAGTTTGTTTTTCCATCATTAATGAATCATGGCTCATCGGCCATGATGGATTTTATTTCTGCAGGGTTTAGGAGAAGAACATAGAGGGTCAAGTTCGACATCATCCTGTAAAGAATATAAAGACTAAAGTTTAAAGTTTAAAGTTGATTGTTTTTACGTTTAAAGACGCTGGAAGTTACTAAACGGTTTAGAAATATGTTTTCTAAATACACACATTGTATATCTAACTGCAGGTCTGAAAGAAAAAAGGTGTTGTCACAAATCTTCTGCAGTCTGTCACACGGCGTGCGAGCAGGTTAAGAACAATAAGTCTTGTTTTTAATGTCAAACAGCCCAGTAGTGTGTACAGTAAGCATGTGTGTTTACAGAGAGATCAACAGGAACACACGCCAGATTCAACCAAAAGTTTCACAGTCTAAAGCTAACGCCGAGCCGAGTATACGGCAGCTCGATGAGACCAAAAATATTAAATCAGCTTAAAAAAAAAAAAAAAAAAGTATTTGTCTCACTGTACTTCCAAAAAAAAAAAACATAAAAATGACGAGTGAAGCAAAATCTTTAAAATAAGATTATTAAGATAATGTACAGAGTGTGATGGCGATAGTCTGAAGATAAAACAGGAGAAATTAAGAAAAAAAATAAAAAAATAATCAAAAACCCGTCTTCCCTGAATTCAAAGTTAAAGTGCCCAAAAATAAAAAAAATTAAATAAAAACAATACGTCTTGTCTGGTATGATGTGTTCAAACAACTGACATCATTTATCAAACAAAAAATAAAACAACAACAACATGGCTTTAAGATGAATCAGCTGTTTCCATGCAGACTTTCGCATCATTCAAAAATACACGAAGCAAAAAGAGGCCAAAAGGTTTCTGAAAGCATCTGAATACGTGATTTACGTGTTTTTAATGATTTAATTTAACATGATTTAAAATATCCAGTTCTATTTTTCAGCATCTGCAAAGTCCTGCCCGCCTTCAAGTTTTAATTTGAATATTTAGAGTCTAATCAACAAGATTACTCAAAATATTCGCCTCATGATTTCCACAAAAAAAAAAAAAAAAACAGTATTTCTGTCGTTTTTTATGGGAACGTCCAAGCGGAAATTTGAACTACAAAAAGGCAGCATGAGGGATTTTTAAATGAGTATTTAAATTATTCAACATTTCACTTCCTGAAAGGTTTGGTACTTTGTGAGAGGAAGTCTGAAAAATTAACTTAAAGAGAAATGTGTATTTGTTAAATCAAGTCAAGCTCCAAAGATGCTGCATCCTACATTTCCCATAATGCCACTCTGCGATGTTTTTAAATTACCCCGTCTTCTAGACTGATGATCAAAACATTACAATTAACCGAGCTTCACACGTCTGTATTCATCTGCTTTTAAAAACAGAAACACTTTTGGCCCTTCTCGTCTTCCGTAGTTGAACCCAGTGTTTGATAGTAAAATAAACGAAGGGTTAAAAACCCCTCTTTTAAATAAAACTCTAATCAATAAATGATTCTGAGGCCTCTGATATATTTTGCTCCAGGCAACACCACTAAAGTATCTTTGGTTACAACAACAACAACAACAACAACAACAAAAAGCTTTAAGAATCTTTGACACAGAAGAGAGAACACTTGCAGTATTTGTCCACTAGATGGCGGTGTTGTACAATATCCTTTATGATGTCACTCAGTACCTGCAGGTCAAACTACGCAGCATTATACAGCTCTTTTTTTAGTGGCTTTCTGAAGATTTAAGACATTTGAATTGTCTGAATGATTGTCTTTATGATTCACGCCTTCTCGTTCCAACGATTTTCATCAACTTCTGAATTCATGCCGATCTAAAAAAGCACAAATCTTTCCACCGAAACTACGAGGAGAACGACTTCTTTTGGTCTCCAACTCATATACGATTCATTCTGTACAGCGAAGACAACATTGCATATGTGTATTTAAGGCAGCTATGTAATTGCAACACCATCAAACGGGTCTGTAACGTTCTTCTAAACTCGCTTATCTTCCTTTTCTGTTTGCATTTCAGACTTTCTAACCTTTCTGTGCACGAACACTTCGTCCTTGTTTCCAGCTGTGATGTTCTTCTCTTCAATCCACCCGACAGTAAATAAAAATCGGGTTGATTCGAAGGTCAAGGCTGCACATTTCGACTTTGAGATTGGAGCAGAGAAGCGGCTGCGTTTTAAATGAATGCCTGCAGACAGACGGGAGGCCGACACAATGCGGCCATTTTTCCTCCCCCTGCTCTCTGCAGCGCTCGGCCTTCACAGACCTCCTTTTCCTCTCAGCTGTGTTTGAGGAGCTTTTATTAATTCAACCAGCTGACATGCAGTGAGGAAAAACCCTGTCGTCGTCTTCCAGGTTACGATCACACTGCTTCACGACTTTCTCTCCCCCTCGGGTCATTTTTTTTACACACTTCTCTTCTCTGTTTTTATCTTCCTCCCTCCGTCTAAAGTTTCTCATCTACTTCCTCAAAACCGCTCGGTCAACTTACGGAAACCAGTCAAACTTCACCTCGCCTTCCTCTCACCTCTCCTCCGTCTAAACTACGTCACTTCACGCTTCGTCAAACTCTGCTGGCGGAATAAAAACTGCACGCTAAAAAAGTTACAATCCGACCAGTTCATTGTTATCATCCTCCGTCGACGTTACTCGAACGCTAAACTTCAAATCACTTCCTTCTTCAACAAACCATCTCTCTCTCTCTGTTCCTCGACGCTCCGCTCTCTGATTCGATTAGAGACTTTTCTGTCTCCTTCAACCTCAAGTTCAGCTCCTTTAAGCTCCCAGCGTCGTCTCCTCCAACGTTCAGTTCGACGCCGTACATTCCTGAATTTCTGCGGCTAACGAAAGCTAAAAGCATCCTCTCTCTCTTCTCCGAGTGTGTTCTTACTGTCGTGAGGCGACCTTCATGTAGCTGCAGCCCGAGAGACGTCTGCAGAGTCAACTCATATAAGACTCGTTTTGTTTAAAAGGAAAACAAAATAAATAAAAAAAAACAAAAAAAACAATATGTACAAACTTTAAAAACAAACATTAAATAAAACTCGACATATGGCCGCGAGTCGTTCCCACGTTTGAAGGAGAAAGAGGAATCTGCATCAGTTTCCTCAGCAGGACAGAGTGAGAGAAGAAGAAGAAAAGAGGGATGAGCGATTATGGCACTATCAGTAAATCTTTGGTGTGAGAAGGCCGACTGCAGGTTTGAAGTCTTTGATCCAGGCTGCAGCGTCCATTTCATTTCTGTCCTGTCCTCCCTTTCTTTAAACTTGTCCTTCGTTTTTCCGTCTCTTCGTTCATCTGTAAATCGTCTTTTTTCGTCCCTTCTACCAGGCGCTCGATCCCCTTTTCTCCCTCTCGATCAGAATTCGCACGTCGTTTTCTCCTCTGAGGGTTTAAAAAAAAAAAAAAAAAAAAAAAAGGGATGCCTCCTCCGTCCCTCTAGGGGGCAGTAGTCCTGTTTTAAGGAGGTTCTCTAAGAAGGCCCTCTGAGCTCCCTCAGCGCCTCCTGCAGTCTGTGGCGGTAACCCTCGTAGCGACGAATCACCGCCTCCCTCTGCTCGTCTTCCTCTTTGTCGAGGATCCTCAGGAAGTTACGCAGCTCGGGGATGGAGAACGCGTCCCACTGAAAAAAAACAAAAAAAAAACAATCTGTCAGTTTTTATTTAAAAAAAAAAAGTGAACGACAGGAATGATGCAACACACGGAGGCGGAGAGTTTGAACGTTACCATGACTTCTCCGGTCTGCTGTTCTCTCAGCACGAAGCTCAGAGTGTCGGTGTCGGGTCCCGCCACGAGACGAAGGAACAACGGCTGCTCGCCATCCGCCAGCTTGCACACGTAAACTGTAGGACACACACACACACACACACGCGATTAATTTAGTCCTTCAAGCCACATAACACGCTAGGCACGACTGCGGCTGCTGCACTTCAATTTAGCACCATGTGTGTGTGTTTTCGTGTGTGTGTGTGTTTTCGTGTGTGTACATATAAACAGGGATGGCGGAGGATGAAAGGACGGGCGCGGCACATTAACAACCACAGTCATTTAGAAAAACAGAGTTAAAGATGGAGATCCTTGTTGTTGGACTGAACTTGCAGTGAACCGCGGCCCTCGCTGTATTTATTCTCCACTTCAGGGTTTCCATTTCACGAAACTTTATAAAACGTGTTCTTTGAATCCCGCCATCTTCGACGTTTTTGACCGACTGAAGGTTTAAATTTCTCCTCAGAGGTGAAGGAATGATCCTCCGTCTTCAGCTGAGGGAAGTATTTTCTCCACACATGGAGGTTTTATAAAGTCGATGTGAACTCACCGGGACACTCACAACTTCATCCCCGTTAACGTATATTTAAAATATCTTCTGATCAATGTCCCGCGTTTGGATCCTGAATGTTTTTACTCCTCGTCAGACGTCTTCATTACGAGTCTGGAGGACCGTGCACGAGCTCATTAACTCCTTAATACGGTAAGTATGACATTTCCGAGGAGCACTTGAAGGCAGCATTCAGTCACATGGTTGAAATCAGAGTTTATTTGGATCCTTCCTTCTCCTGAACGACAGTCACTCGTCTGAGTTTTGACACCACAGCGTGATCAAAGAGCGACAACACAACTTCATAACTGGAGTTAACGGGCTTCAGTGAAAGCTGCAAACAGCTCTGTAAGAATAAACATGAGCTCACGTACGTCTGCGTACATGTGCAGTGTGTCTAGACGCCGTCTTTTACGAGCAGACGGAGCCTCGGTGTGCGTCTCCATTAATGAGCCGGGGAGCAGACGACGTGACAGCAGAGACACGCACTCAACAGAAAACATCTCTGTGCAACTAAACTTTAATGGACTCCAAATAAGTCAGAAAAACAAATCACACAAATTCAATAAATCCACAAAGTGACCTCGAGGTCTGAAAACGTCTTTTTCTTTTTCTTCTCTCCGAGACGCTCGGAAGAAATGAGAGATCACATCAGATACCTCACAGCAGCTGCTGTGTGTGTGTGTGTGTGTGTGTGTGTGTGTGTGTGTGTGTGTGTGTGTGTGTGTGTGTATCCCTGGGTATTCTTGGGGAGCTGTTGATAGTTGGGAGAGCCCTGCGGCATCTAACGAGGGCGAGGCGTTCAGAAATGTACACACACACACACGCACACGCACGCACGCACACACACACACACACAGAGTGCAGGAGCATTTGACTCCAAGATTGGCATGAGTGGCATGAAACACTGACGCTTTCTCTGTCTCACACACACACACGTACAGTATCTCTCTCTCACACACACACACACACACACACACACGTACAGTATCTCTCTCTCTCTCTCACACACACTCTCTTACCCTGCTCCTCCCTGCGGTAGCGTTTGTAGAGAGCATATTTCGCCGGGTTGTCTGCGACTGTGAACTTGCTCAGCAGGGCGACGATGACCTGATAACAGAAAAGGAAACAACGTTAACACATGTAGCACACACACACACACACACACACACACACACACACGCACACACACACACGCACACACACAAACACAACTCTGACAGACTGTTCCAGTGTCTGACAAGTTCATCCAGAAATTCAACAACTTACCATCTGCATGCCGTCTATTTATTTAAAGGATAAAACTCGTCTGCATGTGGAGTTCATGTTTTGACGAGCAGCTCGCTCATTCAACAGTAAATCTGATGACCGTTGCTATGGTTACTTCAAGTTTGTACAAGTGTCTTTGTACTCATCTTCGTTTCCTGTTGCTTTTACTTTCATACTTTAAAAGGTTCTTTCACAGAGTCTTCGTGTACGTGTGTGTGTGTGTGTGTGTGTGTGTGTGTGTGTGTGTGTGTGTATGCTTGATACTTTTTAAAGACGTCAGACGAACAGACTCAATAAAAGGTTGAAACAAAAAAACTGCCTTTAATAAACTTCAACATCTGTCCTGTCTGCTTCTGTTGACTCGTGACTTCAACCCGTATGTCACCAGATCCTAATTAAGTGTGTGTGTGCGCGTGTGTGTGTGTGTGTGTGTGTGTGTGTGTGTGTGTGTGTGTGTGTGTGTGTGTGTGTGTGTGTGTGTCAGCCACCTGTCTGACTGTGTTACTGGAGCTGATGTGCAGCGTGTTGCTGACTCCTCGGGGCAGATAGAACGCCTCCTCTCCTCTCTGGCCTCCTCGCACCGTCACCGGCCTCCTCAAATCCATCTGGACCTTGATGAAACCCGTGTAAACCCCCGAGGGATTCTGGGAAAAAGAGAGGGGGGGGGGGGGGGGGGGGGGGGTGTTAAACACTGCAACATGTACAACGTACCTCAGAAGAATCAGCTCAATGTCTATACTGATATCAGTAATAATGTAGCAGCTCCAGTGAGCCCAGTGTGTGTCCCTGTGTGGACAGATGGGAGAGCATCTTAATCTCATTACTCCACGAGGGGCCTGCAGGAGCGTGCGAGCAGGCCGAGTGAGACGGGGAGAAGACAAAACCAGACTGGCGTGTAAAGAGGTTACTTTAAAAAAAAAAAAAAAAAAGAACACATGGAAGTCGACAGAAGGACGAAGACAAACGTGCGCCGCCGCCGCCAGATGAAGACAAGAATCTTCGTCTTTAACGAAGACGGTTTCACAAATTAATCTGAATATTTCTTGATTTTTAACCCGGTGAAGTTTGAGCCTGTTTGTTGCTAATCTGTCGCTCAGAGTACCGAGAGACGTTCAGATGTTGAACGGACGGAGCAGAACTCCTCGAACGCTTCATGCGGACCTCGACGAGGAGTCGGCGTCTCGTGGGTTAAACACACATTCAGAGCCGTGTCAGGCTGCCAGGGAGAACAATAGCAGGAATAACATCACATCACTCTGATGTGAGCGCTGAGGAATGCTGGGAGCCGGAGGAAGAGGAGGCCACGAGCACACCTCGAACGCGAAGAGTTAAGCGTGTGTTCCTGCAGCTCTCTGGGTCCGACCGCACTCGATCAAAGTTCGTTTGAGCAACTGAATCCAAATCTCACATCCTGATGTGTACGAGCTCACAGTCTCTGCAAACTCAGCAAATTCAAATCGTGCAAAAACACTGTGTGACACCCTCCTTTTTATTTTCTTAACACGAAGGTCAAATCCTGTTTTCACGTCTGATTCTGCGGATTAAACTTGTGAGAAAAAAAACTCTTTCATGCTCTCGTTCGGCCTTTTTGATTTATTTTTGGCGGCTTTAAAAAAAAAAAAAGGAAAACAAGCTTCAAACTAAGTGTGTGTGTGTGTGTGTGTGTGTGTGTGTGTGTATGTGTGTGTGTGTGTGTGTGTGTGTGTGTGTGTGTGTGTGGGGGGTCCACTCACGAGGGTCATTTTCAGGTGGTCTTTGGTCACCGAGTTGTACAGCTCGATCCTCTGCCTGATCTCGTCCCTGCTGAACTCGGTCCGCAGCTCTCTCTCCTTCTCCACATCCTGACGAACACGAGAGGACAGACGAAGGGGAACATGAGAAACGTCGAGTCAGCTGACATCAAGAAAAACAACGGAGGCTGTGTGTGTGTTTGGAAGAGAAGCACAAGAGGAGCTCTCAGGAGGCTGAGAGAAGATCACACGCCGGGCTCGAATCGTGGTCACCTCCTGGGTTCAAGTCTGACACCAGGACCGCCCCCCCCCCCCCCTCGTATCGCCCCAGGAGCCGGGCGAGGTCACAACAGAGGTTGGCTGGGAGAGAAAGTTCTAGATAAAGATGACAGACGGACGCACGTTTACCCTACAGAGACAAACGTCAGCCGTCGCCATGATTCAAATCTATTCCATCTATAAAATGAAAGTAAACAACAATAAAGATGTTACAGAAGCAGTTTGTGGTCTGTTGTGAACTGAACGGCTGCTCAGATAAGACCAGACGTGGAAATGTTTCCAATGCTCCTCATAGACTGTTTATATCGTTTCCCGAGTCCATCCAGAGTCTGCACACTTTATCACGTTTTATTTTGAAATCAGGGTCCGTGTCTTCCTGTCTTCACCCGTCTCTCCTGTTCATCTCTCGGCGTGCTTACAGAACAGACGCCATACCAGGGGAGCGGTGGAAAAACATGAGCGTGGACCAGAGAGGGTGCGATATATGAGAGATGAGAGAGGGAGAGGGAGAGGGAGAGGGAGAGGGAGAGACTCTACGTCGTTACCTTTCTGCTCGCTTGGGGCAAAGTTAGCGTAACCAGCTAAAGTTGATATCTTCTTATTCTCCAGTGTAGTGTGAGCTTACTGTACATGGGCATAGTGCAGCACTCCTCTACATCTATTAAAAACCACACACACACACACACACACACACACACACACACACACACACACAGTGCAGAATCCAGGGAGGCTTTGAAGGCTCACACACCCTTATATGGAGAACACACACAGCTCGAGGGAAAGACGAGGTGCCAACACAGCGATGTGCAAACACTCACACACTCACACACACATACATACACACACTCACACACTCACACACACAAACAAACAAACACTCACACAATGTGTCAATCATTCAAGACATGTAACTAATTATTACTAATGTGTCTCCTTTAAAAGCTTAAAGAAAAAATAAGTTCAACAGTGTCTCCTTTAAAAGCTAAAGATTACGTCTCTTAAAGCAGCCTGCGATGACATCACCGCTGATGATGACACGTTGTTCTACCTGGCAGGTGTCAACGCTGACTCATCAGGATTAAAGAGAGGACACACACACACACACAGGTCTCAATAATCTGCTCCATCCCGCTCAAAGAAAAGTGGCTGACAGAGTCCAGCAGTCAAAAAAAAAACCACACCATGAGCGTGTGAGGCTCCTCTGTTATTTACAGGGGAAAGTCCCTCATGTTTGATATTATATTTATAAATGCATATCAAGTTAAGACGACACCTTGAAAGAGAAGATCAAAACTGTCAGGTAAAAGTCCCAACTCCATGAATCTGCTGCTTTATTCTACATCCAACAACTCCGTGCAGCTTTACGACGGGACTTTCGCTCACGTGGACTCGTCACAGGTCAGACCAGTCAAAGCTTATTATCAGGACGCGACAGGTTCAGAGATTATCCGTCATCTCAGATCGGACACGGACGGAGGAGAAGCAGGAAACGTGATGAGACGATCGCTGAGGGGATTCCCTCCTCTGGTGACGGGGGACTGTGTCGACACGCTCCATACACGCTGACGTCTTGTGACCTGCGAGGTTAAGCCTAACCCTCACATCACTCTCTGGACTCAGCCGTTCATAGTCATCCATCATCTTCTGTCTGATTCATGAAACATTTCACCAAGAAGCAAAAAAAAATCCTGACTGATTGATGGATCCATTCCAATTCTAAATAGGAGACTGACCCTCAAATCTCTATAATGACATCTACACAGATCTTATTATCGACAAAACAAAACAGGACGTTTCAAGTCTTAAAAAAGGATTTTAATATCCATATCTCCTGACGGCAAAATGAAACTTTTACCTGACAAAAAGCTTCTTTTTTTTTAATGCATCAAAGATAAGGAGTCTGCAAAAACTAATGTAAAACTTTAAGACCTTCATCAGACCTCTGAAGTCTTTACAAAAGGAATCAGCAGTAGTTTCATACTCTGTAACATCCTATTATGTTGTTATCCCAGCGACTGTGAGGGCAGCGTGTGCAGTCCAGGCTGGACAGGGTTAAGAGGAACTGGGAGGGTGAGTCCAAACAAACAAGAGAAGCAGAGCGGAGCTACAACAATGAGGTCATGGTCTTATTTAAGATCACAGCGAATCCTCCCACCGAAGCTGAAAGACCAACAGCACACAGAGAGAGGGAGACAGAAGGAAAAAGACAGTAGCTGTTATTGAAGTCTGCAAAGCCATGACTGATGGAGACTGATGGAGGAGAACATCCAGAGTGAAATGTGAACGATGGAAGAAGAAGAAGTGATGGGAAAATAAAGATTCTATCTGCATGTCAGAGTCTCGCCTGTTTCCAAAATAACTCAGAGAGAGAGAGAGAGACACAGAGAGAGAGAAAGAGAGAGAGAGAGAGACAGAGACAGAGAGAGAGAGAGAGAGAGAGAGAAATGGTATTTTCTGTTCTCAAGCCTTTATCACATACACCTGCAGCATTCCTGTCTTTGTTTAGCACTGTCACGCATCCACCATCTGTAAATAGATGACATCACCTGGTGTGTGTGTGTGTGTGTGTGTGTGTGTGTGTGTGTGTGAAGACAAAACATGCTTAGCTTGGCTAAAGGGACCTAAAAGCACTGGAGTGTGTGTGTGTGTGTGTGTGTGTGTGTGTGTGTGTGTGTGTGTGTGTGTGTGTGTGTGTGTGTGTGTGTGTGTGTGTGTGAGCTCCTAGCAGACTAAACAGTGATGTGGCTGTGCTCACTGGATCTAGCCGACATTTAGAGGACATGTTATTTGTGTCTTTGTGTTTGTTTCCTCCAGGCTGTGTGTGTGTGTGTGTGTGTGTGTGTGTGTGTGTGTGTGTGTGTGTGTGTGTGTGTGTGTGTGTGTGTGTGTGTGTGTGTGTTAAAAGGATCACAGTTAAGTTTGTTTTCTTCTCGTTAAAGATTCAGAACTCCATCCGCTCTGCAAACAGCCTTTTATTCATCCTTTCAGCATCCATCAATATGTCCTTTTTCCCCCTAACTGATCGTTGGCTCTTTCTCATTTCAAAGTGGATCAACTTTTTTTTTTTTTTTTTTCAACCCTTAAACTGATCTGAAATCATCTCGTGTCCACGTGTCGTACCCTCCTCCACCCTCATCCCCCCCCCCCTCTTTGTGATTTCCTGTTGAGTCCATGAGGGGGAAGTCGAGATGGGACACACCTTTCCTCCCAGCATTCCTCCACTAATGGACACACACACACACACACACACACACACACACACACACACACACACTCTAATGTGTTGCACTGAGTGGAGGAGGTGCTCACACCTTTTCCTCTTGAACACCGTCAGCTAATGGACAGACACGTACTCAAACTATTCTTATAAGTATGTGTGTGTAATGCAGCTCTGATTGGGGACGGTGTTTATTGAATAGATATTTGAACTGTTTTTAGAGTCGTAAACGGGTAAATGATGTGAATCGTTTAGCTGCGTTAGCGCCACCAGCTGTCGGTTGTGTTTACATGTTGCTCTGGTTGTAATCCCCCTTTAACCTGAAACGGCCTTCATGCAACTTCACCTCCATTCTCTCAGTCAACATGCTGCTAAACCGCACCTCTCCTTCGATTGGCTATCTGTTCACTGAGCTCGTTTACATCCCGGTAGCAGAGCCAGTCTGTGGATACAGCTCTAGATAGTGACAGGTGGGTGCTTTGGTAGGAATTTTCGGACAAGTTAATAAGAATAAACCAACGTAAGTTAACTAAAACTGTAAACTAATAAGAAGTGAAGTCTTTAAAAGGGAAGAGAGGAGGAAAGTGACACCATTATCTTTGCAAACGCAGAAGTGAAACCTGCAGGCTAAACTTCCCCGATGTGCAAAAACAAAACGGACGACTGGCTTAGAACGAAGCAGGTGGCTTAGTACAGGGTTCAACTCCCTGAGAGGACACTGTGAGACGTCCGTTTGGACGAGGGACCACCCAGAGACGGAGACCTTTACCTACAGCAACGAGGAGGAGGAGAAACAAGAAAAGGGGGAGATGATGCAAAGACAAAGAGAGAAAGGAGAAGTAGGCGGGAGTTTAAGGAGAAAGAGAAGAAGAAGAAGGATGAGATCGATCAGACGTAAAGAACGAGGATGTGAAAATAAGAGGATGGGAGGAGGTTGGAAATGTCAAAACAAAACAATGTTGGTACGACCTCAATGACTGAAAGGTTGTACTGAACTCAGGCTGCAGCTTCACAGATGGTCATAACTTCATTATCTCGATAATTTAATACGTCTTTTGTTCTTTAAAAATCACAGAGGAAAGGGACAACTTTCAAATATCGCTCTTCTGCTGCTCTCGTCTGAAACTCAATCCCTCATTAAAAACACCACACTGTCAGCTCACAGAGGAGCCGTCGTCTAAACAGGAATGAAATGTTCTCATTAGAACGTGAGATGACTTTTCATTCACTCGGACTAACAGAGTTTATTCACAGACCGCAGAAACACACAGAGCTCATGTTTGATTCTCAGACCATCCTGAGGCCGGAGGATCGCAAAGTGTAAACAGCCAAAGGTGAAAAATGAAACATTTGTTAATACAAGAGGAGTTGAGTAAGAGTTCGAGAGAGGGGAGTGTGTGTGTGCGTGTGCGTGTGTATGTGTGTGTGTGTGTGTGCATGTGTAGGTGGTGAGTAAGCATGTGTGGGCTGAGGTTATGAAACTTCATGGTTCTGACCTTGGGGGAAGACGAGGAGGGCTGGGTGGTGAAATAATAGGTGTGTGCATGAGTGTGTGTATGAGTGTGTGCATGAGTGTGTGCATGAGTGTGTGTGTGTGTGTGTGTGTGTGTGTGTGTGTGTGTGTGTGTGTGTGTGTGTGTGTGTGTGTGTGTGTGTGTGTGTGTGTGTGTGTGTGAGTGTGTCAACACTAAGTCAGACTTCTTGAATGGAGTTTTTTTCCCCTTAGAAACAGCAGATGATGGAAGTCTTTATTCAGAGACAGGACGGCGGACTCAGGCAGTAAAGGAGCCGCGGGTTGGACTCGAACCCGGGTCCACCTGCTCGGAGGACTTCAGCCTCCACTCAAGCCCCCGGGCTACCGCTGCCCCCCCCCCCCCCGGGTCCTTTTTACAGATCATTAAGTTTGAAGGAAAATAAAGAAGAAGGAGTGTTTACAGTGACTTTAACGTTCATAATTAGAAGCGTGTGTCTGCTCAAGTATTTTAATGAATGGATCGGTGACACTTCAATCAGTCCGTACAAGAATGCAGCTCGGCGTCTAAAAACACGTGAATCATTGAAAAGAGTGATGACGGACGGAGCGGTAAAGGAAGTTCACGGTGACATGAACGAGCTGGAACAGGCCCGCAGACGCTCCAGACCTCGCCGACACCGACTACGACTTCACAAGACTCACAGAGCCTGCGACGCCTCGGGGGGGGGGGGGGGGGGGGGGGGGAATCCAAAATCACCCGCTTTCAACGACGTCTTTTCAACGAGGACGAGTCAGCATGACAACTAAACAGTCAGTCATGATCGTGAAAGGGGACGAGTGAAGAAAAATCCCCCCAGCTTTATCAGGAAATGATCCGCACGCTGCTCAGACTCGACACACGGCGACACTTCACACCCACCAGGTCGCCTTCACACTCCCAAAGACGTTTACACTGCAACGTGTCCCACTTTGAGTTTCAGCCACACGACTGAAGACGCTCCTGAGCTTCACGTGTTGGTGTTTTCGTTGGATTCAGAGCTAAAGGGGAAAAAAGTGTGTGTTGATAAAGAGTCTTACATTACACACAGACAAAGAGGGATGGGATGTGGACGTGAAAAGCGGGTGTGTCAGTTCAGGCTGTGATGGTGGAAACAACGATACCTGTGAGACAGACGGAGGATGACTGTACTGTCAGGCCGTCACCTTCACAACAGTGGAAAATCCCTTTAAAGAGCCTGGACACTCCCTCCCACACACACCCACCCACCCACCCACACACACACACACACACACACACACACATTCCCACAGTGTGCTAGCCAAAACACAGTCTGGATGATTTTAAACCACGAGGGCCGAATCCTCAAAACTCCAAAAGAAAAGAAAAAACGACCCTCAGACGAGGCCGTCAGCGAACGGCGTGTGCTCGAGTGTGCCGGCACAACGCGTTCACACTGTCCGACTGTTTGTTGCCTTTTGAGTGACACATGACACGACTCATGACACACAGGAGTGTATGTCACCATCATTACGTGTGTGATGGCGTGATAAGTGGGACGTGTGGAGCGATGACAGTCCAGTGTCCTCATTTGGCTTCAACACTGTGGACACCTTTTTCTTTTCTTAAATGTTCAATAACTACGACGAGATTCCACGGAGAAACTCACTGAAGGCAAATCTGATAAAAAACTTATTCATAAAAGTTTGCTTCATTCAAACGTTAAATATTCTCCGGTATTTTCTTTGGTTCCCGTCTTGAAGAAGATGAAACCTCCAATGACCTCATGTTATAGTTTTTGAACGTTTCCGTTTAGTCAAGATAATCCAAACTAAAAGGAAGCGTCAACACAGGAACATCTTAAAAGAAAAATATTCATTAATGTCTCTTAAATTCTGATTTGAATGAAGACAAATGTTGCTACTTGATGATAAAGTTTGACCTCCACCAAACTCCGACTCTCCCTCCAGAAATATCCATCGCTCCATTAAAAACCTCCAGGTTAGGCCGTCTTCCATTCATCGTCATGGTTACGCTCTTACTTTCTGAAAAAAAAAAAAAAAGGGAGCGCCGACGCCGCCTCAAAGTGCGCTGCGGTTTGGCGATAACGGCGACCCCGGGAGAGATCACAGCCGCTCTGAACTGCTCCCAGATGAGCTTCTCACTGAAGAGACAAACTTTCACTCACAGCAGCAAAACGTGTCAACAAACGGGATCAGGTTTTACATTTTGACCTCATTTAACTTTGCACCAAGTGAGATGAAAACTACTGATGCAGGAACAGGAAACGTTTTTTTTCTGGTTTAGTCGGTACAGTCTGTCACTGTGTCTCCTGCAGCCACACGTCGTCCCACGTGTCCTTGAGCATGACACTTAACCTCCCAGTTTTCTCCTGCAGCCTCAGAGTGGGAACGAGTCGGTGTGACCTGAAGAGTGAAAACGTTCGAGTCCGTTTCACCGTACGACCGTATGACGCAGAGAGAGAAGCCGCTGTGTTCCTGCTCGAGCGGGATGAGGACAGCACGGCGGAGCCCTCCATCCTCAAGCAGCTGAATATTCTTCATGTTTACACCAATAAAAAACAATAATAATAATAATAATAAATAATAATAATAACAGACCCTGAGATAAAACTCGTCTTTGTTGGTAAAAAAGTAAAAGTGACTTCCCCCTCCCATTTGGCGTTCTCATGATCTTGTAACATGATGCTTAAAGGTGGTGGGTTTCTGCAGATCGAGGTAAAATGGAGTTTGGGGGGGGGGGGGGGGGGACCACCTGTTCAGACCACAGTGTGGAGAGTCTGTTTAGAGCAGCTGGTCGGAGGATTCATCGCCGGCTCTCAGATTTATAAGCAACACTCACGAGAGGAGGAGCAGCAATATAAACTTTGAGCGCGGAGCGGAAACTCATGTTTGTTTTTGGTTGTTGATTAATCCGTCTTAATGTGTCGTTAGGTTCATAACATGTCACCACGAAGAGTTCAACCGAACGTCAAACAGCCCAAAGACGCTCGCGACAAAACGAGCACGTTTGGGGAAATTTGACAAACTGTGTAAAAACAATAAAAATAAAAAAAGGTTGTGTTTGTAACTTTCTCTTCTGACTGACGAAAGAAACAACGCAAGAAAATGTTCTGCATGAAATCACAGGAGAAATGTCCAGAGTGGATGACTACTAAACACAATACCTTGATTTATTTTACACTTGTCTTTTTGTACACACACACACACTATTCTCCATGACGCAGGTGGATACTTTCAAAGGCAGATTTATCTCATTATACAACGCAGTCCTCTGCTGTCTACGTGTGTGTGTGCGTGTGTGTGCGTGTGCGTGTGCGTGTGCGTGTGTGTTTCCAGGAATAAAAGCACTCAGGTTGTGTTTGCAGAGATAGCGAGGGCGCACAGCTAAGAACAATTCTGCTAATGTTTCCTTTGGACATGCAGAGCGTCTCATAAAACAGCATTATGTAACCTGTAGACAGTACACACACACACACACACACACACACACACACACACACACACACACACACACACACACACACACACACACACACACACACACACACACACACACACACACACACACACACACACACACACACACACACACACACACACACACACACACACACACACACACACACACACACACACACACACACACACACACACACACACACACACACACACACACACACACACACACACACACACACACACACACACACACACACACACACACACACACACACACACACACACACACACACACACACACACCTGTGTTGGCTCCTGCATGAAGATAAACTGGTATATGTGCACGTTGTTTAACTGATTGCTGGACCTCGTTCCTTTAGCTCGACCTCGTACCGACTCCTTCCCTGATCATCGACGCACACTGTGTTCTACTTTTGGATGATTTGGACACATTGGTTTTTTTTTTTATGTGGCAGGGTGACCTGAGTTGTTTATAAATAAATAAAAGATGCAGTGTAAGGTAAAAACGTGTGCAGCTGTTCAGCTACATGCACGCCAACGCCTTACTTACAACAATGTGCTTCATAAGATCAGAACGTCGTCTGTGCTCGATGGCAGAGCTCAGCGTCTGAACAGAACGGATCACCTGCTCTGCTCAATCTGTGAGTGACTGAAGCTGTAATGTCGTGTAAGCACACGAACGACGAGCGACTGTCTGATCGAGCTTCAGGTGGAAGAGTCGACGCAGCCCGCACGACTCAGAGAGCTGACAGTCAGTCTGCTGTTTACGGTTGGCATGACGGTGCTGTGAGTCCAAACACTGCAAAGGTTGACTGAAGAACTTCAAACACCACCGCGGTACACACACACACACACGCACACGCACACGCACACACTGACTCACAAGGATCCAGCTGTCAGACGACCGACCTGCGGCCTCATCACAGAAACAAAGTGAAGTTCAGCTGAATGAAAAGGAGAGCTTCACACAGAGCTTAAATGTCAGTAAGGCTCAATAAGTGTCTGCATGGTTTTTAGCGTTCGACTGTGTGAGAATCTGATGAGAGATATTTGGCTTTTTTTCAGGCTGCATATGAACCACGATGTTGGACAGGAGGCTTTAGCTATGAAGCAACAAGCCGTCTTTGGAGGCCTCCTCGGTGGTGTTAGAGCAGGATGTCAAGCTGAGAAAAACCAGGAAGTGACATACAATGGGGGAGGAACCAGGATGAAGTGAGGAGATAAGGAGGGGGGGGGGGACACCAGAGAGGAAGGAAATCTAGAGAAGGAGAATGTGAGAAAGGACGGATTTGGATTCCCGTGTCGCTGAGAACAGGAAAGACATCGCGGGATGATCCCAGCTGAACTTTCCTGCACTGATGATGATGATGATGATGATGATGATGATGATGATGAACGGAGGAACACACTCGGGGGTTTTGTTTTGCTGCTGGAAGAGAAATGAAACGTCATCGCCTCTCAGACTGAGACGTCCAGCACATCTAAAGTCCACGCTTAAACAACCCGAGGATTCGTCTTCGCTTATTTCACCGTGAATATTCTGATTCTGCAGGTCTGACACCAGACGTGCTGCGAGTTTGAGCGGATTTGTTGTATCTGTCGATCATTTTGCAAGAGCCTAAAAATCTCCCTGAGAGCTTCAGATTACAGAATGATGACAAGTGTCTGAAGTATGACGACATGTTTGTTCATGAAAACAGAAACAGAGGTGAAGATAAGGTCTGTGTTCGTCCATCACTGTCTGTCTGTCTGTCTGCAGATTAAAAGAAGAAAAGCAGAATGAGCTCACTTTGATGTGCGGCTCAAGAAATGTCCCATGAAAAGATTTTATCAAGATGCAAAAAAACTGGTCAGACAGGGTGCATGAGGAATGACTGTGAGGTTTACAAACACACCTGGAGCGGGCTGCAGGGCGAGGTCGGCACCGTGCATCAGTCTGCTGAGGGAAGGAGCACCGAAGCAGCTCTCTTTATTACGAACACTGATGTGTTTACAGGATGAGTCGGGAGGAAACACCACTTCCTCTTCTTGCAGACTGACACACACACACACACACACACACACACACACACACACCCTGTGATGGACGGGTGACCACGCGGCGCTCTTCATAAGGCCTGCAGCTGGATTCATAAGCTGAGTGAAAAGGCTGCATGGAGGAGCCGTGTGACTGGAACACCCAGAGAGGATGGAGGGTTGAGCTCTGGTGCTGCAGCTCGTCTCCGAGCTCGCACCTCGTCCAACACCAGCCAGAACTGGACCAGCAGTTAGGATAATGGACGGACTTAATCTGCCCCAAAACATCATCAAACATGATCCTTTTATCAACTTATAATTTGAACTATTTCACAGGTTAATGGTAACTTTTGGTACAAATACCAAGCGGGTTTATTTTTTAAAGGAATGATTGTTTGTGGGATTCAGAAACATCCAAATCAGCAATCTGTTCCATTTATCACTTGTCATTAAAAGTCGACTTCTTTCTACTCGTGTTGACCTTCGCTGTGTCTTCAGATATACGAGTACATAGAGAGAGAAGGCCCAAACTCAACCTCCAGGAACTGATCCGTAGAGTAGAAGCAGCGACCCTCCGCCTCCATATTCACTTATTCATGATCAGCTGACAGCGACCTGCTGACGTCCAGCCGTTAACCACATCAGACGTTCAGTAACGAGCTTCACGTGTGACGAACACAAACCAGCAGCAGGACGTACACAGGCTTCATTATCAGTCATTAAAAAAACACATCATTAAAAATATGAGATTCATTCTGAGTCAGCTGACGTGATGACACAACGAGCTTCAGATATCACATCCGACACGTGGATAAATACTCCATGGAGAGCCTCCACTCTGAGCGGATGAGCTGACGTGAAGTTGAGCTGCTTTCTGTCCGGTGTGTGTTTTCGTGTGTGTGTGTGTGCGTGTGTGTGTGTGGACTCTGGGGGGGTTGGGTGGGATTACCCTCGGGCATGAGACACACAGACTCACTGGTCATCGTTGACATTTCCTGACAGAAACACCATTCACACAGTCAGAAGGTGGAGGAGTGGGCGAACGAGGGCAACAACACGTGTGTGTGTGTGTGTGTGTGTGTGTGTGTGTGTGTGTGTAGGAGTATGAGTGTGTGCATGGGGGTGGGGGGGATGGAGATAAATCCTCCTCTGGCTGGACTACATTATCTCATTTCCCAGTTTGAACATCCAGAACCAGTTTATTACCCATCAGTCTTTGTGTTTGTCCTCTCTCTCTCTTCTGTTTGCTCTAAAACTCATTACACTTCACTTCCACCTTTAAACTACAGCCCGCTTCCTTAATGAGAAATGTCTCATGTATCCCAGGAGCCTCTGTGGTTAAAGGTCCGACAAAAATCACAATAAGTCATGTGGAGCGACTCGTTACATGTTGCCAGGCTGTCGGAAAAGAGGGGGATCGTCGTCCTGGTCCGAGATGATTTTCTGCCCACATTAAGCTAAAGGGACGCCTTGAACTTTCAACTTCTATCCATCCATCCATTATCTGTACCGCTTGCGGCGGGCTGGAGCCGATCCCCGCTGTGATTGGGCGAGAACCCTGGGCTGACATATCGAGACACACGACCATCCGTTCACACCTACAGCAGATCTAAACTGAAGCTGGTGAATGTCGCTCTATTCATGTGAGAGTCTTTTGTCTCGTGTTGCAGGCAGCTGAGATCTGATTGGCTGTTTTTGAAAATATAGTGACTCCATTTCCCTGCAGCTTCATTTCAGTTGGACTTGAACAATGATGACTGTGCACTGAATACTACACCACAGTTACTCTGTGAGGCGCTCGGTGCAAAAGTTCATGTGTTAAAAGGTCAGCACTGATACGCTGGGGTGGAGCACTTCCGTGTTTTCTCATCCATACAAACAAACACACATGAACGCTCCATTTTATTCAACCAGTTTGCACTTTAAATGATTTTTAGTCTGAGAAATGAGACGGTGTTAATGCTAACGAAGGTCACTTTATAACGGCATGTTCAGGTTGGATATGTCCACCTTTACATGCCATGTAAAAACTGGTACAAATATAGAGTTAATGTAACTTTTAGCAGCCGTGAGGAGGAACAAACAGAAACAAATCTAAGTCTGTATTTCAGCAGCAGGCAGGAAAAGAGGAAAGGCTGAACATGTTCGGAGTGAAAGTGAAGGTTCTTCAAATCAACAAACAGGGACAGTAAAAGTTGATCATTAATGTCAGAAGGTAACGTCACTCCCTGTTTATTTCTAAAGCTGTCTGGGGCTCCTCTGCATGAGATATTATTTTATTACATCCTATGAATGAGTTTAAAGTCCAAAAAGTCACATGACAGACGAGATGGGTTAAAAGCAAAACAGCGCTACACTGACAAACGTCTTTATATTTGCTTTAATTCACACAAAAAACAGGAATCAAACCTTACTTTTATCAGATTTTTAAAGGGACAAAGTCTTTGGACAGGACTTTTCATACTTTTTTAGGGATTCTACAGACAAAAAAGGTCGAATTAGTCACAAAAAAATCCAAGAATCAGCCTTTAATCTCAAATTCAGACCGCCTCAAAGTACTACAATGTGCGAGACACGTTTTAATGTTCTGCCCTGGTGTCACTTTAACGTAACGTCTAATTCTGGTTTCTTTGATATTTTTGAATGAAGATTGGTGTTGGCTAAAAAAAAAAGGTCATTTTCATTCAGAATATGCTGCGAGTCCTGCTTAGTCACCAGCTCCTGTATTTTGACTAATCCATTAATCCACAAGTTCAACTCCCTGCAAAACAAAAATAAACATTCACTCACACATAACCGCTCATTTCTCTGATACAGAACCACTCATTTCATGCCGCACATTTTTCCCCAAAGGACACGTCCCTTCTTTGGTAGTAATTACTGTTGGCATGTGGGAAACCGGCACAGAGCAGCCAGAGTCTGATTTCAGGTCGACAGTTTAAGAAACTGGAGGTCATGACCTCTGCGGCGTGCATCACACACTTCCATGAGGAATGGAGGAGCCCCGAGTGAAGGGGGTCTGTTATGGGAAAGTGAAGGGTCATGCATCGCTGCAGAATCTGCAAGCAACACAGACACGCACATTTAAGTGGGCGGAGAAGAAGAATAGCTCAATTCTGTTACAGTGTGCTGAAAGTGTGGAACAAACCAGCTGTGTTTGCGAGATGCTGAGGGTTTAAATTCATGCGTGCGAGTGTGTGGACAAGTGGATCAGTGTGCGTGTGTGTGTGTGTGAGAGCCACTTGAAGTCTGTCGCTGGCCGGTATTTATTCCAGGACCTGAAAAGTGACCTAATTTTTGAGTTCCAGACATGATAATGCTCAATGTCTTTGGTTTTAACTCAATCCCATGCCTGCTTTTGGACACAAGTCTCCCAGTCTTGCAGGCAACAAGAACAGAAACAAACACTTTCAAAATCTGCCTTGGAATGCATCTCAGGGTTTTGTTTTTTTAAAGGTCTGGTTTTGGGCCAAAACAGGTCACAAGGTTGGGTTTGCGGTGGCCTCATGCTTCTCCTTGGGGGTGTAATAACTGGCCAGATAATCACAGTCTCCTACTTCTTTATTCCAAAGGTTTTTTTTGCTGTTGTTTCAGAACTAAAATCCAGGATTCCCAACCGTGCTCTGAAACTGATCTTACTGTCTGCAATGAGAGGAAACTCCAACCTTAATATCCAATGAAATATAGGCTAAACCTGTCAAAACTGTCAAAACTGTCAAAACAGGATTAAGCCACAGACTGCTTGTTGTTATGCTAATCTTTCTGTAACTAGCTCCCAAATCTTGCAAAAACAATTCCTAGTTCACGTGCAAACCTAAACCAAAGACAAAACACACAAAGTATCCCTGAAACAAATCTCAAAGGTCTTCTAATAATGCTCAGGAGGATAAGCTGTACACACTTCCAGAGGCAAAGGTACACACACACACACACACACACACAAACACCAGCTGCAAATCCTCGATAACACTTCTGTGGTTTTAGTGTTTTCTGATTCATGGATAAGCCAACACTAAAGATACAACTTTTAAATAATGAAAAAACAAATAAGTTTGCTCCTCTGCTAAATTCGGCGCCGATATCAATGTAGAAAATCACAAGTTATAAAGCTGCATTTCCTTCACCCACAGTGGAAATCACTACAGGAAACGACAGGTGATCCAACTCTACAAGTGATCATTTTATATAAAAAGGCTGTGATTATAAACACTAAATGTATGCCGAACTCAAGTTTGACTTCTTAAGAATAGCATATGGGCTAAAAGTTAATGAATAATTTAAAAAACCTGTTCCTACTAAAGCAATGAAAATTAAATTGACTGTTTTTCAGACGAGGTTCTGAGCGACGCCCCTCGAAAAGAGACAACCTGACTTTTAGAGTTGGTCAACCTGTCTTAACTTAACATCACACAATCCTTACATTTCAAAAACAAGGAGATGGTTTGGGTTTTGTTTTTACCTTGCTCACTGTTACTTTTCCAGATGGTTTCTTGAAGAACGAGGTCCTGGCCGTGAAAAAGTACTCTTCGGAGTCCTCCTCCAAACTACTGTATCCACTGCTCATCGTGCTATTCCACGTCATTTGAGGGGAAAACCACTCCACTCAAACCCGGCTGCATTAAAACCCCCCACCCCACAAAAAAACTGATCAGCTGTTAGATTAAAAATACAATAAAAAGCGAGAAACCAAAGTCTGCTTTCTCAATATCTGGCTGATTTCCTCTTTCGGATTTTGTCCCGTCAAACACACACGCTTTACTCCACCGGCATGGTCAAAAAAGTCACTAAAAAGCTCACTTTTTTGGACAGAAAAACTCACAGTCTGGTGCTAAAACGACATCCGTCAACCGACAATCAACAAGTAGTACTTTTTTAAAGGTTTACAAGAGCAAAAAACCGTAAAACTCCTCGCGTCACGACGTCAAACGGTTATCCCGTTACACTGTTGAATGTGCGCTCACCACTTATCTCTCTGACAGTGAGCCTACAGTGTAGCCCCGCCCACTACGAGACACCAACCAATCAAATCTATGACAGTTAGGAACGACATGCCCAACTCACCTCGACAGCCAATCAGCGCTTTGATGCCCAGGTTGAGAGATACAGAGGATGATTACGTTGCAATTTAATTATCATGCATTTCGCAGTGTTTTAATAGTCAATTAAGACCCTAAATCGAGTAAAATGTGACGTTTAAAACCGCCTAAAATATTAAGTCTCTTAAATTATACAGTTTTCCTATTTTATGCCACACAAACAGCAGAAACAGACATCCAATAAACCATAAAAACAGAGCAGAGACATGTGAAACGTATCACAGTTAAAGCAGCCAACACAGAAAGTTAATCAGCTGAAACAGTTTGACATCAACCAGTGTTTTTTTTTTCTTCTAATAAACAGATCTGCCTGCTCATCTTATGAGGACTATCTATTAATCCACAGAAACTTGGGCTGGAAAATGTTTAATATTGTGCTTCGTCTGACTTCATCAAAATGGTTCTGAAAACTTGGCCATTTTACCCAGGCCTCCATCTATCAGGTCCCATGCACAAGTGCCATAATTATATTCTGATGACGTATATCATTTTTATTCTCAAATCTACAAATGAGCTCTGAATGCTTGAACACAGTGGGGACATTCAAGCTTGAAGTCGTCGACCTCTGCACATCCTGCTGTTGTCCAAAGAGCCCAGAGGCAAAATAGGAACTCTCTTTCTCTGCAGAGTCACCCTTAAACCTCAGTGAACTGAAAACACACAAATATAGTCACACACATTCCTAAAATAAATGTTCAAAAAGGACAGTTCAGCCAAAGTATCCACGCTCTAATTTACACCCTGAACCTCTCACACCCTCTCAGATATAGCAAATAAAAGTCGTCCTCTTACCTCGATCAGCAGGCAACAAACTAACGATAGCGTTCTCCTTCTTTTCCTCTGCAGCATCGTCTCCCTGCTCCTGCATGAATCCACTAAAAATACTGACACCAAAGGCCTTTAAAAGTATCTGCTGGACTGACGCATTTTGTGTGCATGTGTTTAATTGCTAAGGGCCTTGAACGCACCCTTCTCATTGGATGGAACAGGAGTCAGACATTTTTAAGGGTTTTAATGCTGCTGGTTGGTGGGAGGTGAAACTTCAGTGCCTGCATCCTTTTCAGATGTTATTTGATGATTATCCAAAGTGCCAATAACTACACCAGTGATTACTTTTTTTCATTCCTTTACCTGCAGAGAATGTTTTAATGAGCACAGAGCACAGAAACAGGTTAATTATACTTTTTCTTACTTTCTATCCTGTGAGAATAAGCTGCAGCCCCTGAAGGTGTTTGTTGAGTCACCTAATCCCACAAAAAGATCAGTTCTGCCACTATTGCACTGTATGGCCCTGCTAACGTCCTCAGGAAGAAAACAGCATTCATGTCTGTTTTGACACCCGTTGGATGTTTCTAATCATTTAAAGCTGCACTAAAATGCATTGGCGTTATAATATGTACATCTCAATTCCATATAATGTCTTTTTCTGGGATGTTTTTGTTTTTTTGTGTGTGCAAATGTGCGCTCTTGAGAGTGGCAGCATTTAGGATCAAATTTGCCAAACCCAAATGAGAAGTCTGAATGTGGTTTCGGTTTACCATACCAGCATGGTTGCTTTTTTTTTTCTTTTTTTTTTGGTGCAGAAAATGCCGTTAACATTTTAGAGAAGAAAAGAAAAGAATTTAGTTGGAAGAAATACCAAGTTATAAAATCTATTCTTGTGATCCAAAGTGGGTTTTAAAGGTCAGCACTGATATATTTTTAGATAGGAAGAGAAGTGGTGCCAAACACTTTAAGGGATAAACATTCAATATGTCAATGATACAGATAGCACAGCAACGAAAACGAGCTTGCAGGAAATTTTAAACTTTTTTTATGCTGCATTCACACATCCACTCGGTCCAACTTCTCCTCGTATTTATTCCAAGAAAACTTGCTTCAACTTTCAGTGTTGACGTGTTTTATGCAGCTTGCTTTAAAAGACTCACAGAAGCCTTTCCTCAACTTCTCATAAAGTTTGACTCAAAGTGCATCCAGAAATGCGTCTGCGTGCTGTCGTCATACTACATACATGAAACATAAAGAACATGCTATAGGACCCTCTAATTCAGTCTGTTTGGTAGAGCTGAACCTCGGGCTCACTGCTGCGTTTATGTGCTAGTAAAATGGATCAGAGTTTAACTCGTGTTTTTTAGTGGGTGGTTTCCAGCCTTTAGAATCGCCCTCTTCATGGCTCGACAACTGTAAGCTATTACTGAGCACAGGGACAATTAAAAGTGTAAGTAGTGAAGCCTGCCTTCTGTTTCCAGCTACTTTTTAGGACTTTGTTTTCCCTGAGCGAGCCGGGTTAAAGGTTTTTGATATTATATGTTCAGATAATAGCCCACCCAGCTGCATAAAAAGGCCCAAAACCATTAGCAGAGCAGGTACAGCTGCAGGGTGAAATCTACGCTACATCTGTTCTACATCAGGCCTTACCCACACACACACACACACACACGCGCGCGCTGAACCGACGGACAATCTGGGAGAGTTCCAGAGATACACAGGCTTTAATTTAAAACCAGCAGGGTTAGAAGAGGAACCAAAAGTAAATATGGCACATCTGGGGGCAGCCAAACCACCATTTAGTCCTTTAACATGCTGCAGAGATCTCTCCAACAACCGCACAGATAAAAGGCAGGCCAACAGAGCGTCCCTAAACTGTCCCCTGTCATACAGGAGGAGGAAACACACACTTTGAAACCTTTAGCAGATTATGCACAGATTGCATTGTATACAATTTTCTTTGCTAGCTAACCGGAGGTAAATTTAATCTTTGACCTCTGCTGTTCATGAAGCTGCATTGATAGGTGACTAGAAGTTAATTAAAATGCTAAAATGGAAACAATTATTTTAAGAATTTCATCATTAGGGAGAACTTTTTAAACGCAGAACGCTGAGTGTCTCCGTTGCACATTTTCAATTTCAAAATGTGAAACTGAGACAGGAAAAAAAACCCAGCAGTCGGATGAATGAGGGTACACACTCTGTCGTCTGACGGCTCCAGCCGGACTCACAGAGGCGACCTGGTGTGTGTGTGTTACTAACCCTGACGAGGTTTCTCACACACCTGGTATTTCACTCTCTCTGTGACTGTATGGTGTTAATCTGCTGTCCAGTCACTTCGGCCCAGAGCCGGTCTGGTTAAACATTACTGAGATTCCAGTGAGGTCGGCCCCCTGACTCACATGCAAACAACGTACTGTAACTCAGTGGCTCCTGACATGAACACACAGATTGAAATCTAAATGCTGTACAGTTTAAACGCCGTGCATCACACAGCTTTTCTCAGGCGTCGGACACGTGACATGTTTGAGAACTGAATCAACGCAGAAACAAAAAGTGTTGTTGTGAAGTCAAAGGCAGATTTTTTCAGAGGACGTTGAAGGATTACATGTTGCTTAGCAGCCGGAAAAAAAACAATGTCTAACCTCTAAAACCATCACAATAAATCCTTCCAGTAAACATTGTGTAACCACAGGAATCTTAAAAAAGCTTAATGCTGCAGAACAATAACGGTTACGTAACGAACAGAAACCTTTCACCTCCGTTAGATCATCTCTGAGAGGAATGTCTCGAAGCCTCTGCAGATAAAATCCTTATTATCAGCACGGCAAAGGAGATACATTTTCCAGGGAAGCTGGTGGTCGAGTGGTTCACTTGCACGCCCTTACGTGCAGAGGCTGTGGTCCTCCAGGTAGGAGGTTTGAATCCAACCTGTGGCTTCTTTCCTGCAGGTCATTCCCCTCTCCCCCTGATCAATAACACTATCTATCTAAAATAAAACATAGTATGACGTGGATGAAGGTTGAATTCAAAGACAGAGAGTCTAAAATACGACAAAGTCAGACATGAAGAAAAGTAATGCCATCATCGACTGAGGTATTTGAAGAGTGTCAGATTGTTATTAGAGGTAAAAACATTAAGACAAGTAATAATAATAATAATAATAATAATAATAAGGATGATAGACGTGAAGAAGGTAGAAGTCGTTGGTTATTGATGATCTGCAGCTCTGCACTTGTTGTTATACATTACACACATTCCTCATAGAGGGCAGCTCCTCATGTTTCCAACATAAAGCCAGAAGCGAACGCTCACTGCAGACTTATTTTAGGTGAAGATTCGACCTGCAAGGTCATCCTGGCGCTCAAAAACAAACAGTGAGGGGCCTTTTTGGACAGTGCAGGCTCATGTAACCTTCACTTCATGATAATTATTGGACAACAAGCAATTTAGTTGATATCGTCTCAAATAAATGCAGAAACTTAAAAAGCTGATGTAGAAAATCCTGTTCCGACATCTCTCCTTTTTTTTTTATCTAACAGATGACTTCATGGTCCTTTAGATGTCTCTGAACAGTTTGTTTGTTTTTATGTCTGACTCATTCTTTCTGCAGATCACCATCGCACTGTGTCATCGCCACCGCCGTCCTCGTCCATGCACGGCCTGCTCCGACCTCCTGTGGACGTGTGGTCGAAGAATACAGAGGAGACATCCTTCCTGCGTATTATTATCCCACATGCTCCTTCGTAAAGCATCTCCAGATAACACCAGATAATGACTGATTGGTGTTTTTTAATGTTTTGCAGGACTTCTGGCTCGGCTGCTGTATTTAATTGTTTTAAACAAATACGTCTACAATTATTTAATGTTTGGTCCCATTCCAAATGATTTTAATTAGTTTGAGTTTTCAAAGAAAGGTTGCGGTCCTCTGTGGAGTCCTGATGTGACTCCCTGTGCTGTGAGAAACACGGCTGGGTATCTGTTGATGAAAGTCTGGTTAAATGTTAATCCAGCTTCAAAGCAGCAGCCGGCTCGCACAGACCTGTTCCACCTGATAATTTACAACACAGAAGATGGGGACCCTGCCGGAGCAAACCAGCTCAACCTTCTTTTTTTTAACAGGTTTGACTGCCCAGCTATTGATTGACATGCACAGAGACAAAGCATGGAGGATTGTTTTGGTTTCCAACATAAAGCCTGAAGCGAGACATTTGCGAATCAGGACGCAGAGCTTCAAGACGGGACAGCCACAATGAAATTACCCTAAACTAGCTGTAGGCTACACCCCTCTGTTAGCATAAGCTATTTGCCTTAGTTGCCTTATTGTTCTCATGTAATTAAAAAAAAGGGAACACCTAAAAGTTAGCAAAAAACTCAAGCAGTTACTTCAGCTTTCAGAGCTTAAAAGTGACAAAACTGACAGTGGTTAAATTTGTATTTAGAGGGTTGGGCACGGTTGCTTGGTGTGGGATTAGGGCGGGGGGCGGGGGGGGGGGGGGGCGGGGGGGATTAGTGTGGAAGGTGAGAAGCCACGTTAGGTGAGAGGTTACGGCCAGAAGGGTTAGCAAGAAGAGAAAGGTCAAAGTTTGAGGAATGTGTCATATTTAGAGAAAGAGAAATGCAGAGAGGAGGAGGTTAAGTGTCTCCCCTCGGGCTCCCGTGACATCACTCAGTAAAGACGCCGTTACCTCGCGCAGGTGAGTGTGTGAGTGTTACTGAGAGAGGAGACTTTATTGACAGGGGGTAAGTGCACGTGAACAGGTGTGTGTGTTTCTTTTTTTGGGTGTGGGTCTGGGCTCTAATTGAAAGGCAGCGTTGATAGCGGTGGGTGTGTGCGCTCGATTTTACGACTTTTAAACGTGAGAACCAACGACGACTGTTTTAAGTTTCACAGCACCTCAGTTAGCTTCTTTACACGGCTACAACCAGACTTCAAATTACAGCAAGTATAATTAACTTTTCATTATTTGAGCAAAGTTGTGCATATTTGTATACAGCAGGGGTGTCCAAAGTGCGGCCCGGGGGCCATTTGTGGCCCTTGAGTGGATTTTTTGTGGCCCTTGACTTCAAATCGAAGAATCAGAAGATTTTGGCCACGAAGCCCCATTTTTCATGTTAGTGAGGGAGACCTATAAAAGCCTGACTATTCTTTCCAAAAAATGAGAACACAACAGTTTCCCACTGCAATTAGTTATTGTGTATTTACATTATTATTTGAAGAGGTCAAAATACAAAAAGTTCCTTCCAATATTTAAAAAAAAAAACCCTGTGGCCCGTGAGCGATCCTAACGCGACAATTTTGGCCCGCAAGAAAAAAAGTTTGGACACCACTGGTATACAGCTTTAGATTATATTGAGTGTTTATGTGTGTGCGTGGAAGTAGTTTCTCCTGCATCCTGTGTGTGTCCCGCCCTAGAGGCTCCCCTGTTTCATCCTGACTGACAAAAACAGTGAGCACCTCGTGATCAAAGAGCAGAGGAATGCTGTCGGAGGATCACAAGCAGCCCCGGTGTATCACATAATGGCAGACAGACAGCGAGAGCGGCGATGCAGCCCTGAAGGTTACAGTGCAGCTGGCCGGGCAGAGTTACACGCCTATTGATGGTTAATGCGGGAGGGGGCAGGGAGAGACAAGTGACATGAAAGGAGATATAGGGATCTTTACTTTAGCCTCAGATCAGGCTACTCCTGGAGATTAATCAACCTCCTGCAAAAACATCAAACACCCGTGTTTCCAGAAAACTCACGTTTAGCTGTAAAGGTGTATCAATCATAGCTACACTCGGTCCTCTCGCCACGTCTGATCATGTGTTTGATCGTGATCAGAATCAGTTCTCCAAACAGCTCCAGGGAGCTGAGGTTGGATTTCCCGTTCTTCCGGGTTAAAGGAGGATTTGCTGGTGGCAATTGTGCCCCAAAAGGTCTCTGTAAACAAACGCATACCAGCGTCTGTGTTGGCATAAATCAGCCCATTCAAGTTTGTAAATTAGATTAAAAAAAGTGAATGACGGAAGCCACACGTGTGTGGGCCTGTGAAAGGAAACTGTTCGATAAAGTAGCTTAGACAAACAAGAAAGAGTTGACTGTGCTGAGATCAAGCCCCTGCATGCACATCGCAGAGCAGGCTGAAAAGGAACAGAGAGGTTTAAAGATGTGAGAGATACGATTCAGAGCATCACTGACTGCACATGGCAGCGGACACACAGCATGTTATTTTACTGCTGGTTTCCTGTCAGATAAATGCATCAAGCGATGAAAGTCTCAAATACAGCACTCAAGGCTTTCAGCCACGTGACCGGTGTGGAGGCCTGCAGGGGACAAAAAGAGAACGAGCTCTTTAATTTAACATCTCCTCAAAACGTCACATGTTGACATCACCTGATAACCACAGAAAAACAGAGATATGACAATAACCGGTAGGCTGATATTTTCAGATTAAATTTGAGGGAAATTGTCCTTTAATGAAGGAATAATGTTGTTTTTTTCTCTAGATGGTGAATTGAATTAGTTTGAGATCAAACAGGATACGGAGGAAGCAGCAGCTGACCTGAACTCACACAGAAGAGAGGAACTGTTCTGCAGAGGCAGCACAATAACAGAACTGTGAGGGATATAGAGCCACCACACACACACATGCACAGAAACACACACACATGCACAGGAACACACACACACATGCACAGGAACACACACACACATGCACAGAAACACACTCACATGCACAGGAACACACTCACATGCACAGGAACACACACACACATGCACAGGAACACACTCACATGCACAGGAACACACACACATGCACAGGAACACACTCACATGCACAGAAACACACACACACACATGCACAGAAACACACACTCACACATGCACAGAAACACACACATGCACAGAAACACACACTCACACATGCACAGGAACACACACTCACTCACTCACAGAAACACACTCATATGCACAGGAACACACACACACATGCACAGAAACACACTCATATGCACAGGAACACACACACACATGCACAGAAACACACACTTTAATCTAATTCAAGATTTATCGGCGTGATAAGATTTTCCAACCCTGCAAACACAGTCCGTCTCCGTCTGCAGCGGTTTCAGCTCGCTATAAAGACTTAAAGCAACAACATGCAACATCTCATTTAAAGTCGAACATCTGTCATCATTATTTAAGTGTGTATCTATGGATCTATGGAGAAAGATGCCAGTCAGTCCATCTCTGTGCAATTACACTGTGAGACCTTCAGTCTGCGCCAAATCGCTCCAAACTGAACACGGTTTCTTTAAGCTGAATATCGTTTCAATCACAATAAAAAAATTTTACAAAAAAATAACAAAATGCATAAAAATATACTAAAACAGTTTTGTGAGTTTGTTGACCATCTTTCTGTCCATGTATTTGCTCTGTCTGTCAATCGGAGGTCTTTCAGCTGATATCAAATTTTTGATTTCTATAATTTTTCTTCAGCTTAAATCAGCGAGTCTCTACTCTGTGACGGCTGCATGAATGATGAACAGTGGACTCTTATCCCTGTTTGTCCATATCTGAGACTGAGATAGTCTGCTTGGATAAGGACAGGATCCAAGATAAGAGCCAACAAACACACACTGTGCAGTGTGTAGATACGCACATACACACTGAGGAGTCTGTTCCAGCGTCCCACCCTGATACTCATCTGTGTTTTCTCTTTAAACTCAGCAAAGAAATCCCTTCAAGACTTCGGCTTTACCACCGCTCCTGACCTGCACATGTGCTCTAAATCAAACCAGCTTTTATTTTTCGATGAGGAGTGTAAGTCAGTCACATTTCTGCAGACGAGTTGTAAACCGGGCCTTTCCACATCCTTTTCTATTCTCACGTCCCGCCGAGCTGACGTTTCCTGTGTGTTTTTTACAGCTCACCAGATTTGGTTTGATTGACAACATAAGCTCACAACTTTCAACGACGCCCAAATATACTCGCTCAGATTATCGTGCGCCTTCTCCTGCACTTTGCAAGCGCCCTTGACGACTCCACGACACCAACGTCTTAGTTTCAAGCAGCAGTCACTGCAAGGCAAACTGTATCACCCAAAGTACGGAAGCCCAAAGTGGACATAAAAACCACAATCTTTTATCACTCCATTTTTCCAGTGATAAAGAATAGTTCTTGTTTTTCCCCTCCGAGAACTATTTCATGATTTTATATCTCAGTATAAAATGCTGGTTTTAAGATACTTTCTCGAGATCTTGAGGAAACTGGAATTAACTCATGATGGGAAAACCCGTGTTTTTATATCACGAGATAAGAACATAATTAAGTCGAGATGTTGAGAAAATGTCCCAAATGTCGTCCTGATCACGAGAACAGGAAGTGAAGTAAAACATGCGCGCTGAGGCGTTTGATAAAAACTGTCATCAAATACTGATCAGACAACGTCATAGCTGCTCTTTTTTTTTTTTTTTTGCCCAGCTGAAACATGCCGAGGACTCGTCTGCTGCCGGGTCTCTAATCCGTCTGCTGGTGTCCTGTTTCTGCAACAGGCAGCTGATGATGGGGGAGCTTTGTCTGTCAGACCTGCCTCTGACCGGGGAGTTAATCCTCCACAATCCACAAAGATTACAGTCATATATTCTGCTTTGGATAATTCATCTTTCTGCGTCTGCTGTCTTTGAGTCTCTTTGTCTCTCAGTCTGATTGCACGCGGTGAAAAGCTCCAGCAGGCTCTGATCTGTGTGCATAAGCTAATCAAATGAGTGTTTTTAGTCACTGTCTTTTACAGGTGGCCTTCAAAGGGCGCGGTAAATTTAAGCTTTTCTTAGTTTATAATAAAATGAGGATTTTAACTCAGATTTTTCTGTTGGATCTTTGTGAATTTTCTGCAGATTTGACTCTTTGTGGTTGTTTGACGTCATCTCTTGTTTCTCTGCATGCAGCCCGTCTATATTTTGTGTTATTATGATTTTTACTACTGTTTTTATTTTTCAATTCTAGATGCAGTTCAGCAGCAAGTTCACGTTCACACTCACAACATCACAGAATAAATATATTTCATGTCAAAACTCAACCCGTTTGATTTCAACCTTCCCGTCTCTTTCTCTATTTTCAGGTAAATCTCCACCTTGTTTGTATTTCCTTTAACACAATAGACGTCTGATTAGAGGACTGCAGGAAAAAGTAAGATTGAGACAGATACATGAAGAGGAAGAGAGAGAGGTTAGATAAGCTGATGGTGATGATGTTTGTTTACAGGAAGGGCAGAATAAAACCAGATTCATGATAGCGAGCCGAGCGGAGGGTCGAAGGAAATCTAGAAACTCAGAAACAGGATTGTTTGAGATGCAAAAGGCAGCAACATGGTAGAAGTGGAGAGTACAGTTCAGGGTCCAAACCCGACAAAACTCAGATATTTTACAATCTTTTAAAACGTTTTTCATGAGTCGACCAACAAACAGGTTGAATCCCTTCAGTATCACTCATATAAGTCCGACTTATATGAACAGCTGGAGGAATTGTTGAGGATTGGACCAACAGAAGCCTCACATCTGAAATGTGTTTCATTTTAACGGTGGTGAAACAGAAGCACAGTTTAATCGTCTTGAAAAAAATCCCCCCCCGGTCCTGCCAATGACAAGATGACCTCATAGTCGTCTTTCAGGGGATTTCTTGAAAGGTCAAAAGTACAACAAATGTGAACAAAGTGAAACTAATGGACGAAGTCTGAAGATAACAGACCTGCTGAAGTTCAAATCCGGAGAGATTGACATCGAAGACGAGACGTAAGAGGAGAGGAAAGAAAAGGAAAAGGGCGAGAAAAATGTTCCCTCACTGGAATATGTTTTCTCAAGTTTTACGACAGTTTTCCTTCCTGCTGTTTTTGCTTGTATTTGTGTGTGTGTGTGTGTGTGTGTGTGGGTATTGGCTATTGTGTTACGCCAGCCTGACTCTACACTCCCCACGTCAAGAGCTGTTAATGAGTAACAATAAAACCTGAAGGAAAACACATTGACATTCCTCCTTCTCTACATTTTCACTTCATCTCGCTCTGCTTGCTGCTGAGTTTAATCCTAAAAATTTCTTTAGTCTTTAGCTAAATGTTGACATTTCAGTTATTTGTCACCATAATTGATAAATGTGCGTCTTTAATGTGACATTAAGTCGTGTTAATGAGTCTCCCTTGGAGCCAAAAAAGACAACACGTGAACATTCCTCCCTGTCCATCGTTATTCTCGTCTCCGTCCGCCTGTCTTTGTTTTCTCTCCGCCTGTGTTTGTCTTTCCCAGCAGAGAGTAAGTCGACCCTCTGACCAGTTACTCGCTCATTCACTCTGTCAATCATCTACCGCCTCTCCCTCGAGGGAAACCAAGCCACACTCTGCACATGCTCGGGTGGATATTGCAAAATGAAGTTCAGTGAAAAAAAAAAAAACTGTATTCACCTGTAAACGGGAGGTAAATAAGTTATGCAATCTCAAAACAATACAAAGATGGACGATTTAAATCGGCTAGTCAAGAAAAATGCATTGCAATACTCTGATTCACCAGCAGAGGGCACAATCTAATTTTTGCTCTTCTAGTTCGAGGTTAAGAATAAAAAATAGACATAATCGATTGTTTCCAAAAATGGATTTAAATCTCTTGTTTTTATTGGAAAATCCGTAAAAAATCACGATGTGACCGAGCCATCGTTCTTCATGTGTATCGTTACATCCTCACATGAATCCTAATAAACGTCTGGGGATCATTAATCATTAAAAAAAAGGTTTATTAACATACAAAGATAAGTAATCGAGACGATCATTTAACATTTAGGTCAATAAAATCAGGTCAGAATCACAGCGAGCTAAATAAGGGACTGTTTAAAGAATCATCTAATTTACTGCACAGGATCGGTGTGTCCATGTTTCCTTTGCTGCAGATTCAGGACAGCTGATCGAGTTGACTGGTGATTCAGTTAGTCAGACCCAAATTGATGCAAACTTTATTTTTCGCAGTATTTCACACAATCACACAGTCGTAGTAAAAGAGGTTAGCGTTGTTTCTGTTGGGGCTCCGACTGTCCTACTTCTTGTAGCGTCCGACAGAAACACACTGACAGGAGGTGGCCTCCCTGTAATGCTGTTAGATATGGAAAGGAAATGCCTGCACGCTTCGCTGGCTGCCCCACAAGATCACTGTCACTTTGAAATCTGTTACAGGCAGGAGTGAGCGGCTCATAGACTGTATATAAAGATAGACAACATGGCAGCTGCCCAAAAGTGAAGCCAAACCCTTTAGGTCTGGATTAAGTGTAGGCCGTCAGCATTAAATCAAATAAACGTCACCTCACCGCGTGTTCTGAGAGGTTTAGATGTAAGGAGTCATGTGACCCTGATTGACAGCTCTGCAGGTTGAAAGTTCATTTCAAATGTAAGCGCTCTTCAGCAGAAACAGACGAGAGCCTGAGAGGCTGCACATGGTGTCATTATCTCTGACATTTAGTCTGTAGGCAGCTTCAGCGACACGAACCGCAGACACACGACGAACCGTGCGTCAACGGGGCCAAACTTTTAGATTCTTCAGCAGTTTTTTAACGAGGACCGACGCGGCGGCAGAAAAAAAAAACATAGTGTTAAGTTGCAGAAGATGGCTGTTAATGTTTTTTCACTTCAAACCTCGACTCTCAAACACAGCACATACTGTATGTGTCTGCTCCAACTGATGTCGCTACACATTCAATGGGATTATCCTAATCAAAAACTGTGATATATATTGATCCAAAATAATCCACTTTGCAACATTTGCACTTTTGCTTTGTGCATGTAAAGTAAAGTTAGTCATTTAAATACATAAATAGATGCAGGAGTTTACTGTAACAGAACATTTGCACTTTAACAAAGTAAAGAAAATTATTCTTTGACCACGAAAAATAGTTGCTGACTTTTAGAAATGCAGAATTATTGCATCTTTTTAGTTTGCAAATACTACAAGAGAAAAGGTGTTTCCTTTTATTGAATTGATGGAAGATAAAACGTTCAGTTTGAATGTTTTGTTTCTCAAATGTGCAACAACCTGCGGAGTCACATAATTCATACAGAGTCTTTACAGGACATGTCAACAGATCGAGTGACTGAAACGTCTGTGTGACGACTCAGCAGCTCTCTGCCCACACTCTCTGCAGCACTGTTACACATCTGTAACCACACACACACACACACACACACACACACACACACACACACACAACACTCTGACCCCACTAACCACACCAAAAATGTATTTTTACAAAAAACATGGCACAAGCTGAAAAGCCACAGCGCTCTGCTCAGCATTACTCAGCAGTGTACGAATGTGTGTGTGTGTGTGTGTGTGTGTGTGTGTGTGTGTGTGTGTGTGTGTGTGTGTGTGTGTGTGTGTGTGTGTGTGTGTGTGTGATCAGCACCACATGCTGGCTAAAAACAAAATCATAGTTTATAAGTCGTGGAGCCAAAGCTTTCAGCGACAACTGGAAATATTAAAAGCGGTGTTACTGGCTGATGACACATAAACATTGTGGGTTTATTCAGAACCACAGTTTGGTCTCTGAATGTTTAAGAGTAAAACAAACAGGGACACATTCTTCTACAAGAAACAGCTGAAACAAAGCATTTTAAAGGTTTGTGTTTAAAATGTTGTGAATAAAAAGTGAAATAACATAAAAGTGAATAATATAGAAAACTATAAAAGTAGCTGACACACTGCAGAAGTTATGTAATATCAGCATGCAGTCCGGTGTGGTCTGAGGAAAGCCATAAACCGGGCATGCAACACACCCAGCTGTCGTCAAGGAAACACACACACACACTGAAACTGGGTTGGGTCTGGTTTAAAGGGTTGAACGGGCACACTTGCTTTTTAAAATGTTCCCGTCCTTTATCAGAATTTTAAACAAATAAAAATTAAGTATCTCTCTTAAAAAATCACCTGAAGAACTTCAATTGATTAATATTTTTATGTTTTATAACAGCCAAACAGAAAAAAATATGTATATATTATTAATCGTATAGTTTATGAGACAGTCCCTTAAAAAATAAAGCTTTCATTCTCACTGTATAAACTTCAGGAAAGACTTCAGAGGCATATGTTTGACTACAGCGCCCTCTTGTGGTGGTGCACTGTACTACACTGTAGCTGTGAGTTCTTTAAAAATCAAACATGGTCAGAATGGAACTGGAGTCAAGGTGAACTAAGCATGAACTAGACGTAAGAGAAGATGAACAGAGGTGATGAGTACTCACATGGGGCGGTGTGTTGTTGTTGAGCTGGTCTTGATTGACAGGTGAAGCTGCAGGGTGACAGTCCAGTGACACTCGGTCCCGACATGCGGTGTGACATGTGTACTTACAGCCTGCAAAGACACATTGATCCATGAATGTGAAGTCGTTCATGGTGTACGTGCAGGTTTACTCGTACACAACACATGAACATTTGAATGAGTGTGTAACGTATTATGCAAATCATCTTCTGATATCTACAGCTGAGGTCAAACTTCCAGCTTTCAGCCATTTAAATTCTGACTCGGGTTATGCTGAAGGAGGAAACGTTTTTAAAAACAAGGTCATAGGATTTTTCCCCCCCACATTTGTTTTTGACATTAAAAGGCAAAAAGAGCACAGAAACCTGACATTTGTCTGTGTGTGGAAGGACTCAACATCAAGCACAAACTCATGTGGAAGGGAATAAAAGCTCCTGATCCAAATGAAGGTTAAATGCATTAAAAAAAATCTACCTATTTATAAGACACATTTTTAAGTATTTTTGGGGCGTTTGAAGGATTAATTTGACAGGCAATAAAGGATTTGAGAAAAATAAGCTGGTTATTATGTTCAGCACTTAAATCCAACAAGAGTTTCAAAAAAAAAAAAAAAAAAAGTTTGAGAGTTGTAACAATTTGTAAATTTGGTGAAAATTAGCTGAAAACGTCAGGAAAATAATATTTCATAAACTTGTTTTATTGCAGATGCTGTGCTTTCAGATTCATGAATGTTATTCAGCACTGATGGACTATGACAAGCTATATTAACTATACTGCCAGTTTATGATACTTTCTGAAGGAAAACATTTTACTGTTTCCAAAAATACAAAAGTTAAAAAGCTGAGCTGCTTCATGAAAGTAAAGAAGATTTTCACGCCTCAATAATTAAAATAAAAGAAAGTCTTTTAATCTGAAATCATTCATACTGCATATTAAGTATATTTATATTACACATAATATGCACATTAAGCCTTTCCATCAAAACAACAACTTGAAGACTTGTACAATCAACATTTATCGACTTTATAGACTAAAAGTTAAGTTCAAAATTAATTAATAGGAAATAAATCCATAGTTTTAACTTTGATCTGAACCGACACATTCACAAACACATCCCAACACAAACACACACACACACACACACACACACACACACACCAGACTCTCAACCTGCATGTGTGTTTGTTCCCATCATCCTCCTACCTGGTGACCTCTTTTTCATGTGCTGTCCGACTTTATCCGACAGTTTGCACATGGCTGCTCCCATCTCCCATCTTCATCTCCCCCCACACACACACACACACACACACGCACGCACGCACGCACACGCACCGAGGAGTAAATCTCACACACAGTACAACCCTCAGTCTGCAGTGTTTCTCAGTGTCTCTCGCCCCGTGTTTTTGTCTCTGTCAGACTTCAGATGCCGATGTGTGCGGCCACCTCTCTCTCTCTGTCTCTGTGCTTCTGCGTTGTTGTGCTGAGTGGGTGATTTAACAGTCAAATGGAGGCCACAGAGTGACGGACGCACAGACGGGAGAGGATGGGTAGAGGGGGTGGAGGTGGTGGATGCAGGACTGCTGACTCAATCGCTCTCTCTTTCTCCTCTCCTCTCGGTCTCTTTGCTCTCTCGCGCAGCTTGTTATGACTAGTTTCCTCTCAGCACATCCGCCCGCTCTCTCGTCATCCGTCTGAAAACCTTTGCACAAAGAACTTGATCCACAGAGGAAGGGGAGGGAGAGCCTTCCACATCCCTCCATCAGTTTATCTAACAGTCAAAACATCCATCCATCCATCCGTCACATCATGCAAACTTCATGGGTGATTAGTTTAGGATGTAAAAAAGAAAAAAAAAGCATCAATCACATAATACACAACATGTCAACAACAATGGTTTGGTTTGTGATGAAATTTTGCACAAAGATTCAAAACAAGCAGACAATGAATCCCTCTAAATCCCTCCCTTTCTCTCTGGAGACACTGAGGTTGAGTTTTGGGATTTTGTGTTAAATATTGGTTGTTGTCAAATGTAGAGCGTGCGTTGATGTTTTCCTCAAGGAGAAATTAAACTATAGCAACTTTAAGTCGTGCTGTAGCTTCAATGTTTCTTCAACTTTGCAAACCAAACATTGCGATAAAATCGAAGAGAAGACGAAAAAGCTTTTTCTTTTCTTTTTGTTCTCCTCCGTTTCCTTCCTCGTCTCTGTCTCCTTCTTCTTGTCTCTTCCTCTCTGCTGTCTCAGGGATAAAAGCTTTTCCCAGACGCAAACAATCGATCACACTCAATCAGTCAGAGTCACACACACACACACACACACACACACACACTGACACACAAGCCTGTTATCCTTTTATGCTTTTACAGTCCAAGCTAGAACTTGGTGTAGATCTTTACGCTACTTAAATTAAAGAACCACGACAGTGTAGAAATCCTTCTTAAAGCTCTGCATTCAAAGTCTTTTTTAAGTATAATTACAAACATACACGTAATAAATATTCAAGGCAAAGAATATATCATACATCTTACAGTATAAATATCTAAATATGCTGTTTCAGAGATGGCAGCACACAGACGCTGCAGCTCTCTCACTTTTTGTATATTTGGGTTTATTACTCGTATATTTGTATATTTCAGTGGAGTATAGAAAATGTTCGGCGTCTACAGGCTTGCTCCAAAAGTGTTGTGTTGTACTTGTACAGTGACAACAGAGATATGTCATCTTAAAAGGCTGCAGCATGAATCTCAGATAATAGTCGAAGCATCGTCCATCATCACTGTAATGAGGCTGATAAAGATTTCTGCTGAGTCACTTCATCCTTTGGTTTTAATGATACAATATTTGTATTTTTTTTAATTAAGTAGAAAAACGCATCAACAGAAAATACTTCATATAAAGTACAAACAATAAAAAATCTTCTCAATGAAATTCAGATTGTGGTGCTGTGGAGGATTTCTCTAAATGATGAAGCCTCTATTAGTAAGGTTGGTCTGTCTGGTGTGGTCGAAGCTGGGCAGACGTCCAATAATATAACCATTTATTATCAGCGTAAGGCAAAGTGTGTGTGTGTGTGTGTGTGTGTGTGTGTGTGTGTGTGTGTGTGTGTGTGTGTGTGTGTGTGTGTGTGTGTGTGTGTGTGTGTTGGACCTCTCTCTGCACACACAGACCTGATTAGAGAGTCTGTGTTAAAAGTGTTTCACACACAGGAGAAAAAAACATTTTAAAAAAACGGTCCCGTCTGTCGAGCTCGTGCTGCCCCGACCTCTGAGACGAGCAACAAGAGGAGCGCTCTGTGCGGTGATTTACAAAGCTGCCGTCAGAAACATGTCACAGACAAACCATAACATACCAGACTGGACTGGGGAAAAAAAAAAAGTCTGTCACACCAGTGCTGCAGATATTTAGCTGCGTCCACAGAGGCTAAATCAACAGGTGCTACCAACGACGTGGCTTTTCATTATTTCTTCCTTTGCTGCCTTTTTTATTTTTTAATTTTCAGCAGATTGGAGCCTCTTCAATCAATCAATCAATCTTTACTTCTATAGCGTCAATTCATAACAGGTGTGATCTCGAGACACTTTACAAAAAGCAGGTAAAAGAACTTATTGTTATAATCTTCAGGCGTCATGTTTCTCTTTTTGAAGCAGACACATTAAACCACAGGGCGACGTGACTGATGCTGCTCTGTTAAAGCTGCGACGATCAGTGCAAAGACTCAAATGATATGTGGTCCTCTTTAATAACACTTTATAAACAGGAACCGACTGTATTTATGTCCTGAAGCACAGAGGTGCCATTATACTGGTGCACCGAGTGTAAGTGCAGGTTATCACTGTTGCTAAAAGTATTCAAGTGCTTCAGGAAATCACGCCTGTATCAATACTGTTAGTTAGTTAGTTAGCAGGAGAGACCATAAACTTCAACTGTCTGTAGAGTGGAAGACAAAGACAGGTGTGTGTGTGTGTGTGTGTGTGTGTGTGTGTGTGTGTGTGAGGACAGGTGCTTGCTGTATGCGTGCAGCAGCCATCTGTTCGTCCCCCGTTTCTTTCTTTCTCTTTCTTTAGTTTTTTTTTCTTCTCTTCGACATGTTTGGACACATTCGTCTTTCATCGTGTAATCAAGAACTCAGCTTGTCTAAATACAAAGAGTCTTCATATTACAAACTAAACTCACAATGACGTGTCAGACTACACAATCTGCCATGTGTCGTCTAAACAGCAGCAGACACAATGTTTACACGGGACTCAAATCCTGAGATGAAAAATAGTTTGTGTTTCTTTATTTCTTTTAACAAATGGTGACCAGATTTAATAAAAGGTGCAGGCGAGTTTAAACATCCTAATATATGTTTTGCAACTACATTTAATATTTTTATTTCCTAAAGATGATAAAACACATTCAGCTCAGTTTTGTTTACATGTAAGATGAGCAGAACGTGCTGCACAGATTTCCACTTTAAGAAAGTTAGAAAGTGTGAATATGCTTCTATAGATGAGCCAACATTAAAACTCTTCATCATTGATCATCAAAGGCAACTAATAAAGACTTTTATTTTTCAAACTGTCTGTAACAGAGGAATACTTTTAATATGTTTCATTTGAGATTTAGTTTTTTCTTTGCATGATCCATGTGAGCGACTTCTGTCTGTTGTATTTTTAAATTTGTGTCCTTCAGAAGATATATTCACATTTTGAGAGACTTTAACTTAATTGAAGGTTCATTCGATAAATTGATGAATCATTTTTGGTTGGAAACAAAAACTCAGAGCTCACCAGAAGTTCTCCACAGCAGACTGACTTCCAGTCGTCCGGAGCGTCGCATCACTTTCGGGAAGCGGTAAAAAAATCCTGAGACTCTCCTCAAAGTTTTGCCAAAGTTTCTAACAAAACCCATTTCTCTCTCTCCCTCTCACACACACACACACACACACACACACACACACACACACACACACACTCAGTAAATACTGTTTTAGGCTCCTACAGATTCCAGATGTTGTTATAAATCCAGAAATCTCTCAATGTAGTTCCAAACTTCGGACAAAGTCATCCTTCACTCCCATCCATGATGTCTCTCCCTCTCTAGTGTGTGTGCCTCCTCTCTCTCTCTCGCTCTCTCTCTCACACACACACACACACACACACACACACGCACTGACACCCATTTGTGTGTGAATGTGGCAGCTATCGTCTCTTGTTTGTTCAGTCGCTGTGACAGTTTGGCTCCACAAGAGACAAGGGACGCTCATCCTGGGGCAGCTGCCGACACACACACACACACACACACACACACACACTCTCACACACACACACACACACACAGACAGTAGGCAGCTTCAGTATTTTGCATGCTGGTTCAAACAATAAACGGGCGCAACAACGTGAAACTCTACCTTCACTACACTCACTGTCTGCTTTTATTTGAGTCTTTTATTTTGAAAAATACAACCGGATCAATACTTTGATAGGCTGCAATCACTTAGATCACTTTGCATACATTGAATTGGACACGATGAAGCAAATGAAGTATTTTAAATGAACAGAAATGTTCAAGTCAATGTAAAGAACTGAAAGTTACCTTTTTTACTGTGAATGAATCAAATCAAACTTTATTTATGTCGCAGCTTTCAGACAAATTCAAAGTTCAAAAGGAGATGTTAAAATCATTTAGTGATGAATACACACCGATAAGAGTTTATGTTGGGTAACTAAAGTCTGCTGGTTAACTTCACCTGTTTCAGTATTTAATGTAAAGAGCTCAGGCTGAAGCTTTCTGCAGAAAACTTGTAATATAAGGCTGCTAGAGACGAACTCACACAGAGTATCTGGTGCAACGCTAAACCTGATCACACACAGGAGAGTCCGATACCCGCGGCAGGTTTGTGTTACTTCATCACATATCGAGACAAAGAGGGAAAGGATGGGCGAGAGACCAACAGGAAGAGAGAGAGAGAGAGAGAGAGAGAGTCGAGGATCCCTCCTGAGTCTGATCTGACCCTTCTCAAGAATCCTGAATACATTCATTCACTTCAGCATCAGCTGACATCTTAACTGTTTACAGCCGCTATCATCAAAAGGCAGTTATAACAGGAAGTACAAAATGTGAAGTAAGTCATATTCGGTTCAGTTCTCCCGTCATAACAAGTCGTTTCTGCTTGTTTTGGTGAGATCTCGACTGTGGTAGAGTCGGTCACCTCTAAACCAGAAGGTTGAGGGTTTGATTCCCAGCTCCTGGGATCTCTGGATGAGGTAACACTGAAGGAGCGTCTGTGTGTGGACGTTAAGGTGTGACCTGAGCGGTAAAAATCACTTTGAGTCATTCAAAGGCTGGAAAGGTGCTACACAAGCTCAAGTCCATTCACTGAGTTAAGGTATCGGGGGGGGAACCCAAATCTAGCTGAATCTGTGGACACTCATCTCAGTCTTTAAGAATCACAAACGATGAAGCTACGGACAAAATCAGAAGAAGTGTTTGCACGTGACGCGTCAATAATCTCCTCACTTTTCTTCAACGTGTGGTGAAACATGTTGGGCGACACATCGATCAGATATTTCCATTAATAATCCGAGTCGGTGGTAGTTTACGCTGTGAGTTGACTAATAAAGCCTCAAAGACTCTTTATCAGGCAGCTTCTGAGCCTGGCAGTATTATTTCACACAGAGATAATCCTTCACTTGAAAGCATGGCGAGTTAACCCTGAGATGCACAAGTGATTTGGACCCTTCACTCTTTTATAAGTGGGTCAACAATGACATGTTTTTATATGCCATTTTTGTAATAATAATAATGCATTTTATTTAAAGGCGCCTTTCAAAACTCTCAAGGTCACCTTACAAAGCAAAAAGATAAAAACAGTAAAGTTACGATTACAAACGACGGCTACTTTGTCATTTTAGTTCCCAATGTTCATCATCCATCCTTTCATTATCTTCACAGCTGTCATTGGTCTCTGGCCTGGGTGCTACTTGAATCCTATTCAGTATTATGAAGACTTCACGTTTGGAAAACAACCTCATCTCATGGGTCAGAGTGATATGCACCTTAATGTCAGCCTGAATGACCTCCGTGTGATTCAGACTATGAGTCAGTACAGCATTCAAATCTGCACCGGAGGAACCTGTTTGCTATAAGAAATTAATTTTTAATAGGAATAACTGAAAGCTGACTTATTAGTGAGTGTGTGTTAATAAGTGAACGAGTGACCAGTGGACATCAGCCGTGAGGCGTTTTCACCTCCAGAAGTTTGAAGAACACTTTGTCCTTTTTTTTCAAAGTTTGTTGACATGTTGATGAAGTAATGGACCTTTAACAAGCTTCCCGAGAGGCTATTAACTTCGGAAATGCAATTCTCAATGAGCAGAAACATGAAGTGCATTAACACTGACGGGAAACACTGGGCTCATCGTGCCGGATCTATTGTCTGTAAACATAGTGAAGGTAAAAAAAAAAGCTAAATGGACAAAGGCAGGGAAGGCGGATGTTGAATCGGTTTTCGACATTTTTCAGAGTATTTTTTATTCCCCACACCGTGTTTTGGTTGCAGTTTTCTACTTAAGATTTAGATGTGCTTACTGCTACATGTTGACGTTCAAAAGAAAAAAAAAAGTTACGTCCCTTCAACTTATTGGTGTTTTGTTCATGACACATTGATTGATCAAAACCACATTCAATTTTAATGTGTAGTGAACAATCAGACACCAGAGTTGGTAGCAGGTATCAGTGTGTGCGACTTCTTTCAGCAGCTTCATTGTCAAAAGTTCGCTAACTTTAGCTAGCAGCATACAAAGCGGCTGCGGCTAAATATACTTTGGGACAGGGGTGGCCAACCCTGGTCCTCGAAGGGCTACTATCCTGCATGTTTTAGACGTCTCCCTCTTCCAACACACCTGATTCAAATGATTATCTCATCATCAAGCTCTGCAGAAGCCTGATAACTGGAAGTGGGAGACGTCTAAAACATGCAGGATAGTAGCCCTTCGAAGACCAGGGTTGGCTGCCCCTGCTTTGGGATTTAGGCTTCAGTTGTATTTGATCTAAACTTTAGTATTTGAGAAATGTTGCCTCTTCCTGTAGTGTCTCCCTAAGTGTTGACAGCATGAATGGAAACGCTAACTGTGTCATAAGAAACAACGTTTCGACAGCATGAATGGAAAGACGTCATCAGACTCTCTTAGATTCCACTGAGCTGCTGTTTACATTTATAAAACTCCAGTTTAACAGCACTGAAGAAACAGAAAAAGACTTGACTGACTGTAACACAAGCACAATGGCAGCAGTGTTCGTGGTTTAAGACATGAGAGGAAAGAAGAGCTTTTTGGTTTTATTAGGGGAAACTGACGCAGACGGGCCGTCCAGAGTTTGTCCTCTGGAGACTCTCAGATTTGTTTGTCCTTTAAGACCTGAACTGGTTCGTCTGCATACCGGCTGCATTCCAGCTGCTGGGCTGCGTTTCAGCGCCCTTCCTATTTATGTCATTAGAACCTGCGGTGTCCTCTGCCTGTCAAATGGTGCTACCTTTTTATTATTGTGGATGTCACTTTAATGATCATTGAAATGATTTAAAAGTTTTCCGTGAGGTCGGTCTGGACAAAACTAACAGAGCAAGACTTCTCACTTTCTATTTCTTATTCCTATTATTCCAAAACCTTCATCTACCCTTCCATACAAGACTTATCTCATTATAAACACAAATCTTAAACATAGTCTGTAAACAAGGCCACCTCTGGAGCCCCCCTCCCTCCATCATGTGCAGACTCACCTGCACAGGTGAGACCATGCTGGAAGATGTAATTGCAGCACACATCACACCAGGTGTTCTCGCCTCCTGGCTCGAAGGTGTGTCCCTCCCCGGACTCCTCCTCCACCCTTGGGTCCCTCTCTTCGGGGGAGAAGATGGTCCTCACATCGGGGGGTCTGAACCCCTTCTTCCTGTTCCTCGGTGGTCCTCCTTCCATCCCGTTCACGGCTCCTTCTTCCTCGTCGTTTTTCCTCTCGTGGTGGTTTGGTGTTCCTCTCTCACTCCACGCCGCCTCCAGGCTCTCCAGACTGGCCGGCTGAGGTGACGGATGCCGCCGGACAGCTCTCACCACCACGCCGCCTTTGTTGGCTTTGGAGATCCGCATCTTGGCACCCGGTGGTGGCCAAGTAGCCTCTGGTGCCTCCCTCAGTGTGCTGGGAGACTTACTGATATGAACAGCCTGCACGGATAATGTGGAGTCATCCATGACCGGCGAGCGCGTGGGGACGCATTTCCTACCCTGGTGCACTACGTTAAACATTACGCACACTCCTCACACACTCGTGCGTAATAAGTCGGCACAAGTCAGCTATTAAACAGGGCAAGACAGATGACACGTCACTGATGACACCGACATGCTCCTGCAGCGCGTGTTTGTTGTTGGTGAGCAGGCTGAGGCAGGGAAACAGGTTGGATCTCATTTCACAGGGACACGAGAGGCTCCCGCTGCTTCACACTTGACAGAAGTTATCGAATGCAAAACATCGTTTTAAAAAAATGCGAATTAAAGTATTTTTATTTTTTAAAGGTGTTGCCACTTTAAAACACGACAATTAAAAACACAGCTTCTTTCAGCATACTCTCCTTTTAAATTCGGCTGAACTTTCATCCATCACGAGCACACACGTGCGTTGAATTCATGTCTGCCTCTGGAAGCACGTTTTAGCAAATGTATCGTGTAAATATTAAAAAATGAAAATAAGTTATAAATTAAAGAGATTAGTTACCTGTGTAACAAATGCAACATTGACCACGTATGTCTGACATGTATACTAACTGAAGATGCAATCAATTACCAAAAAATCTAAATGGGCTCTCAAACGACAGCTGGTGTAAATAGTCTACTGCAGTTCCTCCTTTGTCCACAAGAGGTCGCTGTTTTCACTTAAATACGCTTCTCATTGAACAGAATAAAATCTGCTCAGTTTATAGAAAACAAATCACATTAGCTTGGTCAGATCATTAAAGATGTACTAATGTTCGTAATGCTTCATTTTAAACATGTAAAACAAAGAACAGCAGCCTGAAACTTGATATTTACATTTGATAAATAATGATGATAAAAAAAAGTGTCATTTGACATTTAGCAGTTTATTGTTGTTTACATCTCCCTGCCAAACTTCTCATAGAAAATGAAAAAGACCCATAAGCATGACAGTTGTAATAACGGTTTATTTTTGGCCACGTGTACGTTACAACATGTGCTTTTTTTCTCCACATTTCTTTGGCAACATTTCATTTCAAGTCTTTGATCAAGTAGGAAAAAAAATTAACTAAACAGAAATGCAGTGCCAACAACAATCAAAGATAACTCAACATCACTCCAGAAAAAAAGAAAAAAAAGTTTAATTGAATTAATATTGATGAAAAAGTAAACAATTAGCAAAATACTGATTTGTCTTTGACTATGAGACGACAGAAAACGTGCTGATCTTATATTTACAACAGAAACCCTGATTCTCCAGAAAGTTACATACCGGTACTTTTTTTTGTCTTATAAATAACACAAGGACCCGTGTGTATAATTATCTTAAAGAGATTTCATTTCATGTACTCTAAGGCCACGTTAAGTTATCCGACAGCCGCTGCTCCATGTCACAAAATGTTACGCACTCCTTTAATTCATATGATGGATCAACTTAAAGAAATAACAGTCCTCTTTGGCTCAAAGCCGTGTTAGACTAACGCAAAGTTTGTCATTAACTCACCAACAAAAGTAACAAACATGCTACATTTAAATGTACAAAAACATGCGAAGCTGTGCCCACTCGTCCGCTCAGAGTTTAACAGGAATGTCAACTGATTTGGCAGAGATTTATTTGCCCTTTTTGTTTTCGTCCCTTTGTGCAAAAGTTAAAGCCTCTGTGAGTGCTCCTCGCTGCTCCTAAAAGTGATTTCTACACAGATAGTCACGCATGTTCAAGGCGGGCGGGAAGGAAGGCGCGGAGACGATAAAATGCTCCGTTTCAAGTAAACTGGAGAACCTGTTTTTTTGGTTCCAGGCAGCCAGAGAGCTCAGTGTGGCAGTTTTACTGCTCGCCTGCAGGGGGCGACATCGCGCTACAGAGACGCTTCCCTCTGCTCACTCCTCCTCATCATCCTCGTCCTCGCTGTAGAAAGCCTCCACCTGTGAAAGAAATGGATATTTAACAACTGTAGAATCTGACTTTTTTTTTTTTAATAGGTTGCTTTAAAATGTGTTTGTTTAACGTACATATCCGCCCTGCTGCTGCACCCAGGTTGAGTAATGTTCCTGCAGATATCTGGCGCCAAGGCCGAGCAGCCGGTTCACGGGCAGCGTGTCAGCTGCTGACAGACGACTAGTGACCTGTTAGGAAATAATAATAAAAAACTCAAGTTCTTCCCTCAGTAAAAACAGGCGTTTAAACCTTCATCTGCAGAATGATCAACAGCTTTCTTTCCCTTTTTTTTTAAAGTCTGAAATCATTAAGCAGGAATCAGATTAGACAAAATTAGACGTGTTTCATACTAAAAACATACATGCACATGTTTGTAAATGAGTGTGAAAGGGAAACGCAAACATTCAGTCAGCATAATGCTGAGCAGGTTCATTTCTTAACGCTCTCACCTCACAGGTCACAGCGATCTGTGTTTTGGGCGATGTTTGAGGACCCGGCGCGTCCCGGCTGGAGGGCAGGAGTCCCATCGTGGTCAGGAGCCTCGACATCAACCTCTCATAGAAACCGTAGTTCCAAAATATGTTTGAAATGGCGTTCTTCAGCTCCTCATCCTGCAGACGAGACACTTTCTGTTCAGCGCTTTTAACTCAGACAAACTCGCACAACTTTGACGTTTGACTGTCAGGTTAAGAAAAAGTTCAGGGGTTAAAGGTCAATGATTAGTTGGGAGGAAATGTTTTATCAGACCTGTTCAGCGTTCATTTTGTCTCCAGCCTCCCTCAGCAGAAGGCCGATGACTTTCTCCACATCTGAACAAGACAAAAAAAAAAAAAAAAAAACACAAGATTAATCGATCAGAATCCACGATGTGAAACACAAAGGTAGGAAACGTGAAGCACAAACTTCCTAATCAGAGTAACGGAGCATTTCTTAAAATCTTTCAATGTGTTTTCATCTCTATTAAAAGTTAAACGACTACGTGAACTCTGTAAAGAGGGACGTGTTGTTGATGCTAAAGCTAACTGACGTCTGTGTTCACAAGATAATGTAGATCTGTGATAATCAACACTGTGGGGCCACGCCCAGCCCCAAAGAGCTTCCTGTCCCTCAGTGAAGCGTTCAGGTTTATTCTGCGAGAGAGGAAACCAGAACTCACCTTGGTTGTGGTCCTCGTTTGGCGAGTCTTCCTCGAGGTCTGGAAGCCTGAACGGGACGTCATCTACGATTTCTCTCAGTCTGCTCACTGCCTCTTCCAATCGCTCCTCTCCTTCATTCTGATCTGAAAAGGAATCAAACAACAACAACAACAAAGGATGACTAAAAGGCACGAGACATATTCGTCAGGAGGAGTGCTTTAGGCAAGACCAAGCTGGAATCTCAGGACGGGATTTCCCAAATAAATCATCCTGAAATTTCCCCCTTAAGACTCCAGGTAACATCAGAGTGAGAGCCACGAGGAGCTGAGTCACAGCCTGCAGGGTTTACAGTGCAGGTAGAAAGGTCAAACACACAATAAGAACCTGCATGAACACGGTCCACCTGACTCACTCTGTTAGATGTGTGTCAGGAAACAGATTGTTTACTGCTCAGATTTAAGACGCCATGTGACATATATATCTCAGTTACATCAAGAAGATGACAGTTAGAAAAAAAACAAAACAAACACAAAGCCTCTAAACTTTCAAATCGGACAAAATGTTCATTCTGGTTTTGATCCAGTCTGATGTGTTTTTACTCCTGCTGGGGGCGATTAATGAACATTCAAGCTTCTATGATCTTATAAGGGCTGCTTCGCACTCCTTACCTTCTCTGGAAACACAGCGAAAGTTGACATCAGGTTTCTCAGCAGTCGGGGAAAGTTGTGCGTCTTTTGTCCGAGAACTGATGCAGCTCAAAAAGCTCAGCTTACGTTTCCATCCCTTCCTCTTCTTCTTCTTCTTCCTCTCATCCTGTACAGTCTCGGTGTTTTTCTCGGGCGTCTGAGGTGAGTCGCTTGCAGGTAAGCCCCCCTCGGCCACAAGCTGAACGCCTTCCTCCGCCTTTTTTGGACGTCTCCTCTTGGCGTAGGCCATGAGGAGTCTGTACTCGGCCGTGTCCTCCATGCTCTCGGTGTCTGAGGTAGATTTAGGCTCACAGTCATTGCGGCCGTTGAGGTCTTTGTGGTTGGAGATGGGGTCGTAGATCTCCACGTGACCGTTTGACATGTTGGTCGACTGGTGTGAAAAAGAAAATGTAAATGAAATAAGACACACTGATGTCACTAAACAAATGTGAGATCTTCACAAAGAAGCTGGTGGTTGTTTTGACTGTTTTGAATTGTGTGTGATTTTTGCCCATGTTGAGTTTTGTTGTCTTAAAATGTAGTTGTATACATCAGTTGGTGTTTGGCTTTGATTATATTTCTGCAGCTGTTTTTGTTTTAGCCCCTCCTGGTGGTGTCCCATAGAAATTACACTTGTTGGGTTATGTCAAGACATGTCATCGTTACTAAAAAAATCCTTCTATTACTTTAAATGACCTTCACAATCAAAAAAGAATTTGAAAAGACAGAAAAATCATAACTTCATTAAAAAAAAATTTAAATTAATTCAGCGGAATGGAGAAGTTTGAAAAGTTTATTTAACGACTTTTAAAGTTAAAGAGGAAGTTTATCAAAATTCACTAAATATAAAAAAAACCGAGTTAGTATTTTATTTTGACATTTAAACAGCTGTTACCATGACGACGCTCTGTTCGATCTGTTCGCTCCTTCGTTGATAAACAACTTTACTTCACTTAAAAAGGTGAAAAAAATAACTTTAAATGAAATTACTAGCAGCCAACTTTATCCCTCTTTCAAATCACTTAATAATTACTGATGACATGTCGTTTGGTTAGCTTTAGCTTTCTAAATTCATTTCCAATGAGTTAAAATGATACTTCCTGTTGTGCAGAAATAAAAAAAAAAAAAACGTCAAAACTTTGTCAAAGTTCATTATCGTCAAATAAAAAACATTACTTACCAAACTAACGGTTGAAGAAACGGGAAAAACACAGGAGTTAAATCCTCATCAGACCGTCTTTAACGTTAAGAGACGTTGTTGGAATGAACTTAAAAACCAGAAGATCCACTTAAGTAGGTAGAACTAGCGTCTTCAAGAGCTACGTCATCACGTAAGATGACGTAGCTCGTAGCGCATGACGGGATCTGACGTAAAAAGACGGAGATGTGAAATGTGCTTTGAGTTTGGGATTCGTCTTTAATGTTTTTTTTCCCTTTCGTTTAAATCGAAAACTGACTAAAAATAAGTTACATTACTGTCTATCTGAACTGAGCATAAAAAGGAGCCAAAAATATAATTTTACATTTAATAAGATTTTATTCTCGGAAAAAAAACTCTAAACTGAAAGTGAAAGTGAAAACAAATCAATGACAAAGCAAAAATAATCAACTTAAGTCTGTTAATTATAAAACGACATCTGTTCAAATACATTTTTGTTACTGTACATGTGATTATTTCTATCCCTTGCATTTTTTTAAATTTCCCATGAAAATGTACAAAATAAGGAAAATAAAATAAGGAAGTTTAGTTGTTCCAGAAACCTCCAGACCGTCTGTTTTGATAAGAGGAAATGAAACCTGCTTTTTTTTAAAACATTACAATCCATTGCACATGGACACATTCTTCCCCCGGGAGTAACTCCAAAGAAAGAAATCCAAACAGTTACAGTAAACAGCAGTGTCTGGTTCATGTAATTATATATGACTCACCTACACGGGACTCTGGAGCCATGTTGTAATATAAGTCTGTAAACAACAACAGTCATTTAATATTTTTAAACATGCTACAAGTGAGGACATGTTGAGTTTAGAAGTCCCCCCCCCTCCTCTTAAAGGCTCACATGTAAGAAACATTTAGAAATCACAAGCCTATAAAGATTTTTGGAAGCTCACACCCACTGCTGAAAAAGAAAACCTAAAGTTAGTCAGGATAAAACAACTAAAGCTCATCGGCCTTTTCCCATGTGATTATTTTTTAATATTAAGATTTTTAAAAAATGAGGATTAGGTTTAAAATGGGAAAGGAAACCAAATGTTCCCCAAAAAGATCTTTGAATTAACAATTCAAATCAGGGACCAAAAAACGGTACCGTTTGGAATAAAAAATGACTTGAAAAAAAAAAAGTCACAAGACAAGAGACAAGTCAATCCAAAGAGAAAAATAAAGAAACTAAATCAAAATGGTGACAACTTTAGTCAAAGATATAAGAACATCTGAACTTAATAAGTCAATCAACAATAAGGAGAATAAAGTCGACATTGAGACCCAAAGTGTCAAAGACATGAGAATAAAAACTAATTGGATTACTAATTCAGAATAAAGATGCTCTTTTTCCCTTTTGTCCTCCGACCCATCGTCTTTTCTCCCAGGATGAACACTTGTTTTAAACACAACGATAATAATATACAGTGATATATCTATTTCCTTCTTTATGATCCAATATTTTGTTATATGTGATTCTGAATTTTTGATTCTGAGACTAGGTTCACTCCAGAGCTGACCCCCCCCATCCCCCATCCTTTATATATAAAGTTAGAGGAACTTCCCCGCTGACTCATTGAGCTTCTGTTGACTTTGACAGCAACCTGCCAACTTCTCAGTATGGCGTCACCTTCTAGATGTTTCAGACTGTGCGTCTCTTCCTGTTCACAATAAAGTGTTTTAATGACAAAAATAAAACCATGAAGCACTTTGAACGAGCACGCTGCTGAAATGAGACATCATTAAACTCACCAGTTTTTATTCTGAATGTCTTTAAAAACCAGCTGATGTATAAAGTGAACAGAGGATAAAGGAACCATTCAGCTGTGTGATGTTTCTTTCTTTCTGTTTGTTAAAAACAAGCTGTTCAGGAAGTTTCTGCTTTGTGCTCTCTTTAGAAACAATAAAACTGGACACACCCTGAAAAAACACCGGCTATTGATTTAGCAACATCAGTTTTTTTGGGTTTTTGTTTTGGTTATAATTTGATTTAATGTTTCTTTTAAAATCAATCCTGGCAGGAAACAAAAAACATCTAGATAATACAAATCGAGACCTTTAATAAGTCTTAATGTGATGTTCTGTTGAAATAAAAGTCCGTAAAGTATTTTTCTGAGAGAGAGAGAGAGAGAGAGAGAGAGAGAGAGAGAGAGAGAGAGAGAGAGAGAGAGAGAGAGAGAGAGAGAGAGAGAGAGAGAGAGAGAGAGAGAGAGAGAGAGAGAGAGAGAGAGAGAGAGCAATTTAAATGATCTCCATGAAAAGTGAAACTCTGGTGAGGAAATTGAAGAAAGTGTTTTACTTTAAAATAATTTAATTCAAATTCCCCTGAAGTTTAAACTGTCTGAACCTGAATCGAATAATTTCCTGTAAATTGAGAAAATCTTTCCACTAAACTTCCTGTGAACGTCACTTTAGTTAGTGTATGTTTTGACAGTAAAGATTTTCGGGTTAATATGTTTGTGCACATATTAAGTTACAGCTTCTCTTCAGTCAAGGATGAAATATCTGAACATCATTTACTGATTTATCATGAAAGTTTATAATCGTCAGTTTTGGGTTTTTGTCCAGAAAAACTTTGAGACAGATGAATTGAGAGGTTTGGTCCAGAGGGTATTTAGATCATTTCAAGTTGACCAGTTACAAAGCTGGATGTCCAAACTAAACGTGGGCGAAGGTTCAGATTATGAGGAAAACGTACGTTGGCGTAATCCCAGGATGAGGCTGAACGACTCGTCCTGGATATGAAACCAAGACTTCCACGAGATGGTTTTAAACCTCTTCCCGTCGGCTCTCTTCATCCAGCACTGGAGGGCAGCCCTCCCCGGCAGCCCTGCAGCGTTCTGTGGGACTTCTGTGACGGTCGTTTCTTAAAGAAGTTGAAGTTTGAATCACAAATAAGGAACATGTGAAATCCATTTCAGTTCTGATTTTTACCAAAACAATCGATGGACAGAAACAAGGCCAGAGGCGAAAACTACTGCATCACATCTTTTAACAAAGTCATCAAATAATACAACAAACTTCAAGTAATCCCATCATCATCATCATCATCATCATCAGCAGCAGCAGCAGCACGGAAATAAAAAATACAAAAGCAGAAGAAAAATAAACCAACATGTTGAACCTCAGAGAGAACTCGGGTAGAAATCATTTATATTCATTTAATAGTTGAAACAACAATAATGCCTTTTTGTCTTTTAAATAATCCAGAGAGGTAAGAAAACTGTCATGCATAACCAACGCTGATGAGACACAGTTTGATACACAGTCGTGTTTCTGTTCCTTAGAAGGAGTGATGACAAGCGTGTGTGTGTGTGTGTGTGTGGATTAGCTTTAACCGCGGTCAAATATCCTCACAGAGAGAGAGAGTTCACTCAAAGGGCTTCAATCGGCTTCTTCTTTCTGTATTTAGTTCGTTCTTTATTTTTAAAGTGCCCACGCACTCAGAGGAAGGACTCAGCCGCAGGAAGAGAAAAAACTACTATCTGGCAGGTTTCAAGGTCGACCAGTAAGGTCAGGAGGGCAGATTTTGAGATTAGGCAACATTTAACATCGATTTCTTTTTACTTTACGAGCGGATCCAATCAGGTGTCAGATTTGCCGAGCTCGTCGTTGAACCGGTTTCCAGAATGAGTTGTTCTCCTTGTTTTGGAGTGTTACGTTAAAGAAAAGCTGAAAAACATTTATTGATAATGTTGTTGTTTGTCTGTTGTGATTTTGGGGAAATGATTGACTTAACGGGATATGTAAAGGACTCCCTCAGATGCAGCATAAGGAGCTCATTTGTTTGTTTTTTTTCTGCAGATTTCACAGGTTTGATTTGAGTTTGCTTGAATTAAAAAAAAAATTAAAAAAAATCCTTGCACGGGTTTGAATAGTAAAGATAAAACACTGAAGAGTGGGTGAATTGAAGAAATGAAAGGTAACGACAGTTCAATCTGATCAATACTGTGACTTTTTGTAGAAGCTGAAACTGGACGACATGAGTTACTGCACTTTTTTAAAAAACAGAATTTACACAACGACTCCGAGTCTTTAAAAATCTCTCGTCATGTCTGCGAATCCTCGGCGAGAGTCGTCACTGTTTTATATTTAGATGTAGTTAACAACAGGTTATAGAAAAAGAGAGCACAGGGCTGTTTAAGAGTTCAATGCATCGACAAACATGCACAAAAAAAAAGAAAAAAAGAAAAGAAAGTGTAACGAGACAATCATGGAACCGACCGGAACACACATTCGATAATCCTCGGTGCGAAACATTAATGTAATGTAAACAATCAGAGAGAAACGCAAAATAAGACGTCATCGATTCATTCATTTTGCATTGAATATGGCTCAGCTTCTTCTTCTTCTTGGATAAATGCTGCTCTCACTCACACACACACACACACACACAGTTATATCACCACACAGTTTGTTTTCATGGTCACGCTTATCAACGTCTCTAACCAGGTCTGATATGGAATGGGCCATATTGTAACACACACACACACACACACACACACACACACACACACACACACACACACACACACACACACACACACACACACACACACACACACACACACACACACACACACACACACACACACACACACACACACACACACACACAGCATGTTAGGAGCACTGTCGGGGTCGGGAGTACCAGACACGCGGTGAAATATTCAGACTGTTTGACGGCGATTGGAGCATCTGTAATCTGTTTTAGCGATGACGCTTAAATCATCCTTTTTGTGAACAGTTTGGTGACAGCAGAGGAATATAAAAAGCTGCTGTTTGTTTTTGAGCTCTCCAAATAGTCCACTGTGGTTCAGCCCCTGAAGGATATGATGAATTCTCGACGCCACATTACAGGGATAGAGTGGGCAATCAGAGGAGAGAGAGAGAAAGTGGGACCACAGGTCGGACTTGAACCCGAGCCGCCCGCTTGGAGGACGACAGCCTCCGTACACGAGACGAGACCTCCCATCGACGCCATCTGTGCCTGAATTCTTTTTTGACTTATTGGATACTTTAAGATTATTGGAGACTTAATATTACACCTTGATCGTGTCCAATCAGGTCACTAAATACTGTTAGACAGAGTGTGATGGACGTCAGGATGGCTGGTGCTCGCGCCCCATGTGTGGAGAATTAAGTCCTTGACCCTCAGCTTTGCTCTGACCTGCATGTCGCTCCTCCCCCTCTCTCTCTCTCCCTCTGGTGTCTGACTCTTTCCACTTCCTGTTTCTAAAATAAAGAGAGAGAAGATAAGTCTTAAAAAACGTTAAATGGCGTCGCTGAAGTGAAACGACTTCTCTTCCTCCTGATGATGTTTTTAAAAAACTTTGACTTTGCTTAAACTCTCTGACTTTAGATCGTTGCCTGTCATTGCTTTGAAGCAGTTTCTCATATTTTCACATTTTCAAAATGATAGAAATAAACAGTTTTATCTTTTCCTTTCTAAAAGCCGTCCTTCGACCCGGTGATGTAGCTTCCCAATAAATAAAAACATCAACGTTACAGTTTGGTATAAAAGCGATCCGTCCTGGGAGTCTGATGACAGCGATGGATTCTGGGAACATTTCCTGACGCGGCGTCAGTGTAATGTCTTTGGCACAAACATTTGATGGGGTAAATATAGAAAAAGCTCAGAGTGTCGACGCGCTCTGAGATGACGCCGCATGTCTTCGGGATTCCTCTCCGCAGAAACTGTCGGAGTGTGAAATCTGAAATGTGAGCGAAATAAAAGACACGTCTTCAAGTGAACTCGCCGCCAGACGGCTGCTCAAAGTGCACTTACATCCTGAACTGTTATATAGTCCGACAATCAATCACTCAGCCAATCAAACAATCAATAAATAGAATATGAATAAATAAATACAAATAAATAGTTGAGCTTTAAAATCTCCTCTGAGCTGAAGCAGTTTACACCTCTGGAGCTTCAATCCAAAGTCTGTTTTCTCTGCGAGTGTGTGCAGAGTCCAGAGAGACACAGTGTGTGTGTGTGTGTGTGTGTGTGTGTGTGTGTGTGTGTGTGTGTGTGTGTGTGTGTGTGTGTGTGTGTGTGTGCTTCAGACAGCAGTCTCTAAGTCCTCGTGAGGAGTAGAAGGTGTGTTTTGTTGGGCGCTCAGGTAGGTGGTGAGCTCCGAGTCTCCCTCCGCTTCCTCTGCTGGTGTTTTCCCCTGGTGGACAAAAAAACACGACGGCAGAGTGAGAGGAGAGAACGGCTGCACGTATTCTTCAGCTCGTCTCACAGATGATTACTCAAACTATTTACTGCGGCCTACAAACACAACTCGTGAAGTCGTGTACAGGAAAGACTTCAGGATAAAGAAGTCCTATTTGAGCTTAAAACGCCGCCCGGAGGAACACGAGGCGATGATCTAGATCAACACTTGAGCTCCTGAACGTTAAGCTAACTACGCTAACGTTAAGCTAACTACGCTACGTTGGTTCAAACATGTATCAGCTCACAGCTGAAAATCAGACTTAAAGTTTGACTGAAGGTGAGAATCTTTCTGCAGGTCGTGACCTCGGGTTTCTGGTCCTAGATTAAAGTGTGTGTGTGTGTGTGTGTGTGTGTATGTGTGTGTGGGGGGTTGTGTGTGTGTGTCCACTGAACTGTGAGTGTGTGGAGCATGAAAGCTGCGCATTTACCCGGAAGTTGGTCTTCTGGAGCGACGCCCCGGCCTCCACCAGGAGATGACACACGGAGTGCTGCTTCTCTGAGGCGGCTTTGTGCAACGCGGTGTCCCCTCTACACACACACACACACACACACACACACACAAAAGTTTCTTCACATACTCGGGTAACAACAAGAGACGACATAAATATCTTCTAAACAAGATAAGCTGCAGATATAAAGATATGACGGTGGGTCAAGTGGAAGTATTATCACAGAAAACTGAAATAAACACACACAGAGTTCTTCACACAAAAACAGAACAACATACTTCTCTCGGTCCGTCAGATCCAGAAGCACCTTGGAGCCTGAAATCAAAGAAGGAGGAACAAACAGCGTCAGATATTCGGATCGTTCAAGCAAACACCGTCCGGATGGTGGACAGTGATGAACAGATGTTCACACAGAGACAGGAGAAGGATTCGCTGTCTCACCCTGCTGCAGGATGAAGCTGACCAGCTCGGCGTGTCCGTTCCGAGCAGCGATGTGCAACGCCGAACAACCTCCAGAGTCTCTGACCAGCAAGCTGACGCCTCGACGCACGCACTCCGACAGCTGTGCACACGAGCAGGGCGAGAAAAGAGATTAGGGACACTTTTATTTACAACAAGGAATATAAAGAGATATCATGTGGAGCTTCTTTGTATTCTGTCGACTGTAAATCAAAAACCGGTGAAACTGCAGATGTTTGATTTTCTGCAGGTGAGGTGGCGTTCTCACTCTTTCAAACACTTTTCACATGAGCTCAGTTTATTTTATATTTTTGTCGTTGTGAGTCCAGAGGTTTGATCATTTCGTAAAGTTCATCTGTCTGTCTCGGCAATCGCATCTTTTTTTCCCCTCTCGTGACTGCATCAACTTTATAAGCAAACGTGCTGAATGCTGAGTCATGTTTTTATCAGCTGTTCAAAAAGAGAAGTTGAATCGAAATGTTGTTTTTTTTTTTGTTATGAAGAAGTTCAGTGGTTTGGAAACTCCAAAAGCAAACAAAAACAGGTGCAACCAGTTTTGAATTTCACATTTCTCGAGAATGTGAGTGTGTGTGAGTGTGTGTGTGTGTGTGTGTGTGTGTGTGTGTGTGTGTGTTAGATTGCACCCTACCATAGAAAGATCCCCCGTGCTGGCTGCTTTAAGTAGAGCTGTGGACACAAAAAGAGATCATCATCATCATCGTGTGAGCTCTGGGCACAGAGGGGAAATTTCCACAGACAAACACCTACGATGACCCGGCATGATGAAGGTCAAGGCTTTAGTTAGTTTACGTTCTACGCTAGTCTGCATGTTTTTAAAGACAGAAGAAGAAGGGTTTTTTTTACCCGAGCTTAAAAAATAAATACTATCATGGTGGGGACAAAATACAATCTTTGGGCTTTGCAACTCGCTTCCAGTTTATGTTTCTGTTGAACCACAGACTGTAAATATTAACGTCCGGAGGCTCATCAGCAGCAGCCGCCATGTTGGAAATGCTGCCTCAAACTAACTTTCAGTCAACTGAACGACAGGCTGGAGCTGAGGTGGGTTTTAAACCTCTTGATGAACCGTTATGTCCCGCCCACCTGTCAATCATGTCAGCCACACGCCTAACTAGGCTGCAGCTTGTGTTGAACTAACAAAACCTGGCGTTGGACACACCCTGAATGCACTTTGCACTTTAGACACTGTGTGCTGAGCAGCAGACAGCGCCGTGTCATGTCTGTGTGTTTTGATGAGTCATGCTTTGTATTTGCAGGTATTTAAGGACGTTCCTGCTTGCAGCACTTGTGTTGCTTTCGGTCCTTGATTTAAAAAAATCAAACTTTTTAACTACGAAACACGAAGCAAACCTTCAGAATAATCAGATCTGAATTGAAGGTGTGTGAGGATGAACTAAGGCAGCACAAACACAGATATAAGAGGCGGAGGGGGTGTGGTGTTTTTTTGCTATCTGAGGGGGAAAATATTAAAGTGAAAGTGAAAGTGGACGGACTGATAGCATGTCTGGACATGTCTGGAACAACAGGTTGACTGGACTGGAGAGTCCCAGGATCAACAGAGACGTCTCTCTGCACACGAGGTCTGAGGACACAAGGCTGCAATAAAACCTCCTCAAACGTTCAGAACTTTCCAGAACGAGTCTTTGAAGAACCAAAACCATTATTTGAATAATCAAAGGGGAAGATTATATTTAGGAAATGCTGATCAAAGGCCATGAGTGCACGCAACAACGGATGTGTGTGTGTGTGTGTGTGTGTGTGGACTGTACCTTGGTCCTCTGATGATAAGGGAGAACTGAAAAATGAAAAGGTTAAAAGAGAGTTAATATGTGATTTACTTTCATTTAAAAACAGTTTAAAATATTTTATCTTGTAAAGTTTTAAAACATCTGTGTTCAGCTCGTGTTGTTGGGAATGTGGAGACGGTAAACTGAACCATCATAGCAAACGAGACGTTTGAGGACGTGACCGACAGGAACACGCCGCTCATAGATTCAGAGTTTGACGCCTTTTCAGCGCCGGCTCAACGTCACATCAACCCACCGTCGGGATCAGACGTGAGCGCTGAGCTCATTAACAAAGTGGGAAAGGTGAAATTCCCTCCCTTTAAAATGTTCTTCTAAAGTTCCCAGAGTTCAACACACAAACGTCTTAATGAATGTTGCTGCTGACGTACCCAGCGGAGGGCTCCACCACCAGATCAGGCATCCCCGTGGACGAGCCCTGACTCACAGTCGGAGCTTCGTGGTCCAGGATGAAAACCTCCTCCTGACAGATTTCTGTCACAAAGTGGAGGTGCTCCTACAGACGCACAGAGCAGAGGCACGTTAACGCAAACGCACGGACATCGGGACGTGATAAACACCATCATTTTGGGTATTTTCTTATTTGAGTGTTTTCACCTGAGCCTTGTCGATGCGATAGAAGCGGTCCGCTGAAGTGGCTGTAGAGACAAACATCGAGAAGATGTTAGAAAAAAATAAGACCGGCATGTATCCGATCAAACGTGCCGAACAGACGAGAACTAAAACAGCAACACGTGATGTTAGCTTTACATTTGACCGCTTCTATCAAAACAGGGAAAAAGTGACTTTGTGTTTCAGTCACTCACAGTCCAGGAAGCTCCAGTTCGGAGAGAGCCGACTGGTGGAGCTGGTCCTGGGAATGCCTCGACACTCGTCCTGGAGGAGAAGAAAACGGACGCTGAGATCTTCGACATCACTGACCGTTAAAACTCAAAAACAACAACGTTTGAAGAGAGAGGAAGCAAAGACAGAGAAAACTGTTTCTGAGCAGCTGAACCATCGATAACAAGAAGCAGACGATCAGGACAGTGAAGCAGAGTAGCTTACTTTTACTACTATTTCATTTCTCTGTGTTGTGATGCCTTCGACGTCTTGTGTGCAGCACTTTGATCTACCTCACTGCTGAGGATTCGCTTCATGAATAAATCGACGTACTGCTATGAAATTCACACATTTTGGACATCATAATGATAACTCAACTTTTTCTACAGGGAAACACCCAAAAGTCATATACCTGATAGTGCACTCTGTGGCCAGTAGATGGCGCCTGGTGTAAGTCCTAGCAAGCACAGCAGACAGGTTTCAAGGTTAACAAACAGCCAAAGCATTTGGAGCAAAAAAAAACTTCCACAGATGTTAGCTTGATTAGTCCCGCCCCCCCTCCACCGACATGAGACACAAAGAGCGGCTCTGCATTCCCACCGCTGCTGCCTATGACTTCATTTATGTTTATATATAGATACATAGCACACTAACAAGAGAGGAGGAGCGACGGTGCTGCAGCAAGCGAGCGTCATGAGATCATGATGACAGGAGAAGAGAGGGTAAAGGGAAGAAGACGGGTTGAGTTCTGACGACGGGGGGGGGGGGGGGGGGAAACTTGCCTCTTGCAGTCTGTCGATGTAGAGTCTGCACGTCTCCAGGTCACAGTCGCCCCTCACCACCACGATGCCGACTGGGATGGCTGGAAGACGTAAAACAAACAAGGGGGAGAAAGTTCTGACACATGACTGACGCTTTCTCTGATATCCCATCTTTTAGCTTTTTTTTTTTTTTTTTTTTTTGTCTGTGTGTGCTGTTTGTGAATATGCAGCTCCTGTTGCTCCATCATGTTCACCAGCTGGGATCTGACTGTGTGTGTGTGCGTGTGTGTGTGTGTTTGCAGATAGATGGACAGCATAGAGAAGGTTTGTGGAGCTTTTCTGCGCTCACTGCTTCAGGGCCAAAATACACTCCTGACCTCCTGATTAACTACGAGCCGTCCGGACCTCTCGGGTCGTCCGGGACATGTCGGACCTCCGTCCCCCGAGTCCGAACCAAACATGGAGATGCAGCGTTCACTTTCTATGCTCCGTATATCTGGAACAAACTCTCAGAAAACTTGTTTTAAACTTTAACTCTGCACCGTCACCTGTACGCTTTTTTAACTTTTGTGTATTTTAGCTTCAGTGTCTCGGTGATTGTGTGAATCGTCTGTTTCAGGGTTTCTTCTCTCGTGTGTCGAAGCACTTAGTCAGGACAGCTGCTAGCAGTGACTGCATATACCAGCAGGTATTGCTTCTCTGCATTTACTCAGTTTTGAAAACACACACACACACACACACACACACACTCTTACAGATGTCTCGTAGTCGTTCTTTGTCGTACTGCAGCCGGTCGTACTCCTGCAGGCTGATACGATTCACCCGAAGACGCAGACGATCAGGAACTGCATGAGGACTGAAAAGGAAAAACACACACCTGATGAAATTTAAGATGAGCGCACACACACACACACATACAGACACACACACACATTTCAGACACCCGCAAGCGTGTGGTGATAAGGACGAACATGCGCACATGCACACAGACACACACACACACACACACACACTTAAAGAAAACAGTAAACTCCTTATCCATCTTGTGTTCATGTTTTCTGTTTTCCATTTTCCTGTTTTTAAATAAAGTTTTTTAAGTTGATGCATAAAGATTTGTAGAAATAAAATATTAAACTTTTGCAGTAGAAATAAAAAAAGGCTCAGCTCTCCTTGTGAGTTTGACGCAGGCCAACACATTTTTAAGTCGATCATCGTGGGCAACAATGCCTTGAGCGAGGACGGAGGCTGATGAAGGCAGATTATTGACGTCAGAATCAGGGTGGGCGAGAAGAAAAAAAAACTCTGCTGATGGATAAATAATAATAAAAAAAACCCAACAACCCTGCCTTTAAAAAGCTCCAGCCTGAACCATCAGGGTGTGGAACTACAAGGAATTATTTACATCTGCAGTGTTCTTCTCAGCTCAAGCATAATCATGCATCAGCTGTCGGGGGGGGGGGGGGGTCAGACAGGTGAGGGGGGCAGGGCAGGTGCAGGGGGAGAGAAAAGCACAGCTCAGGGTAAAGTGAAGTGCAAAGGGAACGTGGCGACAGGAAGCTCATTCAGAAGAGGAGAGGCTTCTTCAGCATGCTGCCATACAGATACTCATTCATCACACTCAAAGACTCGATGTGAAGCTAATAAACATCTTCAACACACACTATCATAACTGCACCTCTGCCTGCTTGTCTCATGTTGTCACCTGTTTTATTGTCTTCTGATGTTTTCTTTTTATCTATTTGACTTGTTTTGTGTTTTTTCTTGTCATACACATGTTTAAAGAAAGAAATCTACACATGAGACTTTCATGAAATGAACCACCTGCAGGGAAGAACAAAGAAGAACTACACTAAGCTGAACCTCATTGGATAATAAAAACAGGAAGTGTGCGTTTGGAAATGACTGTTCTAGGCTGAAGTTGAAACACCTACAGTAAAATGTAAACTATGTAAAGTATGTATTCTGTTATTATGGAGTTAAATATCAGTCGAAGCAGAGACACATCCATCTGTACACACACACACACACACACACACACTCTCTCTCACAGTGACAGAGGGCGCAGGTACTTACACAGAGAAGGAGTCTGGGGGAGCAGAGAGGCGGCGCAGATCAGCTGCACACACCTTCTGAATACTACCGCCGCACACACAAATATACACACACACACAAGGAGAGGAGGAGGAGTGTGTGGTAGAGAGGAGAGGAGGAGAGACGAGGGGTTAATGAGAAAACAAAGAAGAGAGGAGAGAAACAGGCGGAAAAAGAAGAAGAGAAAATAAAGAGGAGGAGGAAGAAAAGAAAGGGAGGAGACACAAGGCGAGAAGAGGAGGAGAGTGGTGGAGGAGGAGAGAGAAAAGAAGAGAGGAGAGGAAACAAGAACATGAAGGGGAGGAGAGGAGAGGAGAGGAGAGAAGAGGAGAGGAAGGGAGAGGAGGGAAGAGGAGGGGAAGAGGAGAGGAGAGGAGGGGAAGAGGAGAGGAAGAGGAGGGGAAGAGGAGGGGAAGAGGAGGGGAAGAGGAGAGGAAGAGGAGAGGAAGAGGAGAGGAGAGGAAGAGGAGAGGAAGGGAGAGGAGAGGAGAGGAGAGGAGGGGAAGAGGAGAGGAAGGGAGAGGAGGGGAAGAGGAGAGGAAGGGAGAGGAGGGGAAGAGGAGAGGAGAGGAGAGGAGAGGAGGGGAAGAGGAGAGGAAGGGAGAGGAGGGGAAGAGGAGAGGAGAGGAAGAGGAGAGGAAGGGAGAGGAGGGGAGAGGAGAGGAAGGGAGAGGAGGGGAAGAGGAGAGGAGAGGAAGAGGAGAGGAAGGGAGAGGAGGGAAGAGGATAGGAAGGGAGAGGAGGGGAAGAGGAGAGGAAGGGAGAGGAGGGGAAGAGGAGAGGAGAGGAAGAGGAGAGGAAGGGAGAGGAGGGAAGAGGAGGGGAAGAGGAGAGGAAGAGGAGGGGAAGAGGAGAGGAGAGGAAGAGGAGGGGAAGAGGAGGGGAAGAGGAGAGGATCACAGGGTAAAACAAATAAAATGAGACAGGAGGGAAGGACATAAACGAAGGAGAGGAGAGAAGTTAAACAAATGAAAACAATAAATAATCAATGTTTAGAAGAAGAGGAGGAGGAGGAGGAGGAGGAGGAGGAGGAGGAGAGAAGCCCAGAGGTAAGTGGACACACACAAAGAGCACAGCAGCAGAACATGAAGCAGAGACTCAGCTGTAGTTATTCCTCTGTTATGAGTCTTTTTGTGCAGCCTGTTTTACAAACTGTTATAAACAGGCCGACATTTAAACACAGATAAATACATGAAGAGTTATTAGTGCTGCGAGGATGGAGGAGTGTTAGTAGCCACACAGTCTCACGCAGACTGTGTAAAAAGATGGATGCTTCTACTCTGTACGGGGCGCAGACGGCGTCGAGGTCAAGTCCCGCCCCTCCAAGCAGGCGGCCCGAGTTTGAGTCTGACCTGTGGTCATGAACTCCGCCCCCTCCATGTCAGGAGACTGATTCATGTGTGAGCGTTCACTCCTCTGAGAAGTTTGGATTGAAACGCCGCGATCGGCAGAAGAAGAAGGAGGATTAGCACGAGTGTCTGAACCGACTCGAGAAGGCGTTCTGCTGCGGACCAACCCAGAGTGCCACAGATCCGTTCCCCCCGTAAACAGGCGAGCGAAAAGGCTCTGGCTCCACTTACATCCATCTTTCCACACAGTCAGTGTCCTCACAGTCTGACATTGTTTTCTAATAGAGTGCTGTGGGTTTCTCCTGGAAACAGATCAATAAGTGTCTCCTTCGGTTCCCCAGCTGATGTACACAAGTAGAGGGGGGAAACCGCAGGGTGTAACATGTCACTGTGTCAGTGGAGTAACCCCACGCTGTTTTGATTTTGGATTAATGTGAGTGGACGAACACACAGATCGCTCCTCTGATTGTGTGTTTTTTTTTGGCGCTCTGGTCAGAGATGTGGGACGTTGAGAGGAGTGAATGTCAGCGCCCACCGAACAGATTGTATGACTCACTCAGTGCAAGCCGGGCTTTTACAACGCTGCTGGCCTAGTTCCTCTGTGTGTGTGTGTGTGTGTGTGTGTGTGTGTGTGTGTGTGTGTGTGACTCACTCGTTAAGCAGGGGAACAGAGGTGCGTCTCTTGCTCTTCTGGACCATGTTGGCCTGATTTCGCAGGGAGATGTGGAGAGTGGAGGGAGACAGGCGGCACGGCTCTCCGTCCACCTTCACACGCACACGCACACAAACACACACACACACACACACACACACAGGGATCAATGTTAAAAGCAAATGATTAAACAGAGGCGGAGTGATGGGAAGGGCACGGCATCGATGGGCTGTTTTCAAATATCTCCGTTCCAGTGAACAGCACCTTTTATCATTAGCTTCACCAACGTTCTTTGACTGATTTCGAGGGGAAAAAGTTGGAATTTAAAAGACTTCAAGTCGAAGCTGAAATATCGAAATCTGCAGAGAAACAAAGATCGAAATGTCTCTAACCAGCGGCTGCAAATCATCAGAGTTAGCTTAACGCCGCACTGATTACCTGCGAGTCGTGTTCACATGCTAAACTGTCTGACACACAGTGTGTGTCGTGGTGCTGGGGAGTGCGTGTGCTCACCTGCACAGGTACAGTCTTGTAGGTGGTGAGGACGACTTCTCTGCACTGGTGCAATCGCTCTCCGTGACCGCCGACCTGTAGCGCCGCCTGGTGGACGAGAAAGACCCTTACACACACGCGTAACGTACGACTCTGTTCGTCTGCGTTTAGCCTTCGTTTCTCACCAGCGAGGCCATGGTGAAGCCGATGACCTCGATGCAGCCGTCGTCATGGCGCTGCGGTTCAAAGTCTCGGTGGTCTCCCGTGTTTCCCCACGGCATGGTGCCAGCACAGTACCTGCAAACACGGGTTTGTTCAAGGTCTCCTTTCCGTTTTCTGACTTCGGTAAAACGTCACAATGTCGCACAAACGTTTTATCACCTCGCACGAGAACTCAGAGCAGTCAGCCGTGTGGGGTGAAGTGACGTTTCTGATTCACCTACCTGGGAATGTTTAGAAACACGATGCACTGAAACTTCAGCTCCTGGATCTTTGGAGTTAAGTCGGTACCATCGCACTGAGAGAGACACACAAAGAATTACAACTCGAGTATTCTCACTTTGTTACAAACAACAAACTCTTCTCTCTCTCTCTCTTCAGATCCTTAATGTTTTAGTCATATTCACTCTCAGTTTACAGTTTGACTCTTTTCTCAAAGCCTCACCATGCAGGTCAGAGACTTGTGAAGGACGTTTTTCACTGTCGTACGGTTTAAGCAGGCAGCAGAATAGAAGATGAATGTGATTGTTTGTTTCCGTCCTTGCCGAGAGGTCAGAGGTCAGCGGCGGTGTAAAAAGCTCTGCTGAGTGTTCAGAGTGTCTCTGAAGGACACTCGGGTGGACGTCACCCGAGCGGCTCAAGGACGAGCTCTGGTAATCAAGCGGCCGACCTGCTGCCCAGACATGTCGACACGGAAAAGTGATACGTGTGTGTGTTAACACTCACCACTACTCTGACGTGCTTGGACAAATCCCTGGAGCTCCTCTGAAGGAAATCTGAGAACGCGGCCTGTGAAGACACACACGTGCACACAAAGAGACGCGCACACACACACACACACACACACACACACACACACACACGTGCACACAAAGAGCCGCACACACACACACACACACAGAAATGTACATAATTAAACAGAATCATTACATTACATTCATCAAAAAAACATGAATCTCCCACATGCCTCTTTTCCAACTTCTCCTATCTTTTATTCCTTACATCTTTGAGTACATATTCTACTAACTGAAGAAGTACAAACGCTGGATCTCATGTCTAAAGAAATTATTCAGGATTTCCAGCTTTAAGAAATTCTCTGAAATACAGGGTCTTAAAAAAAATGGTTTCTTAAAAAACAAACGTGTCTCTAGTTGTGTCTACAAACGACCATCCTCTCCGTCTTCTGCCTGCTCCACTTTTTATCTGCTCAAACAGGCCGTTTGGAGATTTTCCCTTCATGACATCACAAAGGGCAGTAGCCCCTCCCCCAGGTGGGTGTTTTGTGGCGGCAGAAGTTCAGTTTGTAGGGACTTGAGTTGGGAACAGGAGGGTCGCCATTCAAGTCCTGGCTCGGACTAAAGAATGGAAATTGGTGGCGAGGGTCCAGTTCACTCCCTGGAGTACTGCCGCAATGCCCTCGAGCAAGGCACTCAACCCATTCTGTTAGTGCATGTCCACAGGTCCTGTTTATATTTCAAGGCTTTGCATGCTCTGATCAGAGAGTCAACCTCGGGTTCCCCTCTGGGATCAATGAGAACCCTGAGAGGTGATAATGAAGTCACTATCAGTTCACTTGGACTGACGTGTATTTCCATCAGAATAACAGCAGGTCGTGTGGAGGTGACCGACTGTTTGAAAAAAATGATTTCTCAACGACAAAATGCAACATGACGAGAAAGAAAAAAATGCTTTCGTTCTGACGAGAGAATCCAACTTAAGTCTAAAATTAAACTTTTTATTGCAGAAAAAACTTTTTTATTTTCTCCTCATTAAAGACTCCTCACGCGACCTACTTTACCCTCAGTGCCTCCCTCGTGCAGTAAGCAGACCTTAAAAGATCCTTCATGTCTTCTAACTTCCTTCTCTTTGAGTTGTGCTTTGAGTGTTTGAGTCTTATAGAGAAGGACACTCCCTGCACGAGCTCCGAGTGTAAATATGCAGAGAGTCAAGAGGAACACTCACGCCTGCATAGAACATCTTGTTGCGGAAGCGACTGTTGAACTTCTCCGGGTTGGCCTCTGGGGGAAAAAAAAAAAAAAACGTTCAGAGAGACGGAGAGAGGAAACAGAATACATTAAATAAGTGGAAGAGTACTAGGGTGAGAAAATACGACTCGACTTGTGCGTATGCGTGAATGAACGGGCGCCTTTTTAATATTTCATTTATTCTGCTCATCGACCAGCGGAGTGGGATGCGGAGGAGTTAATGGAACATAAATAGAGCTAATGCAGAGTGAAACATGAGAAAATAAATAAATAACGAGACGTTAAAACACATTTCAGAGACCTCTGGATTCGTGGAACTCCAGGGTGACGTGAGCGTCGAAGCCCAGGCTGAAGTAGTTGTTGAAGACGTTGAGAGGCAGCTGAGGACGCAGATAAAAAAAACACAGAGGTGAGTGTTTCTGCAGGAATGTGACACAATTCATCCACGCAGTTCACATCTCAAATACGCTTCACACGGGAACCCAGGGCAGCTGATTCACCGCGGCTCCGCTTCCTACTCTGAGAGAGAATTTAAAGAGGGAGAAGGTTGGGACTTTTTTTGATCCAGTAGATGTCGCCCTTGAGGCTGCGGTCCTCGTCGTCTCTTCAGCTGTCCTGTCCATTAAAAAAAAAAAAAAAAACGAAACTTAAACAAGAAAAGAAAAAGTGAACTTCTCTTCAACAAGTCGAGTGGAGGGAAATGAAACGTGAACTCGACGCTGGTTGGATGAGCTGCAGGAAATGCTGTGATAAAAAGTTAATAAAGTTCTGATAACTTGAGCCTCAGTCCGGCCTTTAATAAAATATGAACCCTCAAATAAAAGATTGAACCTCGGAGGACGTGCTGATTGATCCATGTGCGTCAACTTAGAAAGAGTGTAAGTAGGCCGGTCCTCTGACCTTCTGTGTGCCCTCCTCCGGCTGCGTCACGCTTTTCTCCACTAGAAGGTTCCACCTGTCGAGCTGCACAACCGAACCGTCCTCCACGTGACACAGAACCTTGGACACCGGTTCATCTGTGTAACCCTGCAGAGAAGAAGAAGAAGAAGAAGAGAAGAAGGTTAAAACGACACCAACGGTCCTCTCTTACGGAAGCCCACAGAGGACATGCATCCTTGCATTCTTGCAGTTTGGGATTACAAAGCTTGTTTTCATGTGAGGACAAAACAACAGGCCGGTGATTTAGATACGGCAGACTAGCACGCCATGCTAGGACACTTATGAGGACAGGACAGGTCAGCCTTTCTCTTTACACGTTTATTTTTGGGATTTTTTTTATGCCTTTACTTTAGAGATAGGACAGAGGAGAGAGTGGAACAATCAGGCAGAGAGAGAGAGAGCGAGAGAGAGAGCGAGAGAGAGAGAGGAATGTTACGCCGGTCAGAAGAGGAGGAAGTAGAGAGGCGCTGATGGATGACAGGACAATTTATGTGGAAAGAAGAGAGATGGTGTCCTCTTAAGCTGAATTAGCGCCTGCATCCGTCTCTCTGTTCGCTCTCTCTCTCTCTCTTATCTACCCGTTAACAAGAGCCCGACACACACACACACACACACACACACACACACACGGAGCGTGGAAGGATTCGCTCTCAGTAAGAGGTCATCGAGGCTGCTTCACTGACACTGTGGTCAGCCGTCACACACACACACCCACACACACACACACACACACACTCACACTCACACACACACACACACACACACACACACACACACACACTCACACACAAAAGAACACAGCAACCTGATGATAGTAGCACTCATCAGCAGGGCCTCCTCAGAGACAATCACACACACACGGACACACACACGGACACGGACACAGGGTGCGTCACGGGGACATTCACACTCACACCGAGAGAGAGAGGAAGGACAGATGAACCGGTGAGTAACACAACAGAGTGTCAGCGAGACAGGAGAGGAAGAAGAGGAAGAAGAGAAAAGGTGTTAGAGTGGTGTAAAAGTAAATAGATGCGAAGGAAGGACAGAGGTGGGAAGTGGAGGACGAATATCACGAGGAAAGGAAAGGAAGAAAGGACATTTTGGAAGGACAGGAAAGAACAGCAGACATAATGGATATAAACCCTTCAGTCACAAACAGAGGACACAAAGGACACACTAATCACACACACACACAGATATGAATGTTCCCTCTCTCTCTCTCTCTCTGTATCAGCACTTTATCAGATCTGTGCTCGTCCAATCCTGCAGAGTCACGCATGTGTCCTTGATCCAACGCTTCGCTCCGCCACATGAAGTCACAGCAAACAGACATAAAAACCCTCATTTGTACTCATCTGAACGTAACATGTCTTTGAACAGAGTCAGAATAAAATGTGCAACATCATCACATCGATAAGCACGAGTCAAATTCATCTCGTCTTTTGACTCATGCGGGCGAGTGTGTTATCTTTACTGTGAGCCCACATAAGTGCTCCAAAGAATCCTAATGGAAGAATGTGGGAGCTGCGAAAGGTCTCTTCTTCTCCTCCACTGCAGTTATGCAAAGTGGAACTGTGTGTGTGTGTGTGTGTGTGTGTGTGTGTGTGTGTGTGTGTGTGTGTGTGTGTCAGGGGGCAGATTCTTCAGCTTTTCACCAACTAAAGAGACTGAAGTGCCTTCCCGCAGAGCGATGACGCTTTTCTGTTTCACGTTTAAAAGCTCGGACAACCTGCATCAGACACCTCGACCTTGACGGAGGAGGTGAGAAGAAAAAGACTGGTGATTGTCGCCGACCTCGCAGAGGTTCGGTGACGACATGAGTGGGATCCAAAGTTTAATGGACATCTTGAATACAGAAACCGAAGATTTGGTCGGCAGCTTTTTAGCAGGAGGACAAAACCGTGTGCGGATTCAGATGTTACAGAAAAAAACATGTGTGTTGTGTGTATGGAGTCATGTTTGAGTCCAACGAATGAATACTTAAATAATGAGTCTAAAAAATCGACTCTCTTCAAGGTTACTTCACTTTTTTACCTGCTTGAGGCTCAGAGTTATTTCACCAGCTCGTTATCTAACTTCATCAGTCTGTCTTCTAACACTCCTCTGTTATCTGAGCCTGACGTGTCGTGCATGAAGACGTCACACGGCGGCTGGTTTTCAGGGTGCGGAGGATGAGTTATGCAGGAAGGAGAACACTGTTGTACACTTCCTGGAATGTGGGGGAGATGATCTGAAACTCCTGAGTTTGCTGGAAATTGTTGTTGATTGAAAACGAGAGATGTCGATGTCGGGTGCGTAGGACTTCTATTTTTGTTGCCGTGGTATCGAAAACAAGAATCAATATCTTTGATTTTGTGCGTGCATTCTATCAAACTTTAAAATGCACTTTTCCTTACAGCCCTCACTGGATCATTCAACCTCCATTAATTTCCCTCTTCAAGTGCAAAGTGTTGAATTTCTCATGCATCTTAAATCTTCATGTTGTGAATTTAATGTAAAAAATAAATAATAAGAATAAAAACTTCAGGCAGGAGACACCGCCGCGTCCTGTCGCTCTCAGAAGTCAAGGCTGTGAACTCACCCCACCCCAGTTGAGCGTCCTGGCGAGGTCATTTCCTGTTCCCAGAGGAAGCACTGCGACCGGAGGCTGAGGGTTCATCTGCAGCTCGTCCAGCGTGGACAGGATCCACCCCACCTATTGTGAGACGTACGCACAAAGTATGAGCAGCCGTAACGTACACAATGAGCTGGAGCAGAGCTGCATGAAAGCGGAGCAGAGTCTGTTACCGTGCCGTCGCCTCCGCAGGCCAGGATCCTCAGATTTGGCACTTTACGATACAACTCCAACCTGATGTTTCACAAAGAGAGAAAGCAAAGCGAGGTCTGCTTGTGGAGTGAAAGAGGCTCCATTCAGGGGAAAACTGATTGAAGTTGAGTGGCTGCAATTTGTGCTCAAATCATGAGCAGAGTACTGAAATAAGAGGTCATTGTCACCCTCTTGAAGTTCATTTTGATAATAATTGGATGTGAAATGAAGATGGATTATTGATGATTGTATAGATCTCTTCAAATCCCTTTTGCAACATTTGGATTTGTGTTGACAGAAATTTCCTTTTTTTTGTTTGTTTGTTTGTTTTTAAACCTTTTTAAGTTTTCTCTTCATACATTTCCATTTTAGACAGCTTGGATTTAAAAACACAGATACATCTCTTTAGTTGTTCATCCTTAAAGGAAGAATATGAAACATGTTCCACATAAATCCAGCAGAAATCCAGTGTGTCTGTGTGTTAATGTGTGTGTGAGTCCTGACTGTCTACAGTGAGGGAGAAGCTGGAGTCCTGCTGGCTGTGTTGTTGTCAGAGCTGTGTTTACTCCTCCCCTCGTGTATAAAAGCTGTTTCAGTCAAGAAGAAGAAGAAGAACATACTCAGACTGTCACATACCTGCTTTTAGATCACAGTTATTCTGTGTTAACGTGTGTGCAATGTGAAGCTACGAGCTAAGTGTGCTAACAGTGGACTGCTAACACAACAATGCAGGACACAGGCAATGGCTAAATGCAAGGTGAGTGGGATTGAAGGAGGCGTCAGTGTGGAGGAGGCGTGGCCAAACAGCAGTTTGTTTTGGTGCTCGAGGGCGACCTCTACTGGTTTAAAAAGTTGCACGTTCTAAATGTTGTCAAGCACGGCGACGACAGTCCACCCTCTGAGGCTGTCAGAGAGACGAAGAGATGACTCTTTAATAAAGCCAAACACTAACAACTGAAGGGTACTCACGCCTCCCGCAGCCCCCCCTGTGACAGGTCGAAGACTTGTCGAGGGTTCAAGATCCACATGAACATCTGCAGCACCTTGGCACCCTGCAGAGAGACAGAGAGGACAGAGATGACTCCACACAGCTGAAGGTGTCCTTCAACAAGCGCACAATCTCAAACTATTCTAGCTCCTGTTATCAAATCCACAATTCTCTCCAATATGAATCCTTCAGCTGCGACTCTCTTCATCTGATAACAGTAATCCCGTTTGAGCTGACATCTCCCTAATTAAACGTCCTGTTGTCGGCAGCGTCGCAGGATGTAATAACTCCTGAGGAGACTTCAGCGGCTCGCGATCTGCCCAGGCTCGTACAGAAGAGACGCAGAGTTTAAAGTTGTTTTTTTTCTTCTTATTATTATTAACATCTGATGTCATGATGTCAGATCAGGTTGATGTGTCTTTAAATGGAGGGGTTACTCACAACACATAAAATGAGTCCTTTCTACCTGCAGGGAAAACGATGTATAGACAGAGAGGAAGTCATCCTTACACCTGAGACACACTGAAGCTCAGAGAGAAAAAAAACAGATATATCATATACATCTTCTCTGTCACTTAAATACGTCGCTCACTGTTCATTTAGTCACAAGTCCATCGTTATTGAGTAACGAGCATTTGGAAAAACAATCGATGCTTTTTTCTAAAACATTTAAAGTTTAGGTTCGAGGCCCGGGTAGAAATGTTCATAGTTGTCATTGTTTATGGTGACGGCATCTGATCGTCTTCGAGCTTCGGACTTTCAGTCTTGATTAATGACAAACGTTCTTGATGATTGATTGAATGATTTCGATTTCGTCCGTCTTGTGTTGTTCCAACATTTTCACCTCTCGCGGCACAATAACGAATATTCGCCATGTTTTCATAAGGAGTCAGATGAAACTACCTTCTGATTCACTGATGCTCATTTAGTGGATTAAAACTGCTTTTTTCTGAAATGTCTTTTTATTCAGGAAACATCGATGTTGTGTAAAGGTGTGCACACCTGGTTGCCTCCGCTCTTGGGATTGACAAATACCAAGATTGGCTTCATGAGAGGAGAGGGGAGGGGCTTCAACATGAACGGACGCCATTTTGACTCCTAGAGAAAAGAACAATGAATGTGCAGAAAGTTGAGCGATAACAAGGAAACAACACGTTAAACCTCCTGGTCATGAACGGAGCGGTAACACGTCGTACAGTCGGTGTGTGTTACTCACATCCAGTCCCTTCTTGCTCGTCCTTCGTTTGAAAGATGTCCGCTTTTTTCTCCTTGCAGAGTTCTTCAGAGAGTTCTGGAGTCAGACACACACACACACACACACACACAGTTCAATGGTTAGCCCACCGTCACAATCTTCCCTGTGATGGTGATTGAAAGTGTAATAAATCATGTGACTGAAGGATATGGGTGAGTTTGTGTTTTTTTTTTGGTTTGTGACGACGTGGACTCAGAGTTCTCTCAGACCGAACAGACACGAGTCAGCTCATATCAGATCAGAGGAGACACGCACACGCACACGCACACACACACACACACACACACACACACACACACACACACACACACACACACACACACACCTTCTGACAAGTGTCTTTACATTTAGATTTGTCACATCACTAAACGACTGAAACTGAACTTTATGACGCAGTGCACAGACCGGCGAGGTGAACCTGTGATCAGTGTGTGTGTGTGTGTGTGTGTGTGTGTGTGTGTACACCTGTGGTTTCCTGACTTTGATGATCCAGGAGGGGGGTACTATGACTCCAGCGTGGGCCCCCAGTGAACACGGCTCCTCAATCTGATGCAGCATGAAACACGTCACCTTATTGTGGAACTGCAGGTAAGCAAGCAAACAAACAAACAAACAAACAAACAAACAACACAGCTGTTCATATTTCTTAGTTTTCACACTGCAGGTCAAATCTTCTCATTCACTCACTGATGGTAGAGGCTGCTGTGTAAAGAGTCCATCAGTATAAACTCATTTAAACCGAGAGCTATCTGCCCGTTTCATCACTTTTATGCCTTTTGACATTTCAGTCTTTGTCTTCTTTCTATTCTCTGTTCGGCCGGACTTTAGCATGTTTATTCAGTTCCCTTCCTGGGCTCCCGTCTCTGTGATCGTCTGTCTTCAGAGGTGACGTATAAATAAAGTTATTATTATTACTTACAGCCTGTTTACACCACGAGCAACTGATGGCGATGATTTCTTTACTGTGGAAGAACTTCTGCTGAAAACTCTGCAGAGACGAACACAGACACACTCAGGTAAGTCTCCACGACAGTCGCCATCTTTGATGTAGGAGTGTGTGTGTGTGTGTGTGTGTGTGTGTGTGTGTGTGTGTGTGTGTACCTTTCCACATTGTCGACATTTCCCCTCTTGTCTTCGTCTGTGAACCCAGTGATGTCTCAGTACGTTCTGCTGTAAGAGAGAGAAAGATTTAAGATGGGAAATAAAAAAAAACTGGATATTTGCAGGAATCCTTCTTCTCCTGCATGCATGTAGACACACACACACACACACACACACACACACACACACACACACACACACACACACACACACACACACACACACACACACACACACACACACACACACACACACACACACACACACACTCACATCTCTGAGGCAGCGGGATCCTCCCTCTCTGTAGGTCGGCTTGCATCTGAAGTTAATCTGGAGAGACACAAACACTGCTCAGTAAGCAGCCTACATTATTTTAAGACGAGTTGTGGTGCTGTGTGTGTGTGTGTGTGTGTGTGTGTGTGTCATGACATGGCGTACCTTTTCTAGTTGCTCTATGCAGCCGTTGTGAACGACGATCTTACAGGCAGCACATTTCCTCCTGGGGGCCGACTTCTTAAAGGAGCAAACAGAGAGAGAGCGATGAGATACACACACACACACACACACGGCAGGAACACACACGGGTGACTGTCAGACGAGCCTCTCATCATCTCATTGAGTTTAAAAGCTCTGCAGTTCTAATAAGTATGATGACACTGCACTGTTTAAACACACACGTTGACATTTACACAGTAATGACTGAAATGAGAGAAGGAATCACGCTGCTGTTAAATCAGCTGCAGTCACTGTTGATGCTTCTGGAGGTGGTCTGACCTGCACAACTCTTCTTCTGTGCTTTTTTTTTTAGAGGAGGAAAAAAAACAACATTAAGACACCACAGAGCTTTCTTGGTGTCTTAATGTTAGGACACCAACCATCCATCTATCTATCATCTAAAGAGCTGACATGAAGAGACAAAGCTCTTAAGAGGAAAATGTTCAGTTTGTCACGTCTCCATGGCAACATGCTAACTTATAGAGAATAGCATACATCTGGGAAACAACAGGGCCTTTCTAAAAAGTTTTTTTTTTAAAAAGGGAAGAGCTTGGAAGAAGAAAAAAACCACTAGTTGGACAAAGTGCTTAATAAAGATAACGATATATCAGCGACTGATGGTTTTTTTCTACCCAATATCGATATCGGAATCTGCCCCGAAAAACTCGTAAACGTCGGGCCCTCGCAAGAAAACACTCGAGAGTGTCTCCCTGCAAACTTCTGTGAGACTTTATTCAAAAGTGTTCAAAGTGAATCCTGAATCTCTGGTGAGTTTCAGTGCCGGAGCGTAAACCAGCACCAGGTAGGAAACGTGACTTGTCAGAGTAATCTGAGATTCCAGCGAGGTCGTTTCGTCCTGCTCAGTAGCGCACAGCTCCGATGGAATACTTATCTTATTAAACACACGACAGAAAGAGATTTAAGAGAAATGTGGTTTTTTTCCCCCTTCTGCAGCTCCAGCATCAGTCTCACCTTAAGCACTCACTGTAATTACATACAGAGAGTGGAAATGTGCAGAGGTGTCATTATATTATTGTCAAAGTTATTATTGGTGTGTGTGTGTGTGTGTGGATGGAGGGCATCGCTACCTCTCATCACACACGTCTCTGCACTGCTGCGTTCACTTCCTGTTTTGTTTTGTTATTTCTTCTGCTGCTTTGACGACCTGGCTCGTCTGAATGTTTCATCCCGTTTAAAAATATTTAACAATATTCATTCAAGAGGAGAACATCGTGTCTCCAAGACTCACTGCTGTCTTCAGCAGACACGTGTCCTCTCCGAGATAACACAGCTCTCCTGAACAACTCGTCTCCATCCACAGGTGATCCCCGTTCACGGCGTTTTCCTGCAGACGCACAAACGGAGAGAGAGACACACACACACACACACACACACACACACACACACACACACACACACACACACACACACACACACACACAAACGATGATTTAATGATCTCTAATTCAAAATTATTTCCATTCGCATTAAACTGAAACAAACACTCTGCGGTGAGAGCGGTCAACGAGGGTGTCAAGCACATAATTGAGGCTGCCGAGTAGGTCGCTAATTTCACGGTGTATGCTAATTCAAGGTGCTAATCAAAACAGCATGATTCAAGTGCTAACACACGCACGTTAACGTGAGGATAACATGAACATGTGTCACCGGGCTCACTGTACAGATTTAAGATCATGATCATTGACGTGTACCTGAAGGGGAAATTTAGTATTCGTATGTTTAGTCTATTGGTGACAGATTTGTGTTTTTGTGCCTCTGTGATATTTATTAAAAAAGAAAAAAATAATAATTTGTCTTATAAGGGAGGCGATGATGACTAAATGAGTCTACATCTTCTAAATCTGTCTTTGTAAAATTAAAGAGGGGACAATCCGTTCATCAGATCAGATTAAAATTAATTTCAATAAATAAATACAAAAGGATCAGTTTCTTTTTTTTTTGCTGTACTCTCAACCATAGTTACTTTGATTCATTTTTGGGAATAAACTGAGCCGGAGGAGAGTTTACAAAGTGATCCAGATGAGCGACTGGTAAAAATACCACTGTTCAAACTAAAACGGTAAATGAAACTTGAGCTCGTTGACATTCACACACTGATGGTAGAGGCTGCTGGGTAAAGTGTCATACACGTGTATACCTCGCTGACGAAGCAGTGGGAGGGAGTTGGTGTTAAGTGTATTGCCCAAGGACACATCGGACATGTGGCTGCAGGAGCTGGGGGTCGAACCCTCTCTGCTAGATCGATCGAGACCTTGAAATTATAGATCTGGAGCTGTGTTTTCATTGCTTTCGTCGTCATTCTTTCTGATAATTGTCGAGTGAAAGCGAGCAGGGCAGCCATCAGCGTGGAGAAGAGCCTGAGCGGTCCTCTGATCTCTGCAGGAAATCATGGCAAACATTGACTCTGCCACAGCTGTCAGTCTGTGCTGCAGTAAAGCCCTTTTTGAACGGCGATCAGCAAACATTTCCATTTCCTCATCCTCTCTGGTGAATTACAGGAAAACACGAAATACAAAAATACAGCGTGCTATTTTGTGATTGATAAAGCCTCAGAGAGAATCTGTTATAACACTGTGTGACTCATCTGGGTCTAAAAGGAGGTCAGTCTGCATTAAATCAACTCTGAAGTGTATACTAATGAGTGATTATGGAGAATGATTATATACCAGTGTGTGTGTGTGTGTGTGTGTGTGTGTGTGTCACAGACTGCTAAAGGCCAGTGGTGACGTGGTGGAAGTGTCCCTGCAGACAGAACCAGGGGGGACTCTCAGAAGTGGGCTGACACAGTTTACATCTTACGATCAATAATACAGCACATTGTCATTAAGAGTGTGTGATTCATTAAAGAGTTAAAGACACCTCTTCAAAGGGACGGAGAGATTTGAAGGATTTTTGAGAGTTGAATTCAGACTCTTGTGTTCTGGACGCTGTTTTCTGAAACACACACGACTCTTTTTTGTTTGTCGTGCTCTCTCAGCTTTGCCGGCTCCAAAATTGAAAATGTACCTACGCTGATGATTCTGAGGAAAAATCCGCCGTCTGTCACAGTCGATCTTGTCTTTTTGAAGCGTGCCTTTCCTTTCCTGTCTTCCGTCTGGCTCATTGTCGAGCAGCTAAAAGATGGTGGTTGTTATTCCAAACCTCCAGACTGTGACTGAGTCAGTTTTAACAGTAAATTAGATGTTTTTTAAGATAGATCAAAAAGACAGATTGTGAGGGATGCACTGATCTGATACTCATAACTAATCCCGTCAGAAACAGGCTGGAAAAGCAGGATCAGGAATGTGTAACAATGAAGTACACAAATTCAATTAATGTCTGTGTTTATCTCATCATGTGTGTCTAAATCATATCAAATCATATCTACAAACTACAGTATGAACTGTGACTCCTGACCTGTTCCAAATCAACCAGCTTACACTTGGATGTTTCCACTGTTTAAATAATAATAGGTTTGTCTATTAAAGACAAGGTTGGTCATTTTTTCCGGATCCACTTTTTAAGATTTTGGTTGAAATTGAAAATGTTCTCTGAAAAAGGAACAAAGAAAATCCGTCATCCGTGCAAACGGAGCACTGAGGGAACGCCACTTTCAAAATCATGCTTGTTTTTTTGAAAATCACCAACCCTGCCTTCAATGTGCTCTAATAATTGCAAGCGGATATTTTCTGAGTATTGGAATCTTTCCCAACCTGAATACATCCTGACTTCACACATTTCTCACTTCTGACTAACTAGTTTGTTCTAAAGCGTCTAAGAGCCTTTTCTCTGAGGCGTCGACACGGGAGACAGAGAGGCTTCGGTGTAGGAGGTTAGAGAGGAGCAAAAGATTTGAGTAAATACAGTCTGTAACTTTCTTTGGGAAATGTTTCCTGTCAAACTTCACCATAGATTTGACCTTTTTCTTCTGCTGAAATGGCGACCTTGTGGATAATGCAGGGATTCAGTTTTTTATCATCGCAAGATTGAAAGTAACTGAAGAAATGAGGTTGAGGTGAAGAGAGCAGCCGGCGTGGACGTGCTTTGTTTTGCATGCTGGGTTATTAAAGTGGACTGGCTTTAGAAATGTCCTGGGTTTTTGTTTTTTTGTTTGGGCCCATTTCAATGGAAATGAGGTTTTCTGATGCACTTCATGACTTCCTTTCTACTTTGCAGAGATGAATCACGACATTTATCAGAACACTTCTTTATCTATTCGGCATTTTTCAAAACCATCGGACTTTTGCGGCATTTCAAAAGCAGAAGAGATTTTTTAAACATAAAAAAGAAAAAAAGAGATCCATTAAGTCCTCTGAAATCAAACCATGAAAAAGTCGCATCCTGTCACTTAAAACTTCCTTCGCCATTTTTGGTTGTGGACACTCAAAAAGAACGCTTCTCTTCACTTCCACATGAACATACGGCTGCTGAAACAAAAATCTGTTAACAAATCTGTCAGCAAGAACAAAAAAATCCAAATGTCATTCAGTGACTCAGCCGCTCAGTATAAGGACAATGCAGACGTGGAGAACAGTCTTTTTGTGCATGACATTTGTTTGAAAGTTAGTGCGTGTGTGAAACAGAACGTGTTTCTGCATGTCTGACCGTCCAGTCCACGAAGGTTCGGAGCTCCTTGTTGGGCCCGTTGGACGCAGGAGGCAGCGATGGTTGAGGTGGGCCGAGGTGCTGGAGGCCTGAACGGGAGATCGCTTTCCTAAAAACACAACAAACAAACAATTCTTAACAATCAGAGTCCGTCCGTGAGGAGACATCAGTCGTACCAAAATCATCCCCGTCACCCGTCTCTCTCACCACAGAGCGGCGACATCGCAGACAGAACTGGATCGGAGTATGATTAAGCATTAGACTTAATTATTCATGTTGTGAGAGCACATTTCGGCGGGTTCAGCTGCAGACATTCGGTGGAGAAGAAGTGGGAACAGCTTGGCTGAGAGACTGCCAGCAGCACTTTGGGGTGACGAGAGAGAGACGGAGACAGATCTGTTCTGTCAGAGGATGACTCAGCATTCGTCTCTCTCTCTCTCTCTCTTCATGTTTTCTCTCGCCCTGTAATCCTTCCACTTCACATTATACGTCCTCAAAATATCTCTCTACTTCTCTGTGTTTGGATTTTCACCGGACAGGTGGCAGGAACTGAGCTGCAGCTCTGATTCAAAGCTTTAAGGACGACAGCGACCTGCAGCCTCCAGTCACCTCACTTCCTGTGTTGCTTGAGTTCTGATCCTCGGACCCGACTGCAAAGACTCAAGATGGCTGCACACGCATGAGACGTATTTTGTCCTCAAGAAGGTTGAGTGAGAGCAGCTGCTGTGTGTGCGTTTGCATTAAAGATCTTTAATGAGAAGAAATCTGTATAAATCATAAATGAACATTTCACTTCCAACTATGATCCAGCGCCTGGAGTCCAACGTGGTTCTCTTTGTCTTTAATCACGCTGAAGAGAAAGTCCAGACAATGTTTGGATTGTTTCGATAAAAGAGAGAAGCACGTGGAAGATTTTACATTTTTTGTAAAAAAAAAAAAAAAACTAAAAAAGAATATTTTTCACTAAAAGAGCGGGTTTTTTTTAATCCTTCAAACACTGTTCTACTCTTTTCTGGATCTGGACTCTGACGTTTATATTTCCTTGGTAATTATGTGAATGAATGAATGAATATGTGTGTGTGTGTGTGTGTGTGTGTGTGTGTGTGTGTGTGTGTGTGTGTGTGTGTGTGTGTGTGTGTGACGTGTGTCAGTCTACCTGTCAGTGAGAAAGGTCGCACACAGCAGCTGACATCACCTGTTGAAAGTTTCAGTGGCCGTCTGTCTAAAATTGTCAACCAGGACAAAGAGGAGTCCACTTACACACACACACACACACACACACACACACACACACACAGACTGTAACCTGATGACACACCCTGACACACACACACACACACACACGGTATATGCATGTACGTGTCCTCACCGGCTTGAGGGCTAAAAATAGCTTTTGCGTGGGCGACAACAACAGAACAAATGCAAGGACGTATGGTGACTGGACATATGCTACAAAGGGCAGGGGACAACACACACACACACACACACACACACACACACACACATACACACACACATTTGATAACCTCATGACTAGATTCTTATCAATGTAAATACTTCTTCAGGTTAAATAAGGCGTCGCGGTGAAGTGACGCGCTGATATTTGAGGACACGGCAACCTGAGTGCGTTCGGGGAAGTGACTCGGGCAGCGAGACCGTTTTTATTGAAACCACTTGAAGTGAAACCAACGGCAGAAAGTGAATGTGTGATATCCACTGTGTGAGGCAGAAGTCAGACTTCACTGGAATCAAAGTGTTTGATCCAAACAGCTCACGACGGAGTGACCAACGGCACCGAAACAGAACCGACAGGACCCTCAGCTCCACACCTTTACTTTGAACACACTGCTTGTACTTTGTGCTGTGAGCGTTGAGCCTTCGGGATCATTTTAAATTGATTCCATATATGAGTGTGTGTGTGTGTGTGTGTGTGTGTGTGTGTGTGTGTGTGTGTGTGTGTGTGTGTGTGTGTGTTAGTGTGTGAGTGAGAGCATAATGAGATGATGCAGTAAAGTGAGTATCTGTTGAGCGATTGGTGTCAAACAGGCAGAGAGTGAAAGCCAGAGCTCGGCAGCATCACTGTACTCAACATGAATCAAGGTAAATGGATACACACGTCGATGCAGAGTGACACACACACACACACACACACACACACGCTGACAGAAACACACAGACGCTCTCATCGAGAGGTCGTGGGCACCATTACATTTGAGTGAGCCCTAATCTACTAAAAGCAGGCAGGATCACAGGCATTAAGGCTGCCTCCTAAAATACACACACAAACACAAACACACACACACACACACACACACACGTTGCCTGAGAGTTATTTTAAGTAGTTAAATACGCTGCACTCTAAAAATATACACGTTTAAAAGAATTCAAATAAACAAACAAAGCCGAAAAACCTCCTGAAAGAACAATCACATCAGCCAACGATAACCAGTGAAGACATTTAAACATGAGGACATACAGATGTTGAAGACATTTAAACATGAGGACATACAGATGTTGAAGACATTTAAACATGAGGACGTTCAGATGTTGAAGACATTTGACCATGAGGACATACAGATGTTGAAGACGTTTAAACATGAGGACATACAGATGTTGAAGACGTTTAAACATGAGGACATACAGATGTTGAAGACATTTAAACATGAGGACGTACAGATGTTGAAGACATTTAAACATGAGGACATACAGATGTTGAAGACATTTAAACATGAGGACGTACAGATGTTGAAGACATTTAAACATGAGGACATACAGATGTTGAAGACATTTAAACATGAGGACATACAGATGTTGAAGACGTTTAAACATGAGGACATACAGATGTTGAAGACATTTAAACATTAGGACATACAGATGTTGAAGACATTTAAACATGAGGACATACAGATGTTGAAGACATTTAAACATGAGGACATACAGATGTTGAAGACATTTAAACATGAGGACATACAGATGTTGAAGACATTTAAACATGAGGACGTACAGATGTTGAAGACATTTAAACATGAGGACATACAGATGTTGAAGACATTTAAACATGAGGACATACAGATGTTGAAGACGTTTAAACATGAGGACATACAGATGTTGAAGACATTTAAACATGAGGACATACAGATGTTGAAGACATTTAAACATGAGGACATACAGATGTTGAAGACATTTAAACATGAGGACATACAGATGTTGAAGACGTTTAAACATGAGGACTTACAGATGTTGAAGACATTTAAACATGAGGACATACAGATGTTGAAGACATTTAAACATGAGGACGTTCAGATGTTGAAGACATTTGAACATGAGGACATACAGATGTTGAAGACATTTAAACATGAGGACATACAGATGTTGAAGACATTTAAACATGAGGACATACAGATGTTGAAGACATTTAAACATGAGGACATACAGATGTTGAAGACATTTAAACATGAGGACGTTCAGATGTTGAAGACATTTGACCATGAGGACATACAGATGTTGAAGACATTTAAACACGAGGACATACAGATGTTGAAGACATTTAAACATGAGGACGTACAGATGTTGAAGACATTTAAACATGAGGACATACAGATGTTGAAGACATTTAAACATTAGGACATACAGATGAAGACATTTGAACATGAGGACATACAGATGTTGAAGACATTTAAACATGAGGACATACAGATGTTGAAGACATTTAAACATGAGGACATACAGATGTTGAAGGATCACCATAGCAACAAGTAGCATTTAAAAAAAAACAGGCATCTATTAGCCGTTCTCACTCTGTTAGTATTATTGAATATTGTTCCCCCCCCCGTGTTTCGAGGACCCCCCTTCAAAGCACTAAACATCACTGTGCTGTGATTACATGAAACCCTTCACACAGATCTTCGTGCTCTCAGGTCAAAGGACACGTCTCCTCATTTTCCCAGAAGGACGTCAGATGAAGTCCTTCCTGCGGCATCGAGACCGGCTGCAGAAGCAATTTCCTCTGAGATAGTAATAAAGTGGAAGTTTGATTTTGATGCTATAAAACAGAATCTCAGTGTTTTCTATAAATAAGGACTTGACAAGGATTGGAGTCTGTTGAAGTCGTGGAATGGGATGTTTGTAGAGGTTGTCATGGAAGTGGTTTGTCACGTTTATATCAGTCAGGTATGAGAGCGAGAGACTGCTTAAACCTTCGCTCTACACATTGAATTCAAACGCGCACAGACGAGCTGAATGCAGCTGCTCTCTGCTGCTCGCTCTAACACCACCTACTCCCTCTCTCTCTTTATCATCCTGCCTCCCTCCTCTTCTTCTCTTCATCTGGACCCTTCCTCTTTTTTCTATCTCTGGAACTAATCGTCCTCCTCTTCCTCCTCCACTCTCCTCCTCCTCCTCCACTGTCTTCACAGCGTCCCTGCCTTCAGCTCCGTCAGATCCTCCACCTCCTCTAATCTCCCTCTTTTCTCTTGTTGCTCCTCCTTTTCCATTCCTGCTCTTCTTTTTTTTAATCCTCTCTCTTTTTTCTACTCTTCCTCCCTCACCTCCTCCTCCTCCTCCTCCTCCTCCAGCAGAGGTGGGTTGTCAGCGTTGCTATGCCAACTGCACAGCGGGAGCATCGGCAGCTCATCCAGTAATTATATTGGTAGAGAATCTGGTGTGTGTGTGTTTGTGTGTGTGTGTGTGTGTGTATTTCAGTAACTTTACAGTAGAAGGCAAATGCTGTTAGAGTTTTAATTTCAGTGCAAACACACCGAGGCCAATCCTGTCTGTGATTGGTCAGCTGTTTGTAAATACAGATCCTATGCGGGAGTCATGAGTGAAAACATTGAGAACCGTTCCTTCAACGCTCGTGCTGCTCCTTCGATACCGTCTTTTCCCCGGGTTCCACCATGACGAGGCAGCGGCCGCGGCGGCGGCGTTGATTAAAGATAAGCGAGAACAAAAAGTAAGAGCCACGACAAATAAAAGAAAGAAGAAGAAGAAGAAAAAAAAGGCAGCTGCGAGTGGGAGGAATCGAAATTGAACGTCCTCTGCCTGGCGAAGCAGAAGATGTTGTGATTATGTGGGAGAAGTTGTTTGACAAAAGAGGCACAACTGCACCAGTGTGGGTTTAGTGTGAAGCTGCTTTTTCTCTCTGCAGGAAAATGTTTATTCAAAGTTAACTTCAATCTACATGAAGAGACCAGCTGGCTCCTCTGAGCGTGTCCCATCAACGTATGACGAAGAATTTCAGCCCCAAGATTTGTCAAACATGGCAGCTGTGCTTCAAACTATGAGCTGTGAGTGCAGCATTTAGTGTCATTTCTGTCTCCATGACAACCGTCTGTTGACACAACCGCTGTGTGACCGACACGGCGCCCGTTACTTTCCGCTTCATGTTTTCATGTTAGAGATCGTTTTTATTTCCCGATCGGAGGCGGAGCAAAGAGGATTGTGGGTGCATGACACGATCTGTCGGCGGCAGGACTGCGAGGAACGTCAAACGGAAATGAAAAAAAGAGCGTCAACGTCGCCTTGCTGATAAGTTAGGGCGCTCGGAGAAAAGGGGCGGAGCACTCGGATGATGGATGCTGCACTTTTTCTCCAGGCGGCTGCCGACTGCTGCGAACGCTCTCTGCTCGATGAAAACAATCGAAGGAAGACGCTGGAGCAAAGAAGAAGAAAAAAAACGCTCGGTGGTCATTGTGTCACTTCTGGAGAGAACGAGCACGAAACAAACTTTGGGCTGAGAACATGTTGCACATTGATCGAACAAAAGGAAAGGAATCAGCTTCCACAGTGGGAAACCAGTCAGAGTTAAATCTGCAGCTAAAACATGCTAATCCAACACCTGCTAGCTCCCCGCTAACAGCTGTCTCCATTTGTCCTCAACAGCTCATAACATCCAGAGCCAATCACCTCCAGCCTCACACTTCTACAGCTCATAACATCCAGAGCCAATCACCTCCAGCCTCACACTTCTACAGCTCATAACATCCAGAGCCAATCACCTCCAGCCTCACACTTCTACAGCTCATAACATCCAGAGCCAATCACCTCCAGCCTCACACTTCTACAGCTCATAACATCCAGAGCCAATCACCTCCAGCCTCACACTTCTACAGCTCATAACATCCAGAGCCAATCACCTCCAGCCTCACACTGAGGCTGTCGAGACCTCATTTAGTTTCACAAACAGAGAATAAAGTCAGGTTCCACTCGGGTTTGTTCAGCTCACCTGTAGCCGAGAAGCCGGTGAAACCATCGCACCTTCTTCCCCCTCCCTCTCCGTCCTCTCCGTCTGCCCGCTCCCACGTTTATCATGGTTACTCTGAGAGCTTCTCTCGCTAATTCTGCTGCTGATATCTTTGGATTTCCTCCGGAGCAGAATGAATCACCCGGTCCGGCACTTATTTCCCCCCACACTCGCAGCACGCTCAGGTAATTACGCCGATCGCCGTGATGGGCAACAGAGACCTGACACCAGACATCTGAGCTCTGTACTGAGTCACACAGTGTGTGTGTGTGTGTGTGTGTGTGTGTGTGTGTGTGTGTGTGTGTGTGTGTGTGTGTGTGTGTGTGTGTTGTTACTCTGCTGAGCTTTCAGTGGGAAGTAAAAAGTTACAGTTTAGGGATCAGCTCGTGTTTGAGGAAGGTAAAAGAAGGTGGTAAGAGAAGATCCTAACTGGAGGGAACAGTGAAATAAAGTGAGGATCAATACTGTGTGTGTGTGTGTGTGTGTGTGTGTGTGTGTGTGTGTGTGTGTGTGTGTGTGTGTGTGTGTGTGTGTGTGTGTGTGTGTGTGTGTGTATTGTAGATTAAAACGTTATGTTTGACAACCAAGCCGTACTTTTTGTTGAATTTTTCTGATTTCCGTCAAAGTGCGATGATGAGGCGAATGTTTCAGAAACGAAGAGACGTCTCCTCACAGCGTTCATGTTTGCACGGTGGATGAAGTTTGTTTTATGTGGAGGAAAGTTTCTGAACTGCATAATGAACTGAAACGTTAAATTTATTTATTAAATATTGAAATGAAGCAGCGGCAGTGCGCGCGACCCCACGTATTGAGGCTCAGTCCTCGCGCGCGGGCGGCCCGGGTTCGCGTCCGGCCTGTGGCCCATTTCCCGCATGTCTCTCCCCACTCTCTCCCCCTTTCCGACTCTATCCACTTTCCTATCAATAAAGGCAAAAAGGCCAAAAATAAACCTTTAAAAAAAAAAAAAAAAAAAAATATTGAAATGAAGAAAAGAAAAAACAAGAACATTAAAGAGTTGATTATTTAGGATGAGACTGTTTGCAGTAAACTAGCAGTCTCCTTTCCTCCTTCATTCCCGTACAGGTGAATCCGTTCTATTTTTGGATCATTACGTAAGAGAGATAACCTGGCAAAGGCAACCTGAGACGCACACACACACACACACACACACACACACACACACACACACACACACACGTTATCAGTGGTATTCAGAGAGGCGGTCAGCTGATCACAGGATTCACTGAAAGGAGGATTTGAGGTCCACAAAGATGTGCTGCTCCGCTGATGGAGGACGTTGGTTCTTGCACGGAGAACAATCTCTTCCTGTGGATTTTAACTCTCTGCTTGCAAACAAAAAACAGAGTTTGAGAATCAATACTCCTGAAACCGTGATTTGTGCTTTTAAGCACACAGAGAAAGTGTGAACGGTCACTTGTGCTGCAGTGTAACACATTCCCAGATTGAGTTAGCGACACATAAATGTTCTCTTCATGCCGACAACAAGGCGATGCTTCATCTGTTTACAAAACTCTGAGCCCAAGTTAAACACAGTCTGCACATCAAATCATCACAGTGATTCTCAATAGAGTATCCATCTGTCTATTTGTCTATGCTGACCTTTGACCTCCAGCTTCTACAGCCTGTGTCACTCGCAGCGTTTGCAGCTGAGAGGCCGCTGACGCATCGTGTCAGTCCCACAGGTGACGACGACGCCGCTGACATCGACGTTCATCACGACCAGCCGAGAAACGACAGCAGACATTTGAGCCAGACACTCGAGAGATCACACACACACGCACACACACACACACACACACACAGAGGTAAAAGCAGCTTTTAGAGCGAGCTCAAACATTAACGCTGACAGTAAAGGACACTTGAAGCCTCAGTCAGCACGTCGTCCACTCGAGGAGCGCCATCTCTCAACCGCTCGATCTTTTCTTCTGTTGCTCCACTTCTGCTTCTTTATCTCTCTCCCCAGTTTCTCTCCCTCCTTTCATCCCCCCCCTCTCTCTCTCTCTCTCTCTCTATCTCTCTCTATCTCTCTATGTGGGTCAGAGTGAAAGGATCGCTCGTTGCCGCTGGTGACACAGCATGCCCAGAGTGTGTTCTACGTGTGTGTGTGCGTGTGTGTGTGTGTGTGTGTGTGTGTGCAGTGCCTCAGGTAATGGACTGTGATGGATAAAGGTCCATCACCATATGCAAACACACACAAAAACACACTTTACGAGGGAGGACAAAGACGGTTTAAGCGGCACATAAAAATCAGCCGTCACTTGTAACAAACCTAAAACTGAAAGTGCATCGCCACCTCATCTTTGTTTTTTAAAGCCCCTTCAGAGACATCACACGGGGTCATGAACTGATAAAAAAAAAAGAGGAACTTCTGGTCAGTGTAACGTCATGCAGCAACACACAGAGTTGGCAAATATGAAGCGATCGCAAGTTCCTGCATGCTGCAACGTGAACGGTGAAACGGTTTATCTGAGCAAGAGGAAATGTGTCAACGCTGGTTGATTCTCGTCCCGTGGCGTTAAAATCTGCTGCTGGACTTTAAGGATTATCTTCCATCTTTACGATTCTATAAATGGATTGAATGGGATGGATTATTTTTGCTTGAGTAGTAAGACACAGTCAGGAGAGGAAAAAGGCATCTTTGGGGTTACAGAGGGAGATGTAAACTTCTGTTTCATCTCTGCTTTAAATTTAAAAAAATAACTCTCACGCAGGTTGATCCTCTGTCGACGAAGAGCTGCGAGATTCAGCCTCATTCTGACCCCGAGTCCACGACGACACACAGGAACATGCCTGCACACATGCCACAAGTGACAATAGCAGGAAGAAATCGACACACACGTTAGCACAGTGAGCTCACAGAGCGCCTCTCGCGTGCTAATTAATTGTCATTCTGCGCGGTGGCGGCGGCGCAACTTCTTATCTGCACACACGCGCTCAGAGATCATCTCGAAACGTCTCCCAATCCATCTCATCCGCCTTTTTTTTCTTTTTTTTTGGTCCTGTCTGGCGTGGGGTCAGTGTGTGTTGACGTGTTGAAAAAAAAGTGTGTGTGTGTGTGTGTGTGGGGGGGGGGGGGCAGGGTGTGAAGGGTGTGGTAGTCATGGCAACCGCACTCAGACTTCCTTCCCTGTTTTTATCTGAGCGTGCAGCAGCATTCCTCCCCGTGTGTGTGTGTGTGTGTGTGTGTGTGTGTGTGTGTGTGTGTAGGTGTGTGTGAGTGTGTGTGTGTGTGTGTGTGTGTGTAGGTGTGTGTGTGAGTGTGTGTGTGTCTTCCTCCCAGTCTGTTTGTCACAAACGTCTGCTGCAGGGCAACAACCAGCTAAGCTACCAGTGATGAATGTTGCTGTTTGTTTTGTTTTGTTTTTTTTACCCAGCAGCCCCTCCTGCCCCCCCCCCCCCCACTGAGCCAAGCTTATTATCGACCAAAGCAAACACGTGATGCACCTGTGGGGACATGAAAGCAGCACGATTGGCCCCACTTATACGTCCAGATAAATAAACACGGACAGAAGACTCAGAGTCAGATGTGGTCCTGATGTGAGCTGAATAAGAGGAGACATGACGGAGAACATGTTCAGTCTTGACCACGAGCTGCATGAAGAGCAAAGGTTACAAAGCAGATGTGCAGGAGACACACAGTCTGGGATCAGGAGCAGGACTCTGACCCGCCACATGCACACCGAATGAGATCAATTCTGACATGCTGCTCTGGAGTGTCCTGGATTCTGCTAGTAATTGGAATAATTGCCTCTCGGTGTGTCGGATATCTCAATAGTTTCCATTTTGTGCAAAGGAGAAACTTTCCATGAACATTAGCAACATGCTACACTGGTCAATCTCTGCAAAGCGAGCGTAGACTGAGATTGATCAGTCGGCCCGGGAGCTGCTTTAAATAGTTGCACAACTCGTTAAATGCCTCGCCTCGCTGTGTGATGAAGCATCACCTGAATCTAAACAGGCCTTTAATGCATTTCATAAGGTAAAATGTTAGATGGAAGTTATTATGCCTGTTAGGTAAGGACTGATAGGGCGTTTTTCCTTTCATATTTATTTAACTTTCCGTGCGACTTTAAACGCTCACATGTTGCTAACTCTGAAAGGAAGAGAAGCTGTGGTTGAAAATAACGTCGAACAATAACGTCCTTTAAATCTATCTTTTGCCTGCAGGGTGAGCCGCCGTCTTCAGTTATTTCGGGGTTTCACGATGCAGCACGTTGTTTATATCACAAGAAGAAACGTTCACACTTCACTGAATGAAAACTTTTTCTTTTTTTAAGCAACTGGTGCGACTTCTGCAAAACTATTTCTGGACGCAGAAGCTTTACTTTACTCGGTCACCAAAAAAAAACATTCAGACTAAAGTCAGAAGAGGTTATTGTTTTGTGGGTTTTTTTGTCGGACAGCTGAAGAGAGCTGGGAAATGTTGAGAGCAGAAGGTTGGGGATGGTTCGAGGCCCTCCGTACATGGGGCGCACATAGGCTAAGCTAGGCTAGGCTAGGCTATCTGGCGCCGCTATTGTTTGTTTTTGATGCTTCAAATGAATCCATGGTTAACCTTTGTACCAAACATGAATGCTTCTGAGTGAAGGTGTGACGTCATCGTGAAACTTTAAAACACAAATATTTGTGAAGCATTTTATTGATGCTACATTTCCCCGTCTGTGCTAAAATAAAAAATGCTAACCGAGCGTGATCGTGACTGAACTTCTTTTTTTTTTTTTTTCGCTCTCTGCTTTAATAAAGTAAAATATATTTAATTATAGGCCGCTCGTCTCCTCTCTGCGCGTCTCTGACAGTGTGTGGGTGTGTGAGAGCAGCTGCAGCCGGGTACACCATCAACTCTTATTAGATCACCGTCTCCTCACACACACACACACACACACACACACACACACACACACACACACACACACACACACACACACACACACACACACACACACACACACACACACACACACACACACACACACACACACACACACACACACACACACACACACACACACACACACACACACACACACACACACACTTCTGGAGAGCAGTCAGTTCTTGTGAAAACGTGAACGTTTTACATGCAAAGAACCAAACGCTCCCAGAGAAACACGGAAAACAAGAAAAGTGATGAAACATGAAGACGTGGAGGTAAAGAGAGATGAACAACAAACGAGCTGTGACTGATCATCGACACCTGTTTGGATCGTTGTTTATTCACGTCTTCACAGGAGGAATGTGAGACTTTCTGATCCAGTAGATGTCGCCCTCGAGCACCAGCATGAAACCAAAACAAACCTCCATTAGGCCACGCCTCCAATATAAAACAATCTGAGGATTGTCATTTTGCTTTTGGAGAATTTAATGGGACATATTTGACCCGTTTCCTGATGTCTGTAACACTTCTCTTCCATTGAATAATTCTTTAGTTGGAGTCGAGACTGACAACAATGTGAAGGAAATACAAAAATGTTCCATTTTTGTTGCTTGTGTTGTGTTGTATTGTGTGTGTGTGTGTGTGTGTGTGTGTGTGTGTGTGTGTGTGTGTGTGTGTGTGTGTGTGTGTGTCCGGTTGTGAGTCTGGATCCAGGAAGTCTGACTCTTTCCCTCTGACCTTCCTCCCTCTATTTATAAAAATCTCTCAAAAACATGCATGTCATTTCACCCACTCTGCTCTGAATTCACGCTCGAGTTCTTCTTCCATACTGCAGATATCACTGAGTAATAATTCCTGTCTGCTTTCGCAGCAAGCATGCACCGACGCCTGTCAATCAAATTTTAAATGTATGGAAAGCAGGAGCCAATTAAATGCAGCGAACAAGCTCCACACAGTATATCCACTGAATTCTGTCATGATGGCGCTTGGCCGTCCTCTGTCATTCCCAGAGGGGGGAAGTGTAACTTCTCCAGTGCTCAGCAGCCATTGGATAGACTGGCATTCAGGCCCTTTAGGAACTTACTTTGATGACCCATCATGAGGTTGAAAGTCCATCCAGTTAATGACTGAATACTAAGGCCGGACAGATTTTTGGGGCTGATAATGATATTGGGAGAAAAAAAAACAAAAAAAAACCTTAATGGCGATTTATCTGCTGATATCTTTCTTAGCTTAAATCTACGTTCTAACTGTAGAAATAGATTTATCGGCCGCGCTCTTCCAAACACGGGATCATGCACAGCATCTCCACCAGCCCAGCCCGTTCTCGATTTGTCATCGAGACGTCATCGTCACGTGAATACGGCCGATATAAATCTGACTTGGGACGCAGATCACGTCTTGTTGCTTTTCTTTTCTGCTCTGCTCGTTTTCTAATCTGCCTCCCTGCATGACGGGACTGAAAGTTCAGATCTCTATCTCAACATTTCTACGTGCAACACGTGCACGTGGTGATTTATCCTTCGATTGAGAAGGTGAAGGTGTGTGCGTGTGTGTGTGTGTTTGCAGAGTGAGCGGGCGTGCCCTTAACTTCACTCCTCTGTTGGCCTACATTACTCTCCTCTGAGGGAGGAGGAGGAGGAGGAGGAGGAGGAAGACAAAGGAGGGAAAGTTAGATGAGAGAGAGAGGTGGAAGAGAAAAAGAGAGAGAGTGCAGATGAAAGAGAGGACAAAGGGCTGAGAGAGAGACGAGGACAGATAAAGAGAGAAAGAGAAAAGGAGGAGGGTGAAGGAGAGAGCATCTGTAGGCGTTCTTGGCTTTGCCCAAAGGCCTTGGCTTCTCCGCTCATCCTCCTCCTCCTCCTCTTCATCATCCTCTCTCCTTCACACATCCTCTCTCTCTCCTTCCCCGACTCAACCTCCTCCACCTCTCCGCTCAATCATCTTCATCCCTTCATCCACCCACCGTTTTCTCAAACGCTCCTATTTCTGAACTAAATTAAACTGGAGCGGATTCAATTCAATTTGAAGCGGCTCGCTCCGTCAGAGAGTTTCCCAAATCAAAGACAACAAGCCAACGAAACAACTTCAGCTCGACGTGTCTTCCAATAAAAAGGGATGTCACACCTCTAGAAGTACACACCGCGTGTGTGTGTGTCGTTTCCTCAGCACAAAGTGGAAGAGAGCAGTTGCTTGGAGAAAAGCCCGGTGGGTTTTTTCTCCGAGCGCTCAAGTTAAAAATCTTAAAACTTTTCAGAAAGGCTCCGTTGACGTCACCGGCTCTCTTTTCCAAATGTAAGATCCCACATCCCCTCTGAAACTCTCTCAAATATCAAACGCACAGTAACGGAGCCGCGTCGGCCACACAGAGGGACGTTTTTAACGGACTGTTGTGGAGGGACGCGCGACGCTTTTCTTCTCAGCGCACAAAACTCTTCATGCAAACTTCCCTGTGTGGAAGAAGAGCCGGAGCACGTGGACACAAGGCCACGTGCAGTCAGCTGTGTTCACTGTGCAGCCTAACAAACACGTTTGGACCCCAAATAAACGAAGAGGCTGAACATTTAGTGTCCGTGCTCAGGCCCTGATCGTGACGCACAGACTTAGCGCTCACAATACAACCAAACTGGTTTTTAAATTCTTCAGCAGGCCAGTAAAAAAAAAGCTTTTAAATGTGACTACTTCAAAAGTCGTCACGAGAGCTAATAAGATTATTTTAACCCGGTTCAAATCAAAAACAAAACGCACAAATATTCCCCCTCAGGTTGGACGTATCTCATGGATCAGCTCATATTTGAGAGGGCAGCTCGGCCTCTTCAGTCTCTCTCTCTTTGTTTCGTCCAGCAGAGTCAGCAGAGTATCTTTTCCAAAAAAAAAAAAAAAAAAACTCCCACTCAGTGAACCCACTCTGTTTCTATAAGTAGGAAGAGAGAGAGAGAGAGAGAGAGAGAGAGAGAGAGAGAGAGAGAGAGAGAGAGAGAGAGAGAGAGAGAGAGAGAGAGAGAGAGAGAGAGAGAGAGAGAGTGAAGAGTGAGAGGAGAGCTGCTTATTGTCTGTGATCTGACTAACAGTCATAGTGGTGTGAGTGTCGACCACACACACACACACACACACACACACACACACACACACACACACACACACACACACACACACACACACACACACACACACACACACACACACACACACACACACACACACACACACACACACACACACACACACACACACACACACACACACGAAAGTGAAAGTGTTTGTTGAGTTCTTTCAGTCTTTAAAGTGAAATGAAACTTTCATCGTTGTCACGGTGATGATGGCGACAGAGCGCTTCATCGTTGCAAAGAAGACGAGGAGTGTGACGTCACACAGTGCGTGCATGCTGATTGGCTGATGTGATTAATGTTCAGCATAATGATGATAATGAGGTTCAGCTGGAATACGCTGAACCTCCTCCCTGAAAGCAACAACGACCACACAGACGTGTAATAAACACAACGTACGGATCCATTCGTCGATGCCGGCCCCACAGGAGACATTAACGCCTGAAAAAAACCATACTGCACCCTAAATGAACACACACACACACACACACACACACACACACACACACACACACACACACACACACACACACACACACACACACACACACACACACACACACACACACACACACACACACACACACACACACACACACACACACACACACACACACACACACACACACACAGCCTCCAGGTGTGCTGCAAACTGGTGAGGAAGGAGGCAAAAGGTAAAAAGAAAATGAGATATTGATTTCACACAAAAACCAAATGAACAAGTTTATCACTTAACACATCGCTGGATGATCGCACCTCGTCAAACATAGTGACATGGCTCTGACTGGATTTCTCACTGCTGACTAATTTCACATAATCACGTCAACACTTCTGAAGCCGTGTAGCATAACTGAGGATTTAATGCTTCAGCGCTGCATGTTTGGGCGTGCAGAAATAGTTGGGAGGCTTTGAACTCTGTCTGGACTTCAGGGCGAGTTTGAACACTCAAAGCTCTTCTTTAAGTTCGATTGAAAAACGATGCAAAACTTCAAGGAAGCACAAATGTAAAGTCTATGGAAAGACAGACTGATGCAAATAGGTGTTTACAGATGCAAACTGGAGACTGGATCAGAAATAAAAACAAGACCTGGAGAAAGTAGTGGAGTTCTTAGGAGCCACACCTTAGGATCACAGACATGTTGAAGAGAGGAAGTATTTCTGCCAAGAATATCTGGAGATAATAATCAAAATCAAACGAGTATGGAACATGTCAGACGAACATTCACCAATTCTTTGTTTGTAAAAAGATACTTTCAGACTTTTGCTCTAAGGCGGGGTTGGTCATTTTCTCCTGATAAACTTTTTTAGATTGTGGTTCAGATTGTCTTTAGGTCCTGATAATAACCCAGGTTCTCAGAAAAAAACGATCGAAGAAAATCCGTCATCTGTAGCAGCTGGAAGTCTGTAAAAACTTCGACCAATGTCTGCACACCAGGTCCCAATCTGATGAACCAATCACACGCCTCCCTGTCTCCCTGCTCGTTCTCTACTCCGTGCATGCACGAACCCACACTTGAGCGCTTCACAGAGACGACGGCGTTTATGCTGCGAGTTTGTCGTCGGCCGGTGTGAGAAATAAAATATTCAGTTTTTGTTTTGTTTTGATCACATTTATCACCGTAAAGTTTAGCGTTTACTTTACTGAACGAGATGTGATGACGACCTCGTTTCTACACAATGCGAGCGATAAAATGACCTCAGCGACGACGTTTGTGAATCAGTGAGGGGGCGTGGCTTTTCATGGCGCACAGAGGGGAGGGGCGGGTGCAGACGGAGCGCTGAGGGAACGCCACTTTCTACACTTTTTATTTTTTAATGATTTTTCCTGAGCGCACCTACATACAGACAGTTTATTCTTCTTCTACTACTCTTTCTGTACTCACCACTTGGCACAGTGTTATTGGTCAGTTTTTCTATTTCTAAAAGATCATTTCATCTCTATAAATGTTGGCTTCGCTCGTCTATAATCTTGTGACTGATTTAATTTTACCACTTGAGAGTCTGAAATACATGAGCAAAAAATACACACACACACAGATTTGTTCAGCAGTGTGGCACGGTAATGATAACTCTGCACATACAGTCCATTAATCTACTCTACAGTCAGTCATTACAAGTCGTGAACCGCAGATAGAACATGGGAGTGATACTACCCTCGCCTCCTCACCCCGGCTCTTCCTCGCTCTCACATCTTCCTCTGACACCTACATAATTACACAGTCTGTCAGTGTGCGTGTGTGTGTGTGTGTGTGTGTGTGTGTGTGTGTGTATGTGTGTGTGAGAGAGAGAGAACAGGCATGTAATGTGGGGGAGGCTTCAGATTTGAGCTGGTGCATCTGTATCTGACCTTTAGCGCTTAGAATAGACTCACAGAGAGAACGATGACAGCCGAGCACACGAGAACGCAACAAAGCACAGAGAGAGAAAAATTCTGATAAAAGATGAAAAAGAAGATGCTTAAAAATGGAGAGAAAGAAGGCGGGGAAATCAAAGCACGGCGAGAAAATCCTACATGGAGGAGAATTGTTGAAAAACGATGAGAAAAGGTTCATAAAACGATGCAAAATTATACAAAAATCTAAGAAAGCGAAAGCGCTATAAAACAAGCTAAGTGGAGTGTCCCTCTATGCTCAGGCTGCAGCTGCCTAATAAAATTAAGTATTTACTAATGGCTCTCATCTGACCTGAGCAATTAGTGCTCACAGACACACAAACACACGAAAGCACACACAGAAGGGAAAAAAAGAAAAAAGAAAAGGGAGCGCGAGGGAAATGAAGATGCTGTCTCACTAATTATAGCGTGTCTCTGCAGCTGAGGTCTGCTCGGACATGTGTGTGTGTGTGTGTGTGTGTGTGTGTCGGTGTGTGTGTGGGTGAGGTAGTGTGTTCGCTTGTGCATTTATACTTTGAAGTCAAAATGAAAACCAGCAGAGACAAATGTTCAACTGCTGAGAGAAAAACTTTGAAATAAGAAAAGTGCCATTTACTGTGTGTGGAAACACACAGCTTTTGACTTCACATACTTGCGGGGACTCGTGTCAGACGTATTCAAATTGGAAGTGTATTTTGGGCTCAAACATGTTAGTCTTTCAAAAGGCAGGAAGAAAATGTGCATGGCATCAGGGGGCGATGCACGGATTGTGAAATCACAGGTTTTAAACCCAGTCGACCAGAACAGGAGAACCACATCGTGCACGAGCAGAAGTGGAACTTACATGAGTTCTGTCACATCATGAAGTGATTAAATAACGTTAACTGTGTTGTGAACATAGTTGTACACTTGACTGATGACTGTGCATTACGCACGCCTCTGGAGGGCGCACTAACGACCTCAGGTTGTGGCGACACTAGAGTTGGTTACTATTGGATCCATTGTGAAAGAAGACTTTGCATACAATAGTAATCAATCGACACATCAGCTCAGGTCAGGGGACTGAGGATCAGGAGGTCTGCACAGTTAAAGAGAGTACATCTCCGGCCTGAGAGAAACCAAAGGACGAGCGACTTCTTTTAGGTTTTGGCTCCACATATACTTGGCTGGCTGTGAAAATATTTGCAGGGGACAAAATGTGGTTTTGCTAACAAGAAAAGTCTTTCGCCCAACATGTAAGCTGTAAGTTGAACTGCGATGAGACTGATTTTTGGGTCAGTGATTAAGGTCATGGTTAGGGTTATTATAGGTCACCAGGAAATGATGTTTCATGTAATATACCCAGAACTAACTGAACGTAAGTGTGTGTGTGTGTGTGTGTGTGTGTGTGTGTGTGTGTGTGTGTGTGTGTGTTCTGAGTTTGAGTGGGGACTCATCAATCTGAGCACTCAGAGATGATCAGCGCTCAGTAATCCTACCTGCATAGACACACACACACACACACACACACACACACACACACACACAAGCTACTTCCTGAAGGCCAGGGTTAATCCGTGCAACACATACATGTTGATGATCACATTTACATGTTTTTATTAATAGAACCATATAAACAGAAAGGAATGCATTTTTACAGTCTTACCTATCGAAAAGACGCAGGAGACGTATTTGTCCTCGTGTCCAACAAAAATACCCCCTCCCCCCTCCCTCTTAAAAAAGAGAGAGAAACATTTCAAAAGCCACAACAGACCTGAACCTCTCTGGCTGTGGAGCTGATGGAGCAGCTGGCTGTTTGAGCTTCACAGAATTAGTCAGCGTAAATGATCAGGCGAAATGAATTTAACAAATGAGACGTCTGACTGTTGACTGCCAATACTCAACGCTCAGAAGACATTTAATATACTTCTGTTCTCTATGCTTGAATAACGACCTTAATAATGATTTTATTTGTTGAACGCCTCAGTGCAGCTCTGTCCTCGTTGTTTTAGACACAGACACACTGTATCATGTCTTTTTTCTCATTCCTCATCTGCACTGCTGACCTCAGAGTCAGCCTCCAGTTGGACACTTTAATGCATATTGATAGTCACCTTACTGAGCACAGGTCACTTTAATGATAATCACCCTAATCATGTCTGGTTTCATCCTACTGTTGTGTTTAGCTACATCTGTAATGGTTGACATGATCACCCTAATTAGATCAAGTTTCACTCTATTGTCTTCAACACTTAATGCTAATCTGCCCCTCAATAGTTGGGTACTTAATGATAATCACCCTAATCACTCCTGGTTTCACCTTATTGTCTAGGACACTTAATGCTAATCACTGCTCCTTTAAGTTGGTGAGCCAATTTACATTCCTGCATTGACTGTTTAATGACTGTACTCACACCTCTGCCATAAGCTCAAACACCTCTGTACATGCACATGTAACTAGTTTCTAGAAGGTCAGCACTTTGTTTCTATGGCTCTTTAACTGTTTACAGGTCTCTTTTAACCAACACATGTTTTTCTCTCCTCACAGGTTATGTACATTATGCTATATAAGTTTTAAGTCTAATGCTAATGCTAACTGCACAGGTTTAACCTGTAATTATGTTTACTCTTAGTCACATAGGGGCTGCTAAATTTTGTGTATTGTAACTAATGTCTTGTGTCCTGCCTGTCTGTATACTGCTACTGGATGCCTTGAATTTCCCTCGGGATCAATAAAGTATCTATCTATCTATCTATCTATCTATCTATCTATCTATCTATCTATCTATCTATCTATCTATCTATCTATCTATCTATCTATCTTTAAATCACCTTTTTGATGTATATTTCGTTTTGTTCTTTCAGCCACATCTTGTGCTGGATAATGTTTAACCAAAGATCTTCTGGAGACCAAAGTGGTGGAGGAGCGAGGACGAGCGTTACGGCGGCAGTGATGGAGTCAGTGTCACCTCAGCAGTCGACTCCGCGGGTTCATTATCGACTCAAACGAGACAGATGGGATCTTTGGAGGGAGAGAGGAGGTGCTACTTTAGAAGAAGCCACGGAGCCTGCAGATCTCTCGACACAGTCACAGTGTTGTGTTGTGTTTTACAGCATCTTCAGTGAGAGTTTATTTTTACAGATAAAAGAACAAAAACAGAATTGATATTGTTAGTCTTTGTTTCTGTGTTTGCCTCACTTTGTCTGTTTCAATTGGAAAATATTGAATGTACAGTCTCTCCCTGTTTCTGTGCTTCTTTGGTTTAGTTACCATACTGATGCTATTTTACTGTGTTATAAGATCTTTTTCTGTACTTTCAGAGAAACTTCTTCTATTGTCGTTATTCTTTCCCGTCAGGTCAGAGGACAATCATTTAGAAACTGAGTGCAGTAAAAAAGCTTTTAACGATGGCTCTTTGTAAATATTCTCCTCTCAAGTGTCTGATGCAGGGGGAAGTAATTGACTAATCTTAAAACACGTCGAGGTTTTTCTCTTCTTCTCTAATACAGCCGGAAGATCCACTTCTTCTTTTCTCTTCTCGTTCGCCTTTCACCCTCTTCTTCTAAGCTTCATTTCCAAGCAGGAAAAGCCTCTTACAACAAAACCAGGAGGACTAATAAGGAGCGGTTCCTGTCCGCCAATCCCCCCCATAATGCCTCAGCACACATGCATTATGGGCAAAATAAGCCCAACACACACACACACAGACACTTGCCTTCTAAAACACTCCTGAAAAGGCCAGGAACAGAGAGAGAGAGAGAGGGCGAGCGAGGAAGATCCCACTCCTGCTCCTAAAACAGAGCTGGTCTTTCCTTGTCTCCTGTGCAGAGAATGATTGATATGCATAAGCATACACAAACACAGCCGCAGCCAACTGGAGCAGTGTTACTCAGAGAGGGATATACTAACGCCTCTGTGTCTCTGATGTGTGTGTGTGTGTGTGTATAGAAGGACAGGAAAGAGAGAGAGCGTTAAGTGAGTCAGAGAAAGAGAGAAACACGCCACACTTTGATGATGAACACGGGCTTAAAGCTCACACTATTTTACACAAACACACACGCGACATTCAACTGCCAGGAAAGAGTTCACAGCCTCCGCGCAGTATCACATCCTGTACACACTGTATGTATTCAGCCGGTTCTCACCTTCACTCTGATTGGTCGGTCTATCCACCATGTGTGAATGGTTAAAAAGACGCTACGAGGTATCAGTCAAAAAAAAGTGTCTAAAGAATCCAAATCTATATCCGAGTGTTAAATATGGTCAACTAGAGTTCAAGCTCCGGTTTTTTTTTGTCAACATTTCACATGACGTGAGTCACGTGATGATCTTAACATCACAGGGCAGGACACTGAAAGGGTTAATTCACTTCTTACCGCTTTCAACTAAATCCACAAACTGTCTGGTAATGTCTGGTTGGCGGTGCATTCAGGGGCAAACGTTCGTGAGGACAGCGCTCGGTGGTCCCTGAAGAATGACACTTGTGGATGTCGTGTGGACACAGTTCGATCAGATTCAGGAAAACAATCAAAAAGAAACTGAGGTAAAAAGTTTTCTTACCAAAAGAGGAAAGTGTATTTTCAGAAATCATATCTATACTCAATGTTTAACCCCTTGACGTCTGAATGTATTTCCAAGTATTAAATTTTTTTTTCGATAGATGCTAAATGAAATTTTAGACAGTTAATTTGACCATAGCTCATAAAATAGATGAAGTATGATGCACAACAATCTCCGACCTATGAAACTAATGCTTGCAGAAGGTTCCTGTGTATGTACTGAAAGTGCATCAGCGGGCAGTGGAGGAATGCAGACGCTAGTTTGTCTGCATTTGGAGCAGAAGCGCTTTGATGGGAATTCACGAGAATTGGCATCATATCCTAAAACGTTGGAATATTCCGAATTCTTCCCGAACATGAAGTGCTGCTTTTCTTCACATTCTTTTCAGGGGTTTATAATATGTCAACTTGAAAAATGTTACTACTACGACTTTCTTGCACATAGATGACGCGAGTACCACCTGCAGCCATCTTGATTTAAAGGAAGACATTTGTTCGGCATCTTTTAGCCAAGAAGCTGCGGCACACTTGAGTTCAAACAAACAAGGGTGAAAAATACAAAATCCAATCCAGAAACTGTTCACTGATTTTAAGTTGTTCTGACAACCCCGGAAAAAACCACCAGGTCCGCGTATCGACATCACGTCTTCGTCAGGGACAGAAATCCGATGTGAGCGACAGCGAGGACCGGAGCTAACAAGCTGTTAAAACACCAACGGCAGCTTAAAATAGAAACAAGTTGACCTGTTCTGCCTTTTGAATTATCCATACATCCGTGCAGCTTATTCTCCTCCTCCTCCTCCTCACTATCATAAATATGCACACAGTATATCTGTTCATCCGTTCTGAGGATAAGAGGGGAAATCATGTCAGCGAGCTCTGTATTTCATCAACAATTGGTGCTCTGATCGTCAGCTAAAAAATTCATGAGTGTCTTTAAGCTGCCCAGACTCCGAGCCAAGCGTTCCACTGAATTTAACATAGAGTGTGCTACAAAACCGACTCATACACCACTTGTATAAAACATACGGGAGCAGACCTTTCTGCAGCACGCTTCAGAGCACACAGGTGATTTCAGGTGAAAGCCCTCATTCCTTATTGATTTCATCGGCCAAATCCACTTTAGCCATGATGGGAGAGAAACGATGAGGGAGAAGTGGGAGCGTTGTAACCAACGATGTGATATTTTAGTAAAGTGTATTTTATCTCTTAGTCATTAGAGGAGGTTTAACTATTTATCCAGCCACAGTCAGAGTCATTATAAATCTTCCTGAGGGAGACGTGAATGTGTGCACCAAATTAAATAACACTCCTGTCAGCGGCTGTTGAGGCATAAAATAGAATAAAGTTTGCTTTCAAGAAATGTTAGGCTGCCAAGATTCAGTTCAAATCATACAAGTCAACCTTATCATGGGGTAAAGGGGGGGGGAGGGGGTCTCTATATACAGGACAGGGGTATTTCCCCTGGAAACCATGAAGGCCTAAAATGTTGTAGCACATGTGAGGGATATCTCACTGGATAATGACACAACTTGGACCTACTTGTGGTTCTATATTCAAATATAGAAAGTGGAAGGGGTTCATCCTGTCTCTGGGATATTTACTGGAAAATCCATCCGAAGATGTTGGGACTTTTTCCTTAAAAAGTCAACAAGCAAGTACCAACAAAGCATTTGTTTTTAAAGGAAGTTACTCTAAATCTACTCTTTTTTCCATTCAATACATTAAAACTTCATCTTAGTGCTATAGCCTTAAATAAAACTTTTAAAAGACATTTAGATTTACTCCCACGATCAATGTCTTCTTGGGAATCCATGCAAATCCTTTTTAAAGATATTTCACTGCAAGTTCAAAGGTCAGAAGATGAGGTTCATGTACATCTGTAAAATATACAGAAATCTTTCCAGTTTATTCAACAAGTGTTACGTTTCCATCTGAACCCAAAAAACTGACCAATAAGGGAAATAAAAGGTTCATCACTAGTGGGGCTAAAAATAGAACGTCAAGTACGCTAACGGGGAAGTGCTGACTAATTTACCAGATTTGGTTGCTTTCGAAAATGTGCTGTGAGAGAAGTGATTGCCACGTTTAAATGTGACCTCTAGTCCTGTGAGTACAATCAGCAGCTTCTTCAAAAAGCTTTAGGACCAAGACGCTGGAGAGATACCCGAGCAGTCGACGTGTTTACTGCTAATTGTTGCTCTTCTGATCAATTACATACATTGAATGTTGTTCCCTGTTGTGTGTAACGATTTTTTTTTCTGCCAAACATAATTTCCCTGGGGAAGAGGATAGTGCATTGCTTTGTCCATCACAGTGAGCAGCTCGACATCACTGAGGTTTCTACATCTCAAATATGTCTTTCCTTTTAGGCAGCTGACCTGTTTATTAAAAACAAGCAAAGACTCAGATCACGGGGTTAAAAACCAATGACTTCCTGTTGAGCCCAAGTGTCTAAAATGAAATCTGATACAAGAAAAACATGCCTGTCTGACGAACACACCTCCTTGTGCAAGCTTTGTTGAAGGAAGATCATGAATGTCGTTGCTAAAAAAAAAAATCTCAGTCGTATTTGTGGTAGAATAAAAACACTGCTGAGCTTTCATCGCCATGTTTGGCATCAATATGCAGCAGGTAGGGGGCGCTGGACAGCCGAGCGACCACGACTTCAGTTTGCTTAGTTAGAAACGCACAGAGCTTTGTGTTTAATTGGGCCGCTGGCAGAAAGAGCAACAAATAAATCCCAAAGCTAAAAGCCGAGCTCCTCAGCTCACAGCCCCTCTGGCTGTTTTGTGTCTTTTGTGGTGTCTTATCCAGTTTAAACTTCGTGTTTCTGAGAGGTCTAATGGGCCTCTGTAGATACGTCCACTGGTGTGTAGAAAGAACTACGGACAACAAAGAAATCCAACATAAATGCTTCGTGAAGGTCTTGAGTGGTAGCTCAGCTCTCAGCCCCCTCTGGACATCCTGAGTCAACAACAGAGAACAAACATCAATTCAGCAGAGAGAAACTTCTTTTTTATTTTCTTCCCAGTTTTAGTCATCTGAAACTTTAAAACGTGTAAAAAGCATCATCTCATCTCACCGAGCCGTACCTTAACTTCCTCTTTCTGACGTTAGATTGAAGACCGGATCGCACGAGCTAACGTGCCCCGTTTTATTTTTAGAACCCAGTGAACTTTTATTGCTCCATCAAATGTATCACATTTCCTCGGGGTATTACAGTAATGTGCCTTATGATGTGTCAGAACCGGTCTGTCACTACTGTCCTGCCGTCATTCGCTCTTCCTCTTTATCTGGCGCTGCAGCCTTTTCATAAATCTCATCGAGTCGTGACTCACCTTTGACTTTGTCCCAACGTTCACCCCCCCTTTCTTTTTTTCCCTTTATTCCCCCATCCGATCTTTTTATCTCCTCCTCTGTTCTCCTTCTCCCTTCTGTGATTTGTCCCTAATAAAGGCTGAAAAGAGATTTTTGTATTCTGGCGGCATCAAATGATGAGAAGCCTTTGATCAGTGTTTACCCCTGCAGGTGGTGCGCAGCAGGAGCAACATGAGATACATCTAACTCTGTTTTATGTTTCCTCCTCTCCTCTCTGTATTTCATGTGCTGTCCAGTCCCTGCTGCATAGGGAAGACATGAAGCCCGTAATATATTGCACTGTGGTATGACATGCACTTATTGTGATCTGCTGTTTGTGTGGTGGGCTGTAAATATTGCAAGGATAATGTTACGACATCCTGTCCTGTGGCGGCGTGTTTCTGCACCATTTCCTTCGAAGGCGGTGGTGAAATCTGACCGTATGAGAAGCCAAGTGGTGAAATAAAGAGGTTATTTTGTTTGTTCCCCCCCCCATCCCCCCCTCTTGGGCAAACAGCTCATGTTGGCATTTCTACCACCAGAGTAAGGGTCAGGATCTGATGTCTATCCAATCATGTTTGATCCTGCAGGCTACCGATCCGATTCTTGACATGTCAGGAGCTCAGAGAAGAAGCCAGGGCCGTGTCGGAGTAAAGTGCAGGACAGCTCAGCCGGCCTTAAAGAACATCCAGATTTCACTCCACTGGTTTTCGAGAAATCACAGGAGTGAAATGATGGATTATTAAGTGTTGGTATTTATTATTCAGCATCACTTACAAAAACAACCAGAGGCAAAGATGGCGGATAGTTTTGTTCTTACATCAAAACACAAAACTGAGTAATTGGCCATGGCTTTTCTGAATCACGTTTACAAATTATATTAGAGCTCGGCAATAACTCAATCTAAGATAGTCAAATCAGAAAATGTGAGAGACCACACAGATGATTTGATTGTTTATATTTACATGCTTATGATATGGATCCTTTGTATTGAAACGTTACCCTGGAGCTGGACAGTGTGCAGACTTTTCCCTTTTTCTGTCCTGCTCTTCTTCTCTCTCACAAAACAATAAACCCATTAGAAAATACTCACTACAGATAAGAGTCCATTAACTGCCCCTGTAAAAAACAGTGAAGCGAAGGTACACGCCACTTGACGTCTCGTCTCTCAGCTTCGCTTCCAGTCAAGTTGCAGCCCTTCACGACGATCGGTGAGTGGTGACACTGTTCAGAAGACATCCGGTGAGGTTTCAGATCTTGAGGACGCCTCAGTGTCGTCTTCAGAGAGTATGGTGGATCGTTAGACTACCGTCCACGTTCATCGTCTCCTACCAGCTGCTGTACTGCAGATTACTATCTATGTTGACCGACGGTTTAAAAAAAAAAAAAAAAAAAAACTGCAGAGATAAGCTGCTGATCAACCGAGTGTCACTGATCAGCAGGAAGTGCTCCGAAAAACAACCCAGTGACTCACTTACAGATTGAGTGTCCGGCTGGTCCACTGACTGGCTAATTGAAGGGATGTCTTACAGATTAACTAGCGTGCTAACACACACACACACACACACACACAAAAACACAAACACAGACGCACAAAGCCACTGTGTTTCTGACTGAGGAAAGGCTTGTCAAGCAGGCAGATGGGTGAGACGTCTAAGAATAGATAAAAAGAGGGACGGCATTCTGGGAACATACACAAAGTGTGACGAGCGTTACACACATCGCCGTCGCCACACACACACACACACACACACACACACACACACACACACACACACACACACACACACACACACACACACACACACACACACACACACACACACACACACACACACACACACACAAAAAAAGAGTACGCTCATACAAGTCTCTGATGTTTGGACGCCATCATTTCTCAGCTCTTTCATATCACCACATATGGTAATTCACTTGTCGGCACTCTGGCTACTTCAAAGCTATGTAAACTAGCGTCTAACAAAGCGACTCCTCGGACCAGCTAATTCCATTTCCTCCACGTGGCTGAATCCATGAAGAGGAAAATTCACAGATTATCCACAGCTGTATCCATTAAGCTCAAAGACGAACACAACGCAAAGGCATGTAACCGTCTATGTGATATGTACAAGAAAACGGAGAAAGACTTATTGATTTGATATTACGCTACCAAATAGCATTTATGCTAACATGTTGTTTACATGTTTAGGAGGATTAGAAAATACATAAATTGATTCCCATGGTAGTCCAGGATACAGCCTGTTCTTCCAATGGCATGTCAAACCAACGTAGATGTTCTTCCTTCTTTTTTTTTCCACCAAAATACATCGGCAAAAAAAAACCCAAAACAATGGCAGCACTTATAAAAGCAATGTTCTCTGTCTAAATGAAATTAATCCAGCTGGGGGTTTCCAATGGAGCTGTTTACTGTAAACGAGTGGAAAAGACCACAGAGCAGAGGGGGGGGAATAATATGCTGTCCTCTCTTTCCTCACATGGTCATCCAGTCACTTTTGCACCTAATCCCATTTCATATAAGTATACTGAGTATTTAGTTATTGGTGCTGTCAGCGTTGACGAGTTCATCCTGATGCAATGAAGGTCAGAAATGATTGCATTCAATTTTTTTATTCTCGTTTATGAAGTTCCATTTTGTCTCTTTCGGTGCATCTTATATAATTACCTTATCAATCTGTAACCAGTTCCTTTTTCATAGCTTAAAATTATCGACCTGATCTACCAGAAGTTGCTTATGTTCCTTCAAAATAAAAGCATGTTGGGTTTTTTTTTTCTAAACAGTAAGCCGTAGCGTCTTCCTGCCAGGCAGAGTTTCCTCTGAACAGGACATAAATCAAAACTAGCAAGACGGCACAAATTACAAAATAAAAGCCTAAAAAATGCAGATTAATGGAATTTCAAACATGTTAAAAATGTGATAAAAACGGTCCAAAAACTATTGAAATTTAGCGATTAAACATGATTTAAAATGTACATAGTTTAAGAATCATGATCGTCATCACTTCCAGAGTTTTTACCAAGAGAGACAGGATGAGATGAGAGAAGCAGCGCTGCATTTTAGTTTTACAAAGTAACGTTATCAACCTATGTCGATTGGCTTGCTTGAAGCTCCAGTAGTCTTTTCATCGGATGTCTCAGGATAGCAAGCTTCCCTTTGTTTTCAGTCTTCATACACACATGAGAGTGGTACTGATGTTCTCGTGTAACTCTCTGCAACAAAGTCAACAACTATTCCTCTGAAGCGGGGAAACGTCATTAGATGCACATCTTATTTTGAGACGTACTTTACGACTCTGTTCACATTCAGACACCTCAAACAGCTGCTACAACACCTTTAAGAGCAGTCCGACAAATACTGCTTCTTAAGGATGCTTCCGAGGTTTCGCAGGGATTTTAAGTATCGACGTTGGCTCACCTACACAACCTCCTAAATACAGACAGAAGTAACCGCAGACCCCCGTGTGAATTGATTTGAGTATTTCGAGGGGACTTTGTGACTCTACTGATAGATCAGCATCACACATTGTGACATCTACCAGTTAACCGTTAATTTGTCAGACAGAGGAAACAAATCAGATCAAAGTCCTCCAGCTGATATAAGAACTGGAGAGAAAACACGCTGCAGCACTTCTCCTGGAAACCTCACCGAAGCAAGAGATAGTTTCCCCCTCTGGGAAAACACCAGAGGAAGAGAAAGAGACTCTGTAAATGATGATACAGTGACGTAGAAAGAAAGAAAAAAAAACAGGCCTTCCCTGGATAGTCCCTGACAGAACATGAAACCCCCCAGAGGAGTCAAAAAACACACAACGCATCTTCAGGAAAAAAAGGAAAATAATCGAACCGATCATTCCCCCCCCCCCCCCAAAAAAAAAACAAAAACAAAAACACCACAAAACAAAAAACACCCAAACAGACAGAAACACCTCGATGAGAAAGGAACGGGTCAAAATGATTGATTTGACCCACAAATGTCGAATATTTCTGGCGCAAGGTTGACATGGGTGGATGGATAGATGTCACACACATATCTGAAAGTGATGTGATGATAAAACACTGGTGGGTGTGTGTGTGTGTGTGTGTGTGTGTGTGTCTGTGTCTGTGCATATTTGGTATTTGGCCAGATTTCACTATCAACAGCAGCTGCCAGTCACACCAGGGTGTCAAGCTGCTGCTGGCATTCACACACACACAAGTAACACACACACACACACACACACACACATACACAAATCAATACTGTTTCTCCCCACAACCCCCTTCTCGTGCTCCAACACAACAGGGCTACAAAAACCACAAAGACATTGTTGTATCTGCACCTTTGTTTTGATCCCTCACTGACATGTCCTGTGTGTGTCTGTGTGTGTGTGTGTGTGTGTGTGTGTGTGTTAATGCCAGAGTGAGGCAGCATGATGGTACCATAATAATGCTAGCCAGGACAATGTAATCCCCCTCCTCGTCTTTTGTAAGCATAAACCTCAGACATGTCCTCCCCTGACATTCTGGATCTTGTACCAGCATCCTCCCCGCTCCCGACTCACCGATACGAGGTCTGTTTTCTGAACGCCAGTCCCCTTAATTTCTCCTCCAGAGTCTCCTGCTCCATGTCGGGCAGGCTGGTGAACGTATCGCTGCAGCAGCCCACGGAAGCCTCCTCCGAGCCGGGTCCGGACTCCGAGTCACCCCCGTCGGCTCCTAAGGTGGCCAGACGCCCGCTGAAACCCCCCGCAGCCGGGCTCGGTCGGTCTCTCGTTTGGGGGTCCATGCTGGTCGGGTTCTCGGTGTATCGCCCCGCGCTGGACCCCCCCTCTCCTCCCGGCTTGTGAGGGGACACAGATGCCGGTGTCGGGAAAGGGAACCGGAGGGGGTTTACAGGGGGGAAATCACGAATCGTGAACGCTGTGGGCGGTTTGACCGTCAGGATTTCTGACCGTTGACCGCTTTTCTACTGCTGCCAGGTACGGCAGCACGCGCAGCCGCCTGGACAACAGATCGAACTGCACTCACGAGCCCCTAACCAACTGAGCGCGAGCAACGCCAAGCTAAAAGTGTCTGCCAGGAAGTTGAGTATTATAACTCCAAAATAAAAGCTCACCTCTCTGGATGACATATTTGGTTGTTTTTTTTTAAATGAAGCAATCCTTCTTTTAGGATTAGTTTTTATTTTATTTTTAGTGTTTATTTTGCTTTTCTTATTATAACTAAACTATGTAATAAGCAAAGAAAATTAATTTTATAACTTTTATTCTGTTCAGTTTCAATTTAAAAGGACAGCTTTCTAGCGACTAAGCTGATGTATATAGAAGACATGCACCTATATTTTTCACTTTCAAGTTTTCCTGTGATAACAAACATTTTATGGTTGTTTACAGTTGTACAACTGAAATTAGATCATTACTAGTGGTTAACAGCACTTTGAATAGTGCGTCATAAATAAACTTACAAATATGAATCATCATTTATAAAGTACTTCTTCTCCAATGTTTTGCAGCATCAAATCTGTTACATGTTACAGTCACATACATACTACCAGGCTATAGGTTTACAAAACTATTATTTTCGGTTTGTTGAAAATTATTTTATAAATTGTCAAATCTATCTCAGACTCGTAAAAAGAAATACTGCCAAAATGAGGTCCATACACATAGCTGTTCACTGTAGGTCCTACATTTTCAGAAATTAAAAATATTAAAGCTGCAAACAAATTGTCACAACCACTATATACTAAACTATATAGCAGTTTTTTTTATATACATTATACTCAAAAAGCTTTAATTTTCAAATATTAGAGCGGAAGTCATGTATTTAAATCTTTATAAATTGACTTATGTTTTAAAAACTGCGAAACCGCGAGCTCCTGTGAGGGCGGGGACAATAAACACTACAACTAACTGCATCCATCCGGGTCTGTACGACCGTGCATCCATCTGGCCCATGGGACGAGCATCGTGCATTGTGGGATATTCCCTCTCCTCCTCCTCTTTCTTTCTGCAGCATCATCAGTCAGAAAGTAGGGCAGAGGGTGAGCATACGCGCGCACGCACGCACGCACTCTCACTCTGTAACACTAATCACACACAAACACACACAGGGTCCATATGCTGTGTATAGCCTCTTTGTCTGTGTGTCAAATCTGCCACCATGAGTACTATAGTCAGTCTCCTTCATGTTTACTCTGTGTTCATAGAAATGTGCGGCAGTTCTTCCTGTCAGACATCATTGTCATCATGGCCATCTCTGCTCTCTGACATCAGGTTTGTATTTACAGTTGACCTGAGCTGAACCGTCTGTCCTCCCTGGATTTTAATTTCTGCTAGGGAGCATCTGTCTTTAGCCTTTGGGATAACAAACCGTAAATAATGTCATTAAACAAACCACATACACAGTGCTATGAGAACAATTTAGAACCTATATTTAAGTACCAATGTTAGTTAAAATGGTCAGGTAAAAGCATATTATGAGCCAAATAATGTGCTTAAAATATCTTGATATAAACATAAAACTGAAATATTGTAGCAGTCTAATTCCTGCATATCTCATTATATTTATTATAAGGCCTGATATAATAAGACCTGTTAAGTCCAGACACATGATAATTATTCGCTGTAATGATGGTTGCAGCCTTGTTCCTAGAAACAGAACTGTTATGAAGCAGTGGGACCGGGTATTGTCTTGGGACTGTTTGAGCGATTTGCAGTACTCATGATGAGGTGGTGCTGCCGGTCTATTTTAGGATCCTTTTCATGATGGAGGAGATAGAAGCTCCTCTGTAGGCCGGCATGTTTACTGTGAGGCGCCTTTCTGCTCTCAGAGCATTTGGTCTTAACTTTGTTTAAAGACACACAAAGTACTTTGAAGCTGTGTTAGGGCATGTGAAGTTCAGGAAGTTAGGTTTTGTATATAGTTGATTTACTAAAATATTACATTTATTTGCCTTTTCTCTTTTTATAAAACTATCAACCGATTTCTCTCTCAAAAGGAGCCAGCTAGTCAGGCATGAGAGCAGCTTGGGAGAAGTTTACAGTATCACAGTAATAGAGGATAAATAAATTTATTCTGTAAAGGAGTTTGTAACAAACGTATAATCCTTCAGTATTACACAAAAGGAAAATAAATACTAGAGTGAACTTTCAGTGCTTTAGCTGGAGAGGGATGGTGGGAAAAACCTTAACAAACTTTTTAGATTAAATTGCCATGTCATCATTGTGGGCTACTATAGTATAACAACACATTCTCATTGAAGTCAAATAAGGATACCATAAACGGACCACACACAATCACATGTGTTATGCTTTTACTAAGGAAAATACTTTATTTGAAAGCAACAAAAAAAAAAGACAAAGTCTAAGTCAAGATGGCTTTACAAAGAAGCAACACATAAAGTCTTAGTCGGAAATATAATCTCCACTGGCAACTCATTTTGCTCACAACTGGAGGAGGAAAAGCAAAAATAAAAAAACAACAACTCATTTCTTGTGTTTCCAATGAAAAGACTCAACAGAAAGGAATGCATGTTCAGCTACCTTGGAGCCAAGACTCTGAACAACAAGCAGATTGATCAAGTTTATCTTTGACGATCTATCCACTGATCTACAAAGCTTCAGTACAAAAAAGATTGGGCACTATTTGTGACAGCACAATAAATCCTTTCTTACAAAGGGTATTTTATCATAACTCCCGGCTTGATAAACTGCCCTTCACATGTGGGATAGTACTTAATAAATACCTAAACTGTTTTTGACAAATGGGATGTTTGTATTTTTAGACAAAGTGAACTGGCCTCACGTCTGTTGTCATGTCATGAAAGAACATGTTTAAATAAAGCTCAGATATTTAAACCACTTGCATGTAATACATTTGAAATGGACAAGTTTCACCTTAAAAAGCCATGATATCTAATTCACAAATTACAACCAACAGAGCGTAAGAAAAAACGTGAATTAAACACATCTTACGTTAATAATTCATCAACACAGTTTGCAGAATAACCTCCTTATGAAATATGGATTAGTTTCCCAGACATATTTAGACTTCCTTATTTATTCACAACTTATATTTACAAAAATAGACACTTTTTTTTGTCATTTCTGGAAAAAGAAATGTTTTTGGCAAATGCTGAGAGAAAGCAGAAAAAGACTCTTTTAGTTAACAGTACAAATGTGTTTAAGGCAAAAGTGTTTCACGTTCATAGTCAGTGCAGGGTGTTGTTTTTTTAACAATTTAAAAAGACAAAGTTTGACCTATGGGAGGTGTTTACCTGCTTTATAGACAGGACACAGAAGAGAAGACTAATACCGTTTATATATCTGTGGAGGAAATACAAAGCCTCTGCTAGCAAGACATTAGCCTAGCTAGCTTAGCTAACCTCACTTACAGAGAAGAAACACAGGGAAACAAGCTAGCTATGCTCGGTCTGAAGTGATAAAATTGGTCCCGTAGCACATTTTAAGTTTATAAAATAGAAGTTACATCTTTTAGAGACGAGGACATCTGATTTTACTTTTAGAAAGAGCCACATTAGCTTGTTTGACCAAGATGCTAGCTCTAGCTTAAGCTAATCCCTCTCTCGTCTCATTTTCTTAAGCATTAAAAAAAATATGCCAAACTTCTTTAGGAAAGAAAAATATTATTAGGTGGGGGTTTTTGTGTATTATGAAAAACAGTTTAATGAAACCCTTCAGACGATTTAAGAACAAACCAAAACTTTAGCCAAACACCAAGATTGAAATATTCGCGCCTCAAACGCTGATTTCCGCCAAACTGAAGTAAAGCTAGCAGGGTCCCAAAATGTAAAACATAAATTTTTGAGAGGGAGGGAGTATATGGTTTACAGTTGGAAAACAAAAATAATTTCAGTCAAAAATCCTTTATCGGAAATAACATATTTGATGATAAACAACCAAAATATGATGGAAATATCTCCTAGCGTCGTAATTCAAAAATAGATTTTGGTTTGTAAAGATGTACTTTTATACAAAAACGATTTTTGTCAGAAATTAACAGAAATTAGGTCACCAAGCCAAGCCCTCACATGTACAATATAAAAAAAGAGTAGAATAACATAAAAAACACATTATGAACACAAGAGAATATCAAAACAGCACAAACTTGTCACTGGAATGAAATAAAAAGATTCAACAGTAAAAGGAATACAAAAAAGAGCAATATTTTTATGCAAAATAAAAAAACAGGTTTCTATAAATACAAAGGTTCTCATCAGTGTCCTGTAAAAAGCCCCATGTTATATTTTAATTTATTTTTCATTGGTATAAATGCAACACTACATGATTTTATCTTCTTTTTTTTTTAAACAGTGTTTTAAGCCGCATCAATCAGGGGTGACAGATACAACTGGGAAGTTGACTCGTAAAAACTATTCAGTGCAACTTTACTTCAGAAATAAGGCAACCAGTGCCTCTTAGTTCATACTATTAATATTATTATGTATTTACTATTTATTACAGTGTATCTGATAAAGCAGAGGTGGTAGAAAAAAAATGACCTTAAACGATCAGCAGTGGGAACTACTGTATGAGGTTTACTCCAGGACACTGAACCATGCTCCAGAGAGGAGAGGGGATGTCATCATGGGGTTTAGGGGAGGGGCTTGTTTACATGACCCTCAGGAGGTCTCGTTGACCGTTCGCTCCAGCTCTATCACTTTACTGCTGCTCTCGTTCGCCCGCTGATCCAGAGACCTGAAACACCAAGATATCTCTGTGTCAGACCGTGTAAATGAAAAGTGTTTGTTTTTAGACTTCGGTGTGAAGGTGTCAGTTCAGTTTTGTGTTGTTTGTTCAAGCCTGAAATATCTTACTCATACTATGATGCATAAAAATTAGAATCTCGAGTAAGTGTGTGCGTCATGAGTTAATGTTTCCTCCCCCGTCTGTGTCCCTTATCAACAGAGAAAGTCTTTAGAGTGTTTCATAGTAACTTCTGTTATTGTTGTCATCACTCCCAGTTCTTCTTCTCTTGTTAATAAAGTGCATATTTGTCACTGCGTGTTTACCTGTGCATATCCATGAGCAGGTTTTTCGATGTCTGCGTGTCATTGCTTTTACTCCTGAAAAGCGGGTGTGTCTCCACCCTGCTGGGCTCATCCGCCAGTTTCTGTTGCTCTGAGCGACGCCACGCTGCCATGACGACAGCTGACGTGTCCTCCCACTGGTCGGGATATTCTCCTCCCAGGCCGAGGAGGTGTGGCTGCTCTTCTTCGAAGGTCGATAACAGACTTCGCGATTTTACTACGAAACAAACGTAAAATATTTTTATTGAACATTTTTAGAAATGTTTGAATTATTTTATACACGAGTGCTTAACAACAAGTGAATGTGCGTGTGTTCGTGTGTGGAGGAGGCAGTAGAGATGTTGTATTGAAAGTTCAGCTCCTACAATCAGTCTCTGTAGCTGTGACTGTAGGTGGAATGTGATTACTTTATAATGGACCTCCATAGTTTTATAGCAGTGAGCTAATGATTCATAATTACAGAGGAAACAGCAGCACGAGTCAGTTCAGCTGAAGCTGTGTAGTACTCACGCTGGACATGTTTCATGTGCAATAAAAGCGAGGATGTGTATGTGTATGCATCGGTGTGTATGTGACTTCTGAGGCTTTGGCAGCCAGCCTCTAGTGGACACTTGGAGAACTGCATGTTTTTGCACTTCAACACGAGAGCTTGTATTAACAGACATGGAACTGTACCTTTTTAGTCTGTTGACACAAACCGAATAAAAGCCTAATATTTAAGGCCTCTGTGTGGCAGCTCAGGTAGGTTTGTACGACATCTGATAGGTTTGTTTATTGAGTTGATTATCTGTGTGTTACCTGTAGCCAAATATGACTCTTGGGCAGCCAGCTGTTTGGATGTGAAGCCGGTTTCAGTGACGCTGGAGCCCGGAGTCAGACTGCCGGGGTAGAAACTCCCCAAAAACAGAGCGAAACACAACACGACCACCTGGAGAGAGAGAGAGAGAGAGAGAGAGAGAGAGAGAGAGAGAGATGGGTAAATAAATTATGAATCATTGCTAAGCTGCTAATGAGTGATGGAAGCAGATGTTTCCAATTCAATATTTAAATCAATCCCCACAAACACACACACACACACACACACACACACACACACACACACACACACACACACACACACACACACACACACACACACACACACACACACACACACACACACACACACACACACACACACACACACACACACACACACACACACACACACAGTATTGCAGTACCATTAGGCACGAGGAGGTCTGGGTACCAGCCACCCTGCAGGATTTGGGGATTTTGCTGGCCACCATTGCCTGCAGCGCCTGCAGCTGCTGCAGCAGAGACCTGGGGAAGAACACACACACACACACACACACACACACACACACACAGGTTAGAAACATGGTTAGACACAAAACACCTGGTCGACATGGATCTGCTCCTTCAGTGTACCACATTGTTACTTCCTGAACCCCCCACGATTCTGGAGTGGATAGATTTAGTTTGCGTCAACAGAAAGATGTTTTTGATCATCTTTGGTGAGTTTAATATGAAAGGCTTCTGAGGACACATTTTGTAGAAGTGACTAACCAAGGACTTTTTGATGGTGTCTTATCGAAGCAACTTATTTTTCTGATGTTTAAGTTAATGCGGTGCACACACGTCACCTTCTCCCATATTGCACTTCACTCTTAACGAGGACTGCAGAGGAAATTCTGCTATTTTTCTGCCTCAATGTTCTTGTAAAGTCTGCTGAAATACATAAATAAAAAATAGCTGAAGTCTCCCATCAACACATCTATCCAGAAGCACCAGCGTCAACACACACACACACACACACACACACACACACACACACACACACACTGGCTCATTTACCTTTCAGACGGTAACGATGAAGCTGTTGGCTGAAAAACAAGACCTGAAACAGCTGTGTTCTTGTCAGCTACACTTAACACAGCACGCTCACAGGCTGCATCAAACACACACACACACACACACACACACACGTACACACACTCATATAACCAGAACAAACAACACAGACTCACTGAAGCAGCTTGAGCGTTTTGCATGAAAATAGCGTCATGATTATGCATGTGTGAACACCACAACAGGGAGCTTTGATTCAGCGTTTTTAATTCGGTGATGACATTCATGTCCTCGCCGCTCTTCTCAGATGAAATGCTAACTGAGACAAGTTTGCTGTTATGGACATTTTTTCGTGGTGACTTTTTTTTTTCAGTGTGTGTTCTGACTCATCTCCTCCTTCATTTCCTGGACTTTGATTTCATTGTGCCGGTCAGGAAGTCAAAGTCGTCTCATCAGTTTGTTCTTTTTTTCTTCAAAACGCACTTCATACTGTCTGTCACTCTGGTTGAAATTAATAAATTATATTTTAAAGACTCTGAGGGAGACGTGAGAAGGTTTACAGCAAGTAAACAAAGAACATGGACTCCATTTTAGCAGAACAAAAGCAGTTTTCTGCATCAATCACTGAAATGATGAAGCGAGAGTCCTCCTGTTCTACTGTGTGTGTGTGTGTGTGTGTGTGTGTGTGTGTGTGTGTGCTTTGTGTTTGTTCTTACTTGTTGGTACACTCCAGTGTTTCCATTTTCCTCCGCAGCTCGTGGTTTTCGTTGGAGCAGGTCTCCACCCTGTGGTCAGAGAGGGGTACTGCAGCGTCAGTCACTGCTCTTTAGTTTATGCAGCTTTGTAGCAGATTATCGTGACGATACTAACTGATAGAAATTGTTTTCATAGTTTGAAAGAGACAATATTACATCTTATCAATTAGACAAATGTCTGTAATGGAGTCAAATGATGTGAATAATTCAAATGAACAGAATGACCAACTTTCCTGTTTTAATAATTCATCCAGAGAAGAAGTAATCTTCTTGTGGTTTTTAATAATTTAGTCATCTCAAATAATACAACAAGCATAAGTAATAAAACAAGAATGTTATCAATGGTGACGGTGGACGATGGTGAAGCAGATAAAGACAAATGGTGTGTTCTCTTGAAGGTCAGATCGTAAAAAAACAGAGGTTAATTAGTCCTAATCAGATTTTATATTTTCTGCAGGTTTCTCCTCTTTATTACGAAACAGTAACAACGACAAGACGAGGAAGACTCACTTCTTCTCCAGAGTGTCCATGTACTCTTTCTTCTTCCTGCGACTCTCCTGAGCTGAAATCTAAAAGTCAGACGGCGAGAAAACGTTAAGAATAATATGCAAGAAGACGGCTTTTTGTGAAAAGAAAACCTGTGCACCAAAATAAATATGCCTAAAGGGACTTGTGAGCTCCAGTACTTTCTTTGGCTCTTGTCTGAATCGCCAGCCTCCATCAATGGAGCGGTCGAGTGTCCTTCTACTTTGCTTTTTAAGATATAACTTTATTGATCCCCGATGGGGAAATTCAGGATTTTTTTGTTTGTTTATATTTGTCCACTCATGACTCAAACCTTATTTTTGATCTTCCTGCGGATCTTCTTCAGCGCCTTCTCCTCGGCTTTGGTGAGAGGCAGTTTGGTGGGGACAGGATAACCTTCGGCCACCAGCGTGCGGCGCTCTTCTTCCGTCAGGATCAACGGACCCGACCCCTGCAGCTTCTACACACACACACACACACACACACACACACACACAAAAAGACCCAGGGAAGGTGTGTAAGGGTCAGTTTTTAAGCACACAAGGAGATTGATTTCAGGAATTTAAGTTCTGTAATCTCAAAGGAGACCACAGTTTTTGTGTGATTAAAAAATGCGAGGATGATTTCAACGGATTGACACCAGATTTCCTCCCTCTTTATTCCCGTTGTTACTCACGTGAGGAGCGGTGAGCAGAGGGGAGTTGGAGAGACATGAAGCGGCGCGGGGCGACACCTTCAGGCTGGCCTGTGATGGCGGAGGGCTGGTGGGGGAGGTGGGGCAGGAGAGACTGGGCGGGGCGTGAACGGGGCTCTGGCTGCCCTCTGAGTCACTGCCATGGGAGCTGGGAGGAGTGGGAGGCATCTGCAGAGACTCCAGACCTGAAACATGAGATGATGTACTGTAGCAGGCTCCATGAACGAAGCATTCAGATCCTTTATTTAAACATCCTGGATATTTAACATCCTTCAAAACCTCTCTTAAGTAAAAGTAAAGTAAAAATAATTTCAAGTTCTAACCAGTATTTATTTATTTATACTTTATTTATCTTCTCCAGTCTGAGCCCATTTTGAAGTATTTTCACAAACGACCTGCAGGGGTCAGACTACTGACATGCAAAGAGAGAAAGAGAGGCACGCAGAAGAAGAGTTTATATACAGACCTTTGGAGGAAAGATTGAGAAACTGGTCCACTTCATGAGGTTCCAGTTTAATCTGGGGGAAGATGTTCTCCTCCTTAATCTGAAAACAGAATGAAAGATATTTAACAGTGAAACAAAAAAAACATTAAAAAATATCAGTTTTCGTTTTTCCCCCTGAGCTCTCACCTTGATGCCTTTGCTCTGGTTGTTGTTGCCGCTCGCCGTGGGTTGAATTGGGGCAGTTGGAGCTACAACAGCAGGGGCCACAGTGGCGTCCTCGGGCGCTGGGGCCCCCGCTGTGGTGAGAGAGAGGGCGAGGGTGGGGAGGAGGGAGGGGGTCTCACACAGGAGGCTTTCGATGGCCTCGTCCTGCTCCATCGGCCACTCGGATGAATCCCCGTCAGACTCTCCTGCACGGGAGGAAACGTGTCGCTGTGTTTGTAGGATTTGAAAACCTCGCAGACTTGTTCCACTTATGTCGTTTGATTTTACACAAACCAGTTAAACCAGCATCAGTCTTTATGACACATTCTGCCGTGCTACACCGGCTTTTCAAACACACACTGATCCGAACAATGATCTGCGTCTCACCTGCTTCACTGCCGTGCTCGCCGGTCAGGTGCGACAGCGGCGACTGAGGTCGGCTGTCCCCGCACAGCGAGTAGCTGTGCTCGGCTGTGATGTGAGGGGGCAGAGGAGACGACGGGGACAGGTCTCCGCCGTCCTCCCCCTCCATGGCCTCCACGCCGCCCCTCACTCCGGACAGGAAGGGGTCGCTGAGCAGCTGGCCCAGCAAAGCATCATGGGAGAGGTCGTCCAGGAGCTCGGAGAAGTGCTGCGAAATGAAAACCAAAAAAAATTAAATCTTTGACATTGAAGAATAAAATATCGATTGGATCGTAGCGGAGAGGAGACAGACAGATAATTACTCAGAGTGTACGACAGCCTGCCTGTAATTAGAGGCTGCTGAATCTTTTATTGCCACCTTTCCTTGAAGTTTCCTTTTCCCCCCCTGAGGGAACTCTTAACGAACCAATTAAAAACCTGTAAAATCATCATTCATTTTGAACAAATCAGGCTCCTTCCAAACACTGTTTCTCTTTCTGTGTGTGATCGTCAGTGTGGTGATACATTTAGCAAACAGCAGCCGAAAGAACACCCCCCCCCCCCCAACCCCTCTGTGCACCCCTGATCTCCTCTGTCATCCCCCCGTCGTCTCTCTCCTCCTCCTCCACCTGCACTCGTCTTTCTCTCTGACTATATTTTTCCAAAATCTCTCAACAAGCTGACGTTCAGATCTGCCTCCATGCTCCGGTGTTGTGACGAACCTAAACAAAAGGCAGCCAAAGCAAAGCCCCCCCCCCCCCCCCCCCCCCGCATCCCTCCCATCCCTCCTGATGTGATGATAACATACTGACACACATCTCCCCTTTTTGTGTTTGCGTTTGTGAGGAACGTTGTACGTCTTTGAACATGTTCAGCACAGATCTGGTGGAGGCCTTTCATTACTGTACTGAGTGTTAACACAGACTAAACCAGCCCGAACGCTGCATGTTAGTGCGTGTGCAACTTTTTGCCCACAAATTGTTTTGCAAAGAAAAACTGCGACAATGAATCAAAACTTGAAATCAATCCTGACATGAAGAAGCTAATGTCTGAGTTTGTATTTTTTGGTTGACATGCTGCTGAGTCTGTCTGCTTTCAAGCAATTATGTACACAGAATAGTTATGCCAAGTATAATATCGACCTTTTTTTGGTGTTTTTTTTAAACAGTTTTTTTCTCCAACTACAAATCATCAAAGATCAAATTAAAAACACTGAAGTGTGATTTCTAAACAACTTAAAAACTTGTCCTGTCCTCACTTGAACTCTATCTTTACGACGTGCTCAAATTCTGTTGCCGGGCAGAATACACTGACTCTGTCCAATGGGATATCAGCATCGTCAGAACATTCCGCAGATCAGCCAATCAGGGGAAAAAAAACATTTAAAAGTACAAACTGAGACATTTTCAATATCTAAACTGTCAAACGATTAGATGTTGAAAATGTAAAGCTCGGAAACAAAACAAAAACAAAACAAACAGAAACAAGCTGCTGGATGAATGGAGAGTGAAATCAAGATGGAGGAAACAGAAGGAGGGTTGAGTGTGCGCCAAGCATGTGGCTTCAATTACAGGCCGAGAGACTTTTGACTTTTTACATTTTCTCTCTCTCTCTCTCTCGCTCATACACACACACACACACACACACACACACACACACATGCAGAGAAATGACCTCCTCACTCCACAAACACACAGCACACACTCCTGTCGCCCTATGCTGCCCTTAAAAGGCCACTCTGAGTGTGTGTGTGTGTGTGTGTGTGTGTGTGTGCGCGTGTTATGCAAACACTGACAGGATGTCGTGAATGAATTCATGGGGGAAAGACAAATATTTACACATTTATCCAAGAATGGGTCCATTTCCATCTTTTAGAACCATCAGTGTGAACAAACCCTGATATAAATGTGTGTGTGTGTGTGTGTGTGTGTGTGTGTGTGTGTGTGTGTGTGTGTCTTTTGTGGGTGTTTGCACGTGCCCTCAGATTATGTGCAAACAGTTAAAGTAAGTTACAGCCCCTTACTGCCCCGGCTCCAGCGTCTCTAGGTAACCACATCTTCACCGTGACTAAGAGTCATTTTACACATCAAACTGCTGATCTCATTATGAAAGCTCTTCAGATGTTAGTGCACACACACACACACACACACACACACACACACACACACACACACACACACACGCTGACAGTCTCACCTTGATGATGATTGTAATTATAAAGCACAAATGGGTAAAGGACCAGTTAGGGATCTAACGTAAAGTGACCTCCATTAAAAATACAACTTTGAGATATTAATTTCAGATTAACATCCTCCGAGCGTTGTAAACAAGTTTTCTTTTCCTTTAAGACTTTTTCTTGTGTCTTTTTTTTTTTAAAGGGCCTTTGTGAAATGTTTACCCGAGATGCGGTTATATAAAAGCGCGGCAATGTACTGTGAAATATTCACGCTAGGATTGCGTGGCCGTTTTCTACGTTTCTGAAAAGTTTGAACATTTGGTCGACTTGAATCAGTTTTCGGCTTCGAAAAGAGAAGAAGAAAAACAGCATGTTGGTGGAAGAAAAAGAGGGCGTGGGTTTGGGGAGGAGTAATTGCACAGAAAACTCGTAATTTAGAAGAACCTAAGGCATAGTTTGTGGGTTAAAAAATGTGGTTTCAATGACCTTTAACATCGGCCATTTTCTCTCTTTTGTGCTTCTTTCTACGGAAAAAAAAGAAGCTCTTCGTTATCTTAGATTTTAGCAGAAATTTAAAAAACGTCCAGCCAACATGAACAGAAATAAAGTGTCATTTTGTTTTATTAAAAAAAATGAAGAGGGAGGGGTCCAACTCTGCTTGCATGAAAACAGAACCACCCGAAGGGCGCATAGTGAGGGTTTATTCACTCCCTGTCATTTTTGCCTTGGGAGTGTTTGGTTGTGGTTATGTGTGTGTGTGTGTGTGTGTGTGTGTGTGTGTGTGTGTGTGTGTGTGTGTGTGTGTGTGTGTGTGTGTGTGTGTGTGGAAGAAGGAAATGTGATGCAGGCCAGTAGACCAGCCTGCAGGATCGGTCACAGGCCTGATGTAACCCACCACACACACACAACAGAAACCTCTTTGTCTCTGCAGGCCCGACACTGAGGTGTTATTTCGGGCCAACTGTAACTCGACTCCCTCCAGCTGGGACACAGAAACCTGCGGAGTTGAAGCCTTAATGGGAAAACTGGGACTTTAAACAGGAACTAGGGTGAGAATCAGGAGGTCAGTCAGTTCTCCGATGGAGCCGTGGTGATCACAAAGAGGTCGTTCACACATTTATTTCTTCGTTCGGTCTGAAGACACATCGCAACACGCTCAGAGAACATCCCTGAAATCCAGATGTTAATCTTTTAATTAAGACATGATCAAGTCCGGAGATGAAGGAGAAAATGCCATGTGATCATATCTCTCGAGGTCGGATGAAAAACCAGTGTTGCAAAAAATGTCACACAAAGACAGAAAAAAACCCTTTGAGAGGTTCAGCTATACTTCATTTATAAATTTGATCTTCATTAAATCACAGGACGGCGGATGACGAGAGGATTTCTCACAAGGACAGGAACTCTTTTGAGCTTTAATCTTTAAACTTTGACTTGAGAAAACTTGACAGAGGTGTAACAAAGGCGAGACGGTTTCTAATTATGTGGTCAGAGCTAGCAATAGTGCAAAAATTCCACTGTTTGTGTGTGTGTGTGTGTGTGTGTGTGTGTGTGCGCATGCCTGAGTGTGTGTATGTGAAGCTCCCGCTGTGTGCTCACACACTGTGCCTCTCATGCTTCTGCTACAAAGTGCTACTGTTGCGAGTGCAGTTAAAGTACAAAGGTGTAATAAAGCTCATTCTGATAAATACAGAATAATGTCGTCAGCATAATGTGAACGCTCGTTAGCAAACATGGAGCATCAACAGGAGACTTTGCGCACATTGAATGTATGTCCTTATAAACCAGTGAGCAAACTAATCAATAGTCCTGTTCCTGTAAAAACAGTCACCTGGTTGGAAGTGAAACGGCCTGACGGTAAAATCCACAACAGCTGTGTGGGTCGCTCGTTGGCAGCTAAATTAGTGGGAGTGGGCAAGGGGAGGAAGAAATGTCCCCTCAGCTCTGTAATTGTCCTGTAAAGACGGATATGTGTGTCTGTTTTAACCCTTAATGATCGGGGGGGGGGGGGGGGGGGGGGGGGGGTCAGCTTTGGAAGGGGGGAGGGGGAGAGGAAAGTTTGATGATGTACTGTAACATCTTCCTCCCCTGAAAAAGCAAAAAACCAGATGTGAAAGAGAATCCTGGAAAATGCCAAACACCCACACATGCAGGCCTAAGGGTCATCTCCCTTGTGTGTGTGTGTGTGTGTGTGTGTGTGTGTGTGTGTGTGTGTGTGTGTGTGTACCTTGCCCTGGACTCATCAGTGTGAACTTTAGCTGATGATATGACCTGACATCACAGTTGAACACACGGCAAACCAACACACATATTTACACATTAATTTGTGTCAAGATAAACTGGATGACTCATTTTCTCTGATTGGGACCTTTTGATATTTTTTGACAGGCGTTTTAAAACCTTTCAAAGCTTTAAACAGAAATTAGTTTTCTGTTTTCACCTGAGGCCAAATTATACATGTTTTTTGTTTTACCATCTGTGGAACATTGTGTTGCTTTAATTGTTGTATTTCTATTTTTTTTTTTTGCGACGTGAAGCACTTTGGGAAACATGTTTGCATAGAAGGTGGAGTATAAATAAATGAATAAAGTTGCGATTACAGACTTTTACCATCTACTGCGCAGTTTACTAATCACCCACACGTGTCCCATCGTTACCAGATAAGCAGCGATAAAGTCTGAAGTTAAACTGTTTATCTGCCAGTTAATTGCACTGGCTACTCTTCGCAAGCATGCTGTTAATTCTTTTATTTTGAAAAGCACATTAGATCATTTTAATTTAAATCATCGAGGCCCGACGTCGAAACGAGTCCCCAATGTGTCTAAAATCAGCCTCTGACTGTTTTTCTAGTTTTTAATCTTTCTCAAATTGGAACACAAATCTGATAAAACACCATTTAGGAATCAAATCCTTCACGATCAG
>NC_136712.1:2502990-2632990 GCF_947650265.1 Symphodus melops
GAGAAAGAAAAACAGACGCAGAAGAGGCCAACTGGAAAAGAGATCTCCTACGAAGTCTCCCTTTTTTTGTAAAATCCACTCATAAGCCCCTCCCCCTTCCTCCCGACCCCCAAAAAGTTCAGACACACACACACACAACACACACACATAGACAGAGCAACGCAAACTTTCCAGCTTCGCTCTGTCATACTGACCGATCACTGAGTTCAACCCCCGCTGTTTCCAAACACACACACACACACACACACACTGACCCTCACAGAATGTTGCACAATGACTCCACCAGCGTTACACAGCTGGAAAATGTGTGTCTGTGTGTGTGTCTGAGTGTGTGTGTTCGTAAATAAGTTAATCATAATAAAAGACTTAATATTGGGAAAATATCACCGATGTATGTTCGGTCCACAAACACAGCTGTCAGATGTCTTCTGATCTCTCTCTCTCTCTCTCTCTCTCTCTCTCTCTCTCTCTCTCTCTCTCTCTCTCTCTCTCTCTCTCTCTCCTCTCTCTCTCTCTCTCTCTCTCTCTCTCCTCTCTCTCTCTCTCTCTCCTCTCTCTCTCATCTCTCTCTCTCTCTCTCTCTCTCTCTCTCTCTCTCTCTCTCTCTCTCTCTCTCTCTCTTCATATGCTCCTTATAAACTGGGTCAACACACACACACACACACACACTCACACACACACAGGTTTTCCATCTCTGACCGGTCATCGTGAACCAGTTCACCCAAACATCAAACATCTCCTGCTGCTGTTTGCCAGATTTTCCTTTTTGTTATTTTACAAAATATATACAAGATATTATTTAGTTCTTGCTCAAACTTGTTTCTTAGTTTAACACACCGAACGTCATTTGACAAAACTTTATTTCTTGAAGTGAGAAGAATCAGTGTTTTTTTTTTTTTTTTTTTTTGCTCACTTCGACTCAACTTATCGGGCTCACTTTGTGTGTGTTTGTCCGTGTTTATTCTCGCAGGATTATCCCTCTAAATATTCGTTTCCTCGATCAGATCCTGGGCCCCTCATTTTCTCTGCTTCACCAAAAACATGCATTCTGTGTGAAAAGTGGGTCAGCACTTGGCTTCCTGAGGAGCTCATAGTGAGGGTTTAAATCCCTGGAAAAAGGCAAACACTGCGGGAAACTTGTTTGGGTGCGCCGCTGATCCTAATTCCTCAGTTATAACGGAGCGCTCCGAGGCGGATGCTCGCCAAGTAGAAACACGCTTGAATGTCAAGTTAGACACACACACACACACACACACACACATGTACAGTGAACTTTGCATGGATAATCAGTGTGTTCACGTCTCGTCAAAAGGAAAGGTTAAACGAAGAGAAAGGTGAGATATGAGACACATGTCTGCAGATGTGTCTAATTAGAGTTTAAAAAAAATCTACATTGTATTCCTTTGTGTTCACAACAGTTCACTCAAAGATGAGAATATTTCCTGCTTGTGCAGGAAATGGAATTAAAAAAAAGTAAAGCGGGGGCGCCGATAGCTCAGCGGCAGCGACAGCGCGCGTACCATGTTGCGAGGATTCGGTCCTCGCGCGGGCGGCCCGGGTTCGCGTCCGGCCTGTGGCCACTTTCCCGCATCTCTCTCCCCATTTCCGACTCTATCCACTTTCCTATCAATAAAGGCAAAAAGGCCAAAAATAAATCTTTAAAAAAAAAAAAAAAAAGTAAAGCTTCATAATATGGAAAATGAGTTTCCATGGAAGTTTAAGGGACAAAAATCAAGAGCTGAAATGCAGGGGGAAAAAAAGGAGTATTGGAAAGGTGAAGAAGCGTCTGGTATTTGGACAGGAGCTGACTCGCCCTGCTCACCCTGGAGGAGAGAGAGAGAGAGAGAGAGAGAGAGAGAGAGGAGCACAGAGGGGTCAAGCGTTAAGCAGACGGCGGATGGAGAGGCCTCCCTCCTGATTGTACACTTTAAGGACCGAGAGTCAGGATGTGAGCGACGAGCTCTGTTATAAAACATCAAAGTTCAGCTGGCCTCACAGCTCGTGCACCTGACTGTTTTACAGGAAGCTTTCTAAACACTTTGATGTGTCTTATAATGAAGCTACTGCAGAAAAAAAACTCCTTTCTACAACTTTTAAAGTCGTATTGCATGGACATTTTTTATTTTATTTTTTTGGTTTCTGCTCCTCAAAAAGCTCCGAGACCAAAAAAAGCTGCAGAAAAATTTACTTCCTTATCTTTAAGGGGTTGGAAATATGTCCAGGAAAAAAAAATATCCCAGAAGTGCTTCCAAGCTTATTTTAGTGCTGGGTGTATAAGCCATGCGCATGCATATAAAAGCCTGCACCGTGCTAACCACACACACACAAGCTAACACACGACCATTTAAAACCCTTTTATGGTGCCTGAAGCGAAAAGAGACAGAGAGGGGGCAGGGAATGAGGAATCAGGAGACGTGAGTAAGGGAAAAGACAGACAGAAATACAGACAGACAGACAGACAGACGGGGGGGGGGGATAAATTTAGCTAAGCCTCAAAGAATGAAGGCTCCTGTGGATTTTCCATAATGATCCCTCACACTGATTGCTACCTTCAGCGTGCTTTCAAACAGCCGCCGCCTGCTTTCAGGGAGAAAACTGGAGTCTGAGTCGACTTTCAGAGTCAGAGGAAGAAGTTGCATCAGATACGGAGAAGAGGAAAGAATGTGTCCTCCGAGTTCATGTGCACGCCATCTGTGGACGACTTTCACTTTTTAAAGCCAGAAAGAGTTTAAAGACAGCGAGGTGGCGTTGACGGAAAAAACACCAACTAAGTTTTAAAAGGAAGTCAGTGATTTAATGTGTTTTAAAGCCTGCACACGGACAAGATGAAACTTTTTAAAAAAAACATCTCCATCTCCTCTGGGTCCTCGACAGAACAGGGTCAGTCCATGCCAAGCGGTCCAATGCCCCCAACGTCACCATCTCAGATTTCGATGAAATTAGCTCGGCCAGCAGCAATTTCATTTTTGAAATCCTTGCGAAAATGTAGATGATTATTGTCACTTTCAGCACGACAAAGCACATCGACACTGAGTCAAGGCCTCCTGAAAACACCACTACACCACCTACAGAGCTAACATTGTGCACACCTTCATTTCAGCTAAGTAGAGATGGTGACGTGGGGCAGATTTCTAACATTGGACCGCTTGGCGTGGAATGACCCGATAAGATATTGTGTCGCACGCTCCATGGACAGAATCGCAGAATCGGACGTCGACTCTTTGCGCCCTGCGCTCTCCTTAACCTTAACTTAACGGCCGACGCTCTTTAAAGCTAGCTGCTAGCGAGGTTATAAACCGATTCATGTTCATGTTTAAGAAAACGTGCCGGCCGTGTGCAGTGTACCGAACAACTTCTCCCAAAAGTAAAACAAACTGTTTTAAGTGTGATCAAATATCACATGGTCCAAACGCACAATAACTCATTATCAAACCAGGACGCTCAAACTACCTCAACACGTCTCTCTGACTCGTCCCACTTTGAGGATGTTTTTCTAAAAGCAGCAAAAGTTCTAAATCTGTGAATTCTGTGTGTGATGTCACTTCCTGTATATTCAAATCGAAGTCTCAAGAAAATCCTCAACAAGCTGAAGTCGTTTTGAACAAAGTCAGTTCTTGGACCAACCTGAAGATCCGGCACCACGCCTGCGGTGATCACACCGTGTGCCTCTCTGTCGCACACAGGTGTGTTCTTATGACGCTCACGCCGAATTACAAATATAGAGGCTGGTCTGATTGTGATATTCAAAACCTGAGCGTGAGCCAAAGTAAATGTGTGCAGAATTTAAAGAGACACTTCAACTTGTAATTTGTTCTGTGTGTGCGTGTGTGTGTGTGTGTGTGTGTTTGTAGACACATGGACCATTGAGAGAGACAGAGCGAGGCCACCGGCGAGCAGGATGCCCTGCCCCAACGGAGAACAGGCTCTGCACTGTGAACACATGTATCAAGCTGTTTACACTCCACTCTGCATGTGTGTGTGTGTATGTGTGTGTGTGTGTGTGTGTGTGTGTGTGTGTTTGTGTGTGTGTGTGTTAACACTTGTGCACTTTAAAAAGAAAAGTGTGTGTGGAGCTGTGAAGCACTCACAGATATCAGAGACACGGCTGAGTTCAGTGCAGAGACAGAGGAGCGTCTCTATCTGCAGCTATGCTGTATGTTATGTAAGCGCACACACACACACACACACACACACACACACACACACACACACACGGAGCCCCAGAGCATGTGCAGAGCAAATATCCTCTTTTTTTCTCTCTCCGCATGTCCTCCTCTCCCCGTGAGCACACCGTGTGCTGGAAACCGCACCAAGATTTTTTGGGGATACAGCGTGTGCAGTTTAATCTAAAACCGCTCACAGACACACACACACACACACACACACACACACACACACACACACACGACCTTTGGAGAGTGTGCGAGGTGAAACAGTAAAAACAAGACAGGTGAGGTGAGGAGTCACAAAGCTACATGTTATATGAAGCACATTAGGTTAATGTCCATGCCTTGTGTTGGTCTCATTTCTCTAAACTGAACTCTGAGCAGAAGTTTGGATCTTTAGTCTGCGTCACCTCACTTCCTCTTCTGCTCCCTCGATCGTTACAGCGTCTTATATCAAAGGCAAATATTGATCACAAGGAACCGCCCGGCGTGAATGACGACAGGCGGCATCCAGGCTGCAGCTCTACTTTTCTGTGAAGACGTTCCTCCTCCGATCTAACACGCGCACCCTCGTTTGTGAAACTGATCTGAACTGTGGAGAGAAACCCGTCTTAAGATTTATTTGGGGCCTTTTTTTTTATTCCTGTATTTGACAGGACAGAGAGTGGGGAACGACGTGCGGAAGAGGAGCCACAGGTCGGACTTGAACCCTGGAGGATGAGCTCCATGTACGGCGGCTGAAGTCCTCCAAACAGGCGGTCCGGGTTTGAATCCAACCTGTGGCTTCTTTCCCACACTGACTCTCCACTCTATCCACTTCCTGTCTCTACAATCGAGGCATAAATATCCTTACAGCAATATTTAACAACGTCATTTCAGATTGTATAACTTCTTCATTTCCTGCTGGTCAAATTCTGATTTTTTTCCTGAACACAAAAGCAGATATATACGGTACTAAAACATCAACGATATACTCAGTATCCATGCTGCTGTGCATCAATACATGCAAATTCAAACGTCATAATTTCACGCTTCTAAAGGAGAACAATGAACACCCCACCTTCACTGCTACAACCAGACCGACAAGATCTTCCAGATAGATCATCGACATCTTTTAAATTCCTATTATCTTTAATTTAGTTATTAGTTTTTATCAAAGATTCATTCAGCCACACAGGAAACAATCGTTTGGATTTGTTTCTAGATGGTCTTAAGGAAGCTGTAAGATATTCTTGATTTGAAGATGATTGATTGATTGATTGATTGATTGAGTTCAGCTCCTGTTTGTTTTTTTGTGTTTGTCTTTCCAGAAATAGATCTGCGTCACGTCACGGAGGGACTCCACCTCCACCCTGACGTCTTTTTATTCTGACACCTGAAGAACGTGATGAATGATGAATTGGTGTTCGCACAGCAGGGGGAGTGACCTGGAGGATCCCCCCCCCCCTACACACACACACACACACACACACACACACACACACACACACCGTCTGACTGAGAGGCTTTACATTGTTGTGAGGAATCCTGCGTCAACAAACCCCTCAGAGAGAGAGAGAGAGCGAAAGTGAGACCAGACCCAACAAAGACCCCAGTCTGTTCCTCAACACTGCAGGCCTGTTGGTCCTCACATTCATGCATCCCCCGCCCTCACACACACACACCACACACACACACCACACACACACACACACACACACACACATTCATGCTTTACTAAATATAGAAAATTCACCTCCCTTACAAGAGCACCTTAGTCCTGCTTCTTCTTCTGGGTTTTTTTTTTTTAAGATGAAAGTTCACGGATTTAAGCTCGTCACATTTTGCACGTGTCGTTCGATGCATTAACAAAAGAAACGCACAAACAAAATGTGAACACACACACACACACACACCGCTCACACCTCAGCTATGGAGCTATAAATAAAAGCAGAACGTTCAGAGGAATTCACTGTTTGCTTCGAGCCTCATTGTTACTGTTGATGAATGATTGTGTTGTTGTTTCTGCTGCACGTGCGCTCTCTTTGCTGACACCTCTGGTGATAAACGGTAACTGCAGGTATCACTTGGTTTGTTTTTATAAAGAGTAAAAGTTCAATAAGTTCACACAGTGCCTCGTTGATTGGCTGAATGATTGTGTTGTTTTTTCTGCAGGAGTAATATTTAAAAGCTTAAAGTAGCGATTGCTATTTCGGTCTCGTTGGCGCCTCCTCTGGCGATATGATGTATTTGCAGGTGACCATTTTCCCCCCACATTGCACCATCTCTATTTAACTATTAATTTGAACTTTGAACTTGTTACTTTTTCACTACAACAGAAGGATTTTCCTTTTTTTTTCAGATTTAGCTCAAAGAAAAATTATTTTAATCTTTTAAAATTAAAAAAAAAAGAAAAAATCAGCAGATGTGTCAGATTCAGTCTGACAGGAAATATACCCTTAGGACTCGTTTAGAGGACCTTCATTCTTCAACAACACAAGTCTTTACCCGTCTGTAGGTAAAGGTACCACTGTGTGTGTGTGTGTGTGTGTGTGTGTGTGTGTGTGTGTGTGTGTGTGTGTGTGTGTGTGTGTGTGCTGTCTCAGGCTCAGTAGGCCTCTGTGGTGTCTAATTCCAGTCCTGTGAGCCAGCTGGATTCCTCCCCGTAAACCCAAATGCTCCCCCCGTCTTCTGTGCACACACACACACACACACACACACACACACACACACACACACACACACACACACACTCACACACTCACACACTCCGTCTCCTCTTGGACCCACAGAGACACATATGGCTGGAATACTTCGAGTTACATAACTGAAGGCACAGAACCATTTTAAAGGTTGTCGAAGAGAAGCTGTTTGTGTAACTTTTTAATAACTTGTGAAACTCTTCCAGTGAAACCAGTATATGTTTTTAATTACCTCCAAGCGTGTGTGTGTGTGTGTGTGTGTGTGTGTGTAATGCAAAAGGTTTGAGTATTTGAGCTGCTGGTGCAAAAAAAGAAGAAGAAGAAGTTTCCAGCAGTTTCTTTGCAGAATCATCGGGGTGAAAAGATGAACTGAAGGATTTCGCTGCTTCCTGTCTGTGCTCGTGTTGATTCATGTTCAAGTTGCATCACAGTTTTACAGGACAAAAACAACTTTAAGCAAATAGAATCGAATTATTTATATCTGGAGGTGATTATATATTTTGCTTGAGTGTGTTTCATTTTACTAAAAGGCTCATATTCAGTGTGTAAACTCGAAAGGGAAGTGTGTTCTACTCATTCACAGGAAGAACTGGGAGCTTTAATATTTCTATAAAGGCTTTTTAACCACTGCATGGAGAAAGGAAGAATTCCCTTTTGAGGGTGTGTACGCCCTCCTGAGCTCCAAACCTTCTCTGCTATCACCTGAGCTTCATCAGAAATGTTGAATATCTACATTAGAGCTTTAAGGAGACAGTTAAAAAAAACTCTCCAAATTGATGTTTTCTCGACTGGGACATCCAAATGAGATTAAAGTAGGCGCTTATTTTAAAGTCTAAAATCATTAAAAACAGCAACATTTGGCCTTTATGAAGGAAAAACACTAAAAGGTGTTAAAGTTTGTCAGTGTTTTACTCAAGAATAGGTGCTACTTTATTAAGTTTTACATGCTCACACAAAACTATGATGCAATTTATTTGGGATTTTTGGATTGTTAGTTGAACAGAACAATCAGTCTGCATACACCACTCTGGCCTGTGGCAGCTTGTTCAGGTGTTTCTTCCACTGTCAATAAAGTCTTCATGGCTTTCTGAATGAACTTCAGCCGAAGATAACAATCTGGCTGCAATCCCATCTCAGGTTTTAAGTGATGAGCTCAGAACTATTAATCACATCTCTGGATTTTTCTTTGTTTACATGATCATGTAGAAACATAAGGAAAGAAACTTTAGCATTCGATATTTTTTCACCAGTTGGAGCAAAAATAAGTCAAATGAGTCTGATGATGTGGTCTTCGTCTTTACTGTGTGTTCATCAATTTAACAGGAAAAAATGTTCAGGTGTTGCAGCTTCTCACAATAAGACCACTAAAAGATGGATGTCTGCAGATTCCCTTCTCTGCATATCTAAAACAAACTATTGAATCCACTTTGTGCTCAACGTGTCTCTCATCTGGTGAGCAGAGTATTTGTTTTTGCACACATGTAAAAATGTTTTAAAGAAAGTGGTGAGAGTGTGGGGGGGAAAGAAACTGACAAACTTGCATCCTGGACCCCAAGAGTCAAATTGCGAATGGAGAGCTGGGTACCACACACACGCGCGCGCACGCACACACACGCACACACACACACACACTATGCTTATCCTCCTCTCCTTACTGTCAAATAAAACTCCTCAAAAAGGGAGATAAAGGTGATTATTTCTCTTTGACGAGCTGCAGAGACAATCACACACATCGATGATTTACACCTCTGATTGATTACTCACATTAGTGTAGAGCACACAGTCGATCTCCCCGGCCTCAGACAGCTCGCTCAGGTTCCTGTCCCAGTGTAGAAACGGTTCACTACTGTCCAGGGTTTCCATAATGTCACAAACAAACCTTGTCTTTTTCGTCGGATGTTGTTTTTTTCAGATGCAGACTGAAGACCCAGCCGGAAAAAGTTCCCAACAACTTCAGACACGTCCAGCTGGTAGAGTCGGAGGACAAATGTTTGTTATGTGAAGAAGCTGCAGCAGTCAGACTGAAGCTGAGTCTCCACTATGTTGTTGTTGTTGTTGTTGTTGTAGCTTTTGTTCTTGTTGTTTATCATCTCCTCCTTTAGTTCAGGGGTGTACAGGCAACTACTGGCAGCCTCTCTTCCCTTTTTCTTTCCTCCTCCCGCTGCTCCTCCTCACGGCACCAGACACACAGGAATGCAGAGGCGGAGTCACCCGGACCAAGAGGAAAATAAAACAGTCAACAAAAATAAAAATCAGGAAATACGAAAGAATTATAGAAGCGTTAATTATTGTTGTAAAACACCAACGATTAGATTTAGGATAAATTTATTTTAATGATCTCTTCTAACTATTTATGACTCAGGTGTAAAATCACCTACAGCGATCATTTTGTTGTTCCGCTCTGCCCTTTCAAAATAAAACGATCGCGCTTCACTGCAAGTCATTCCTATTACCTATATGCCGAATAAACGACTTCATGACAATATATTAGTATCGTGAATTAAACATAATAACATTTCCGAGTGAAATGTGATTTATTATAACTTTTATGCTTTTAATTTTCATTAAATTCAGTTTTATCTGAGCTCATTTTCGCTATTTTTACAAAAGCCTCTCCCTCAACAGGTTTCCCCACAACTTAAGCCCCGCCCCAAACCAAACAGCTGGACCAATCAGATCAAGTCTTTCTTAAAACTCCGTTTGACCGTTCGCCCAATATTTTAGACGGATAGGTGACGGAACCAATCAGAGAAGACTTTGAGAGACCCTGTAACCAATACATTTTGGCCAAGAATATCTTTGGCTTAAACCCGCCCTCTTATCACAGTCAGCCAATCAGCGCCCACTGACTGAAAGTGCGTTTAAAAAATAAAAACAAGAGACAATATTTTAAATATATCTTCCTAAAATTGATCTTTATTGAACTTTATATATATATGTCAGAATTGTCCTTTTACACTTCTTTTATGATTACTTTTGTCTTTTCTCAGCTTGTTTCTAATTAACCATTTGCAATTTTTCTTTGATAATCTATATTGTTTATTAGTGTGTTAAGGAGACAGTAAATAACACACATGCTTTTACAGTATACTCTGAACACAAACGAGTTCAACAATGATGGTGATCGTAGTGTATTAAAGGAGCTCTTTCAGGACAGAGTCCCTGCAGAAGTGAGCTGAAAGATAACGAACCACTGACCAGAGAGGAAATGAAAAACGGATCACAGCGATAACAACTGCAAAGACAGTGACAAGGCACTAAACAAGGTGTTGATGCAAGAAAAAAAAAACAACTGAAAACATGCAAACAAGAAAACAATTCAGTGGACACAGACAAACATTTTTTCTGTTATTAAGATGAACTCAATTAAAAAAAATATATATATATATATAATCTTTTGTGTGTGAGCTTGCAGAACTTCAACACTTTTGGTGCTAGGGTTAACCACAGTGAATCAGCATGCTACTGGTGCTGTTGTTGCACACTCGTGTGCAGCTATTTTCAATGTTTTGATTAGATAAAATAATCCTTTATTCATCTCACAAAGAAATTTACAAAAAAAAGACATTTCCAATGTCATGGAGTTTAGCAGTATGATTTCTAGCCACTTAAAATTTTTAAAATTGAAACTCCTTTTTAATGGATGTCTTTTTAAATTGGTTGAGGTTTGTTTTCCTGTGTTGGTAAGCTCGACAGCAGTGGAAATGAAGGAAACCTTAACGTCTTTTTGAGAATAAATAAGTTTGATTGATAATGTCTTTATATTCATTAGAGGTTATTTTACTTGACAATGATTTTAAAAGGATACTCTAACTTGAAAAGTGTGGGGCGGGGCTACACTTAAAATAAATCAACACAAAATTTGGAGATGAAAGTTTTTATTGATTAAAGATGTAAAACAAAGAAGTGCTTTTTACTTGATTTTTTCCTCACTGCTAGAAAAATAAAGCTCAACAAAACACTGAAGAAGTCGTGACTTCCAGACTGAAGTAAGTTACAAACAAAGAATATAGCAGGAATTCAGAAACTGTTGTCCGGTCAAATCCAGTGTGCGTCCTGTAAACTGCAACACTTCCTGATGTATTGAGCTAAAAGACAAAATGCATTTACTGAAAAAATACAAAGAAGGTCCGTTTAAACTTTTGCTCATGATCCTCATCGCGGGAAAGAGTCGCTCTGAACGGAGCTACGACTTCTACGACAGCTTCAAACACAGTGAAACATCTTGCACTGTATGTCACCTCTCGTTTCGAACATTATTATAAACACATAAATGTTGAGTACAAACAAAAAAAAAGGGTAGAAACGTTTTCTTTTATACGGTTATATACATGATCAAATACATAAGTGGAGATGCACTGGGCTCTTTTTGTTTCTCCTGATGCCTCAGGTTCTGCAGGAGTCTCCTCAGGTTCCCTTCCTCTTGGGGGGGGGGGGGGGGGTCAGTTCCTTTCAGGTCCTCAGTGTTGTTCTTCTTTTTTTGTGTAGAAACAAGAAGACAACAAAAAGAAGTTGTCTTGTTGTCCAGTGGAGACTGAGAAGCGACGTCCCTCACATTTTCTCTCGAACGTTGTCGCTCAGGAAGACGATGTTGTCTGGAGAACGGAGGGAACAAATGATTTACCCAAAGCAGACGTCATATTTAGAACAAAGAGACACGTACGTGTGTGTGTACGTGTGTGTGTGTGTGTGTGTGTGTTTTGGTGTCTGACCTGCGATGATGGTGGTCGCCTGTCGTCTGACCTGGTTCTTGTCCACGTACTCTCCATAGTCCAGTTTCCCCTCGACTAGAATCCTCGACCTGAAACAGACAGAGACAGACTCAGGATGGGTCACGAGAGTCACAAAGACATGAGAAACGTTTTCAGTCTCTTGTTGGCTCAATTCTGTACATATCAGCATTATGTTCTCTTCTCCCGCAGTTTATTTCATAACTTCATCAGTAATATTTAACGTCTACTCAACTAACCATTACATTTGAAATCATTTTCATGTGATTTCTTGTTCCAGAGAGGACGAAACAAAGCATGCATGGTGCTTTCAAGGACCTTAAAGAGAATGAGATTTTTTTTGTTTTTTTAAACGCAGACTTTATGCACCTGTCCTGTAGGATCTCTGAGCACCTTATAAAGCTGCTTCATGATGTTTTCTCTTCACCTCCTCTCTGATCTTTAGTTGAGACCATGAATATGTTGACCGACCTGTAGCTCTGATATAAACTGTCATCACATCGCACACAGACTCTGTTGCTTCTGCGTTGATCTGTTAAGGTCACGTCTTGCCGAATCTCTAACGACAGGGATAGCCTCTGACTGAGAGGTGTGTGTGTGTGTGTGTGTGTGTGTGTGAACAGCTTAACGTGCTCTGAAACACTCCATCACTGCTGTGTAGCATCAAAAAGGAAAATGACTTGGGTCTGAATACATCCATCAAGCAGTGGAGGTCGTACCCTTTCTTGACGTACTGGTACGCCACGTCCCTCAGACCAGGTTTGAACACGGACACACGATGCCACGTCGTCTTCTGACTGATGTCTCCTGTTGTCATCGGAGAAAAACAAACATGAATCAGCTTCATTCACAAAGTTAAAACACGACGTCAGTGTCTCAGGAATCACTGCTTCATATTTAAAAGATGAAAACAGCGTAAAATCAAAGTCATCTCCGAGTTGATTTTCGGATCATCCATCACGGCTGTGAAAGACTAACTCGACTAAATGAACCTTGGGCTGACGCTCTGTGTTGGTGTACGAACTTTAAACAGCATGTTAAATAATGCATTAGTGTTGTTGAAGAACACTTCAGGGACACATGAAGCATTACGGAGCCGTCACATGCTGCGTGTGATCTTTTAAAACCTTGAGATCAAACAACAGTAATCTGTCACGTGTCCAGAAGGGCGGCGAGTCCCGGTGCCGACCAAAATACAGAAGTTGTTCTGGTGGCTGGAGAGGTGCCAGGACACGTTCCTGAGCACTGCCGAGGTGACCTTGAGCAAGGCAGCGAACCCCAAAGAACCACCCCGGTGTGCTCCCTTCATAGCAGCCTCACTCTGTCATCTCTCCTCTAACACATGTTCACACGTCCTGTTTGTGCACGCGTGTGATACGGGCCTGTGTTTGTGAGAAGCATGACCCTCAGGGGTTTATAAAGTAAATGAAAACATTAGGGTGTTACACTGCCCTCTAGTGGTGAAATGTGAGAACTGGAGAGCTCGAGCGAATTAAAAGCAAATAAGAAGTTGTTTTCTCACAGCAGCAATTTGACCTTCTTATGTCCCCTGTTTGTTTTTGATCAACCTTTATTTAAAGTAAAGAGATCATTGAGGAGCGACCCTCATTTACAACGGTGTCGAATCTTTAAAAGAACGAGACGACAGATGAATACAAGGCTGCTAAAATCCACAAGCTGTGGGATTTATAAGAAGCTAGAGAGTAAGAAAAGTCTTCACGTTTACTGAAATAATTAAGCGAGCTAAAAGAATATAAAATAAGAAATGAATCACACTTCAAGGTTTCTAAAATGTCCAGAAGGTCAAAGTTAAATCTAAGAGTGAGGTGAAGAATCAGATCATCAGTAACTGTTCTGAGAAACGAGTCCGATCATGGCCGAACGAAAGATGCACGAATCATCATCGAGTCTTCTCCGACGTCGTACCTGTCGAGCTCATCTCTCCCTCTCCAGAGCGCCACATCTCGTTGGTTGCAATCGAGAAGATGGTGACGGGGTTGCGACCCTCCACCTGTCTCATCACCGGGTCCTGACCCACTCGGCCTAACAGCTGGACGCGGTTTATCGCTGCGATGAAAACACAGAAATGACCATTATTGGTTAAAGATGTAAGAGGTGATAATCATGATGGGACACAGACGCACAGCGGCTGAATGTTTACTCACATCTCTCCAGGATGAGGTTGGACTCTGTGCTCCTGTATCTCACCGCCCGTCTGAAGATCTGAGCGAAGAGGAGGTCAGTTATTTACTCCACACAGGAAGCAGACGCAGCGTGGATCAAGCTGCACTATCTTTTATGTTCTTGTGACATTTACATGACGCTTCAGTTTTTTTTTGTAATCGCTCACCTGCGCAGAGGCACTTCGAAACATCCTCGTCGGCTCTGGAGGAAACAATCAGCTGATCTGAAAAACAAGAAGCAAGTTAAAAAGAAAAAAAGTGTGTTAATGGATTTACTTTTACTTCCCCTCGGGCATCACGGTACTGGTACGGACCGAGGTGTCAGTTCACTTCCTGAGCGCTGCCAAAGAGCCGTTTAGCAAGGCAACAAGCCCCCCCTTCATAAGATCCTGTTTGTGTGTGTTTCAGCCTGTGTTTGTTGCATATTTCAAATTTCCACATTTTCTCTTTTATTGTATGTTCTTTTTGTGGAGATGCAATGTAACCCTGTTTTTAAAAGTTTTAACAATTATTTAAAATAGACAAAAGCTTTAAAGTCATAAAAACCAGAACTACAAATAAAGCAACTTTAAAGAGGATTATTTGATTTTATCAGAAGCTTAAAATAATAATTGTTTTTAAAATGATCACATTAAATATTTAATTTAGTCCATTTATCCCTGACAGTCTCTGCCCAGCTCTGAAGTGTCAGAAGATTTAATGAAGTGATTTAATTTAATAACTTCCAAACCAGCAGGTTTCAGACTGGTGAGACTGGGATGGTTTCATGGGGCTCAAAAAGACTCTTGGTTCTGCTGCAGTAAAACCCCAAAATGTCAGAGGGACTCAAAGTCACAGAGAGGCTTTTTCTCAGCAGCAATGTGGCTCCTCCTGAGCGCGCGCGCCTTCAGACGTTAAACCTCTCAACGTGACGTCACGTCTTTGTTTCCAGTGTCGAGACGCTGCAGGAGTGCGTGAAGATAAAACTTTGACTTTTCTTAAAAGAAACGATGAAACAAAACAACAACAGCGTGATGAAAACTTACCAGGTGCAACACTTCTGAAGAGACTTCGGGTAACCTCACGCTGCGTCCGGTCCCTCTCCAATACACATCCGACGAGCCACCAAAACACGGAACGCGTCAGCGCAAACGTTCCGCATGTCAAACTTCTTCTTCTTTGTTTATTTCATGGATAATCTAAAGCCTTCCATTGCTGACATGGTAAACGTTATTCTACTCATGTGTAAATATCATATTCACTGTAGTAAGTGGAGAAATAGCAAACCCTCCTTTGACTGGTTTATGAATGAAAATTTTTTACTTAAAAAAAAAGTTAAATCTAGCAGGATTGTGAGGAAGATTAGAGCTGATTTGTCTAAATTCTGTTTGTTTTGATTCCTAACCCTCCTCGTTGTTTGTTTTCCTTTTTACATTGCTCCAGTTTTGTTGTCTGCTCTTTTAATTTTTTTGTATTTACTCCCCCCTAGTCTTGACTCACGTTTTGAATGTACTTGTTCTATATATTTAGCTATTGTTGCTCATCCTTTTAAGAGTTTGTTTTGTCATTTTGTATATGTTGAAATTTTCAATAAAGTTGGAGTTAAAAAATAAATAAATAAATAAAATAAACTTCTTTGGTGTTTTGCGGCATCTTGCGTTCACATTTTTGCCTGACTGCCAAGATCCATCATCCTTTATGAAGTCAACATCTCAACCATCGAAAGACCATAAAAAAAAAACTAATAATAAAAAATTAACATGTCAATTCCATCAAGTGTATTGTTGTCATTAAAAAAAAAAACTTTCACATGATGTGACCTCATATAATAATCTCAATCTAAAAAAACTCACTGCAAATAATTAGAAAAAACTCATCATTAGACATGCCCCCCTACTTTTTTCAATATTAATTATAAATAATAAATATTTACAACACATAATGTCGTACAATGTGATGTGCCCCATTGCTGTGAATAGATTAAACTAAAAACCTAGATAGATAGATAGATAGATAGATAGATAGATAGATAGATAGATAGATAGATAGGTTCTTGTATTTCCCTCGGGATCAATAAAGTATCTATCTATCTATCTGTTAGTTTTACAAAAAGAATGCAATAATCTCGTTGAGGAACTTTACCCAGCATGCACTTTGACCTTCCAGAGGGCTTAACTGTACTGTGTCAGCTCTTACTGCACTGATTTACACAACTTCCATAATCTCTCAGGTGATCTGACCTGTAGTGTATTCATGCGTTAACACTCGCTTTACTGAAACATATAACTACACTCTTTTTAGATCTGCTTTGCACGTCTATACTGTGAATATTATTTCATATCCGTCTCTATAAAGCCTACATTCTGCATTTTACTGACTCACTTCTTCTGTCCCTTGTGCAAAGCCATAAAGTCGAGTCAAGAGTCAACATGCCCTTGAGTCAAACATTATCTGACCTCACGTGTGAAAGTGCAGAAAGAGAAATCCAGCGAGACTGCTTTGAGGATTTGTTCCAGTTCGCCATTGTGAACTTGTCAGCCGCTGTGAGTCCTTTGATTTAATTTAAAAAAACAAAAAGGTTTCTAGATATCATTTTAATGGCAATTAAAAATGTTGTCCAGCATGAAAATGTCTGATTATTTAAAAAGAGATGAATGATTGGTGTTTAACGCTACACAGCATCTCAACAGGCTGCATTAAAGTGTTTTCTTAAAGAAATGTCTTGTGACTGTTGTATAAAAGCAATATCACACTCAAATATTTATTTTATAATACGAGTATTGTTAATGAAGAACTTATGTATATGTATTGTCAGTCTCACTTTTGGCGTTCCTCTTGTTTTGGACATGTGTAAAGTGTTCATGTGTTTACGTTTCTTTACAGACCGTGAGGCCAACTATGTCCCAGACTATTCCTCCCATTCTCTCTGTGCTCCCCACTCGGGCTCTGGTTGATGAGGCGTTCAAGGTGGTGGTGCAGAATCTGCCCCCAGCATCTCCAGTCACTCTTCACGCCCTCCTCTACTCGGAGGACAAGGACTACTGGGAGGCTTATGGGCACTACGTCAGTGATCACAGAGGAACAGTGTCCGGTGGGGTTTTGTTCTTATCCTTAAAATATCCTGATGTCTTAAATCTAACATGTGCAGTGAAGACAATATGCTTTTTAGGGGGTTTTTTTCATGTTGATTTTTCCATGCTTCTGTAGCTGCGGAGGATTTGAGTCTCGGGGGCACGTACACAGGAAAAGAAGCCATGGGTTTGTTGTGGAGTATGCGTCCTGAGCCCGGCAGCCGCACAGGTCTCAGGTAAAATGAAAAGTCTGTTTTAAGCTGCAGACTTGTTATAATGTCTGTTTCCTGACAGACCGTCTGTTCCTGTCAGGTTGAGAAAGAGGGAAGTCACCAGCCCCATGCTGGTCCACATCTCAGTCTACAGTGGACATGTAACTGAGGGCTTCAGGAAGCAGTCTCCTCTGGCCTCTGTGCTCACGGAGAGATGGTACATGGCTCCTGGAGTCCAGAGGATTGAAATCAAAGATAAAGGAGTGCGAGGGACTTTCTTCATACCTCCAGGTACACCGGCATCCTCAGCATCGCAGAAATACAGATTAAAGTGCTGATCAGACTCTTGTGTCCTCAGGTCCTGGACCCTTCCCTGGGTTGTTGGATATGTGGGGAGGTGGAGGAGGGCTGTTGGAGTATCGCTCGGCCTTGCTGGCGTCTCATGGTTATGCTTCTTTGGCGCTGGAGTACTTCTCCCCCGGCGAGCTGCAGTCATCAGATCTACAGATACAGTATTTTGAGGTTTGTGTTTTTATATTTACTTCAAAGTTTTCAAATACAATTTGAAGATGATAATGCCTCAGACTCTTTAGATATATTTCCCTTTTTTCTGAAGTCTGCCATCAAGAGCAACTCGACCATGAACTTGCACGTTTGCCTGGTTTCTCTGTTAGTAACCGCTGACTGTCTGAAATTCTCTGAGTTACTTCAGTGTTTTAGAAGGTTCTTCTTCTCACGTGGAGTTTTGTTACTAAAAAAATATACTGGGGATTTCCCTCTTCCAGACTCTTATTTAAAAATACAGTTAAAGGATCTCTTGTAGTTTAGTCAACAGTTTTGCTTGTTACCTTTTTCCTTGCAGACAGCATTTAATATCATCAAGGACCATCCTCAAGTGATCCCAGACAGGGTTGGAATTTTTGGTCTTTCTCTTGGGACAGTGTTGGCCATTTATTTGGCGGTTGCTAGCACAAAAATCACCGTAAGTAACACATGTTACACATGTCAGTTGCTCATTCTTTACCTTTAAACATGTGATTGTTAAGCCATATGCAATGAAGGACCGGCAGGTTTGAGATTCAAGAGCCTGATGTGTGTCATTGTTTTACATTCCAGCCTTGCTGTTGTGTTTGTATCAGTGGCCACCACTTATATCCAACTGGAACGTCTCTAAATGAAAACCCCAAAATCGAAAAAAAGTAGGACTTACAATCCTTTAGCAGCATGAATACAGTACGCGCAGTTGAACTGTTTGAGTGATGTGCAAAAATGTTGTTTTGTAGAAGGCTAGCAACGGTGCGTTATGATGAGAACAACTACCAGATATCACGAGACGTGCGTTTACCAATTCCCACCGACCTCTCAGAGAAAGTTGATGTAAGTACATGCTGCCCTGATAACGCACAAGTCATCCACACTTGCTATGAGGGATGCAAAGCACATAATTCCTCATGAAGTTTTGGAGATATGAAGGAATAAATGAGTCCCTATATATCAATATTTTGTTGTGCATACCCTCGTCAAAATATAATCTACAGAGAGAAAGTTACTAATTTTGTCTCTTAGGTGCGGAAAATAAAATGCCACATGCTGTTGGTCAACGGTGATGATGATCAGAACACTCCTGCTGTTGAGGCTGCTGAGGACGTGAGTCTACACACACACACACACACACACACACATACACCTGACAATAGGGGGAAAGTTTGAATACACAAGTTTGAGGCAAACCCTGTTTATTTAGGGCATATTTTGACGTAAAAATTGAGAATAAATCATCTGTAATAATCCAAAATAACTGCACTGTATTTGTTCATTCTGTTTGGGCTGTTTTGATTTGACCTCTTTGACCTTTGACCCTTTAGATGGCCCAGATGATGCGTTCTGGGGGGAACTTGCACCTGCTGACTACGCTGACATATCCCAACACTGGACATCTGATCGAGCCGCCCTACTCGCCTCACTTCAGAGCGACCAACTTTATTATCCCCACCACAAAGGAGAAAGGTGGCGTAGTTTTCCTCGTCTGACAATAGTTGTAAAAACAAAATCAATTCATGGAGTGTTCCCTCATAATATGACCAGGAGGACAAATATAAGGTTAAAGAATAGGTCTGAGTACAAAACCCTGTGGTAAAGTATAATACTGTCCACATAAGTAATCTAAGAAACTAATCTCAATGATATTCAAATATCTCAAATTGGAGATTTTTTCTTTTTTTTTTTTTTTACAAAAGTGAAAAGTTTCTTATTGCGTTTGATTCTTTTGATTTTTTTTTTGTAATGACACACTAGCAGTTTAGAATAATCATTTGAATATGACGTTGTTTTATTTCAGTGATAAATCTGTGGGGGGGACAAACCAAACCTCACTCAGACGCTCAGGAGGACTCCTGGAGGAAGATCTTAGCGTATTTACATCATCATCTCTACTCCAGCACGATCCCCAAAGCCAGGATGTAAAGACTGAAGAACAAGGAAACAAGGCAAAGTGTGTTGATCTCATGTTAAACCAAGTTGCATTTTTTAATCAAATATTAAACCACACTTGTTAGTTTTTTAAATTATTTTGTCCACAACATTGTTATCCCCTTATGTCTTTGTTTACTACGACATAAAGGGTATTTGTAGAGTTGAACCATAGCTCTCATCATTCTGAGGTTCTTGGTTTCAAACTCCTCAGAAATGACCAGAAACGTTCTTAATGTCGCTCCACTCAAGTGTCTCCAGGACTGTTTTATGAAGCTCATTCAGAATCATTGTATTTCTGCCAAGACGTTTTTTTTTTCTGTCTGTTAAAATGTTGTAATCATTTTTTTTAAAATAAATGTTGGGTCTATGTAACTTTTTAACTTATGTGTTTTTCGTTGACATTGTCTGCTCTGTCATGTTTATGAAAATGTAAACTTATCTTTGCAAACCAACTTTGGTGACTGATCACAGACTAGTTTGTTCTTTACCTAGTCAGTGAAAATAGTACCAGCTAGGTTTATGGTGAATTAGGCCGAGGCAGATATTACTTCAGCCTATGATGCAGAAAATTATTTTTCCTGTGCAGCATGTAAATGTTTTCCTGGGTCAGGAATTCCTATGTTTGTAACTGAGGCAAAGGTGACTGGAGGAGCGTGTCACCTTTACATAAGGACCATAAATCCCTATGCACTACCCTGATTCAGTTAAGACATTTTTTTCCTGCCATTGTAAATAATAATGTCCTAAAATATTTCTTAAGATTATTAAATAAACTAACAGTCCTTCAAACATGCGCTTTTTTATTGCTCTAAATTTTTTTGGGGATGTTTTTATGGGAAAAAAAATGACAACAAAAATGAACATAACAGAGTCCTTTAAAAAGACAAAACAAGCAGGACATGAAGAAACACAACAAGCTACATAAACACTGAAGTATTACAGTATTTAAAGAATTAATGTTAGTCTACATAATCAGGGATTCACTAATGTACTTGGGTTTTTTTTCATGTTTTATTCGCTTTTTATTTTAATCGTTCAGTCCATGTAATGATTGTACATATAGCTCTATTTCAGTTTTGGTTTGTTGAATTATTATTATTTTTTTCTGTTTTGGTTCCAGTTACATTTGCAAAAATCGTCATTTTCAAAAAAAATGTTTTACTTTATTACATCATTAAAAAGTGTATTGTGCAATTCGCACAGAGGAGGATGTGTCTTTGTGAGTTTTAAGTCAAACCTGATTTTCAAGGTAAACTGGATTAATTGGATGCACTCCACACAATTCAACTCGACACTGACGTTTCCTATGACACACAAACACACCATTAAAGCTCCTAAACAGATGGGTAACTTCTTGAAATCCACAATTTACTCAGAGGTCGTGTGATCTAAATTGCATTTAATAAAATACTTGGAATATGTTTTATCACTGAAGACAAAAGAAAAAAATGAAAGGGGGATGTTTGTATTTTACGTGCAGAACCTGAACGCAACACGACCTCACTGAACGCTACGTCATCACGCTGTGTGCCTGACTTTGTTACTTGATAATTATTATCTAACTACATTGTGTCGCGTTCAAGGGAAGCTATGAACTGCAATGTGGAGACCACTAACCCGGCTAAAGAGAGTCCAGTCCAGTCCTGCAGACTAAACTAGATACTCTTTTTCTTTTTGAAGGTTGAATTCATGAGCGGAAGTAAACTTTGATTTAAGAGTTTCAGTAAACAGCATTTACTCTGGAGAGACGACAGGTATCTCATCACACCTTTACTTTAGAAAGGTTCTGACAAACATCATAAAGAAGGTAAAGTGTCTGCAGCTTGAACATTTTAAAGTTATAACACGAGAAACATGTCCTCTGATTGATTTGATCATTAGCTCAAGTAAGCGCGTGAGCATGCTTGAATGATTGTGATTGGCAGTGGTTAGATAAAGCCAGTGTAATCTGTAATTAAACATTATATTTTTAGTTTTGTGTGTGCACTTATTGTCCAATAAGAAGCTTTGAATTATAGCTCTTACAGTCTATGTTTTGGAGATAAATTTACTTTTGTACTTAGAGGAGTGTAAGAACAAGAAGGTTCTTCCCCTGTGGACACTAATGGAGAAATGTCAGAGTGAGGGGGGGGGGGGGGGGGGGGGGGCTGCACGTGAAAGAGTTTGGGGTTTGGTGCCTTGCTCAAGGGCAACTCAACAGTCCACCGAGCGATCCAGTTCAGTTCGGTATCTGATATCCATTTATTGGTGTTTCCACCATCCAAAATTGGCATTGGTACCAAAACAAGGGCTCTGTACTGTCCTACTTTACCGAGGACCGTGACCCTTGGTCCCCTTCTGCTGGGGTGTCAAAGGTCACGATCTGACCCTGAAGGATCCCTTGATTACAGTTTCCCTGTTCTTCTTGAGCATTTACCTTAACTGATAGCTGACTACACTGTGACAAACCGATCTCCACCTGACTCATCAAATCAGCTTACTGTTGGCTGTGGAAACACAAGCAAGTTAAGACTTTACCGTACTGGACTGAAGCAGACCGCTTTGGTCCAGTTCCCCACCCAAGTCCCTGCAGACTGAGACTCAGGAGAACCTCCTTCAAGTGTAAATACTTAAAGTGCAAACTCTTGATTGGCAGTTGACCATCCTGCACAGACGTGGTTCAGGAGTATTTTAAATAAATACACTCTGAATATCTGAAGTCAAATCTTTATGAAGATCTGAGTTTGGTGACATTCCTCTCTTTCTTTCCTCAGGCCGTAAGGCGAACATGTCCATTCCTCCCATTCTCTCTGTGCTCCCCACTCGGGCTCTGGTTGATGAGGCGTTCAAGGTGGTGGTGCAGAATCTGCCCCCAGCATCTCCAGTCACTCTTCACGCCCTCCTCTACTCGGAGGACAAGGACTACTGGGAGGCTTATGGGCACTACGTCAGTGATCACAGAGGAACAGTGTCCGGTGGGGTTTTGTTCTTATCCTTAAAATATCCTGATGTCTTAAATCTAACATGTGCAGTGAAGACAATTTGCTTTTTCATGTTGTTGTTTTTTTTCATGTTGATTTTTCCATGCCTTTGTAGCTGCGGAGGATTTGAGTCTCGGGGGCACGTACACAGGAAAAGAAGCCATGGGTTTGTTGTGGAGTATGCGTCCTGAGCCCGGCAGCCGCACAGGTCTCAGGTAAAATGAAAAGTGCTGTTTTAAGCTGCAGACTTGTTATAATGTCTGTTTCCTGACAGACCGTCTGTTCCTGTCAGGTTGAGAAAGAGGGAAGTCACCAGCCCCATGCTGGTCCACATCTCAGTCTACAGTGGACATGTAACTGAGGGCTTCAGGAAGCAGTCTCCTCTGGCCTCTGTGCTCACGGAGAGATGGTACATGGCTCCTGGAGTCCAGAGGATTGAAATCAAAGATAAAGGAGTGCGAGGGACTTTCTTCATACCTCCAGGTACACCTGCATCCTCAGCCTCGCTGAAACACAGATTCAGATTCAAGTGCTGATCAGATTGTTGTGTCCTCAGGTCCTGGACCCTTCCCTGGGTTGTTGGATATGTGGGGAGGTGGAGGAGGGCTGTTGGAGTATCGCTCGGCCTTGCTGGCGTCTCATGGTTATGCTTCCTTGGCGCTGGAGTACTTCTCCCCCGGCGAGCTGCAGTCATCAGATCTACAGATACAGTATTTTGAGGTTTGTGTTGAGTTCACGATTCAGGACATGTTTGATGATGTTTTCAGGAACGGTGGGATTCTGTAGTTGGATGAGCTACGGTGATGTTAGCAAGAACTCAGCTTGTGCAGCGTCGGGTTAGCCACGTACGAGAGCGAGGACAGGCTGTGAGTTAGAGCACGGTTAAAAACTTTCCGCCTCTTTTTTCCAACAGCGTGCTCTTTCCAGGTCCTATAAAAAAATAAAAAAAAGTTGTTTATTGGTTTTATCATAGTACCTGCAAATACAGAAATCACGTTTTCTTTAATATTCTGATTTCTTCTCCTGCACAGAAGGCGTTTAACATCATCAGGGACCATCCTCAGGTGATGCCTGACAAAGTTGGAATTTTTGGTCTTTCCCTCGGCACGATTTTGGCCTTTTATTTAGCGGCAGAGAGCACAAACATTAAGGCAAGTATCAAGTGCGACGTGTGGACATTTTCATCGCTCACCTCGTGTTCTGAGTTGCAGACAGCCGACAGGTTTCTCTGCTGAGTCTGATCCGTGGCGTGACGAGTGTCGTGTTCTTGTGTTGCAGCCTCGCTGTTGCGTGTGTATCAGCGGCCACCACTTAGTTTCAACTGGACTGTTGATTGACGGATCGGTGCCAAATAATCCAAAGTAGGAATCCTGATTTTTTTTTTCTCGCAGAATAATAACAGTAGGAGAGTTTAAGAGATGGCGTGATGTGAAAAACGTACGTGTGCTCTCAGGAAAAGCCGTTTTGATGAGAACAACTACCGCATATGGCGAGATGTGGTTTTACCGGTTCCCAGCGACCCCTCGGAGAAAATAGACGTGAGTATCAGCTGCACTAAAAACACACCAGAGAGACGACATTATGCACCAAATAAGATTTACTCAGCCAATCACAATCTCCAGTCAAACTGAACAACTGGTTTTAAAAACACTTAACATGTCGGTTTTAAAGTTGATCTTTTTTTTTTAAGCACTTTTAAAGTTCCGATTTGGGAGTTTAATTCGTGGCTGTCGTGTCTTCATTATCATGCTTTACTGTGATTGGCCGAGCTGTTTCGACAGGCTGAGAGCGGATTTACGAATCAATCCTCTCTCTGACTTAGTCAGACTGATCACACTGAAGTTCCCGTCGGTTTGAATTCTCTCTCAGGTGCGGAAAATAAAATGTCCCATCCTGTTGGTCAACGGCGATGATGATCAGAACACGCCCACAGTGGAGGCCGCTGAGGATGTGAGTGATATTTACAGTCTACGATCAGCACGCACGCTGTATGTTACATGTGAAGATCTTGTTAAAACAGTCGCACAGATGGTTCGACAACAAACATTGTTCCTTCGTGTTAAGGACATATTTCCTTTTTTTGAATATTTTTTTACCTTTTTAATTTAGACTAAGTGAATAAATCAGCACTTATGAAATTTATAACATTTTGAACTTTTGCTAATAAGTTTTCATTTCTACAGGTCAATTTAAAAACCGGTGCTCTGGTTCAGTTATTAGCGCCTCACACTGTAGTCGTTCATTTGACCTCTTTGACCCCCAGATCGCCCAGATGATGCGTTCTGGAGGGAACCTGCACCTGCTGTCCACACTGACCTACCCCGACACTGGACATCTGATCGAGCCGCCCTACTCGCCTCACTTCAGAGCGACCAACTTTATAATCCCCACCACAAAGGAGAAAGGTGAGTTTTACCCACAGCAGTAGTCTGACATAGTTTTGGGACAGGATAGAGGAATCTGAGGAAAAAGTGCGACCTTAAAAGCCACGCCCCTCACTTACATGCACAAGCGCCATTGGTCAAAGTTTTTACAGCTGCTACAGATGACGGATTTTCTTCGTTCCTTTTTTTTTCTTTTTTTTCCAGAGAACATGATTTGTTAAAAATCTGCTCCCTCCCTGTTTTGTTTTGTTTTGTGTGTTTCAGTGATAGTTCTGTGGGGGGGACAAACCAAACGCCATTCGGACGCTCAGGAGGACTCCTGGAAGAAGATCTTAGCTTTTCTACAGCATCATCTCTACTCCAGCACAATCCCCAAAGCCAGGATGTAAAGACTGAAGAACTAGGAAGCACAGAAAAGTGTGATAGTCTTTTGAATACTTGATTAGAGTTTTGCTCATATTGTGCCTCTAGTTTTTATCATTTTATATCCACACGTTGTCATTCATAACACTTGATGATTCTACATGCAAAGGTAAAATTAATGCAAGTTACTGATTGCAATTCAAACATGTCAGAAATTGCATGGAGGATGGGGGTGACCTTGTCGGTAGACCGCGTGCCCCATGCACAGAAACCGTAGTCCTCTATGCGGACCGCCGGGTTCAAATCCGACTGGTGGTTCCGATGCGGACCAAAATATTGACCTCTTCAGCACTGCCCTTAAGCAAAGCACCAAACCCCCACCGGTTTATACATGTGTGTGTGTGTGTGTGTGTGAGAAGCATGTGAGAACCAGAATTTCCCCCTCAGGAATTAAGAAAGTATTCAATAATAAAGACAGGGTTTGATTTAGGTAGTATGCTTAAGTCAGGAACAAATGCTGCTCTTATAATATATTTTAATCTGCAAACTAATTACACAGGCCGTCTCTAATTAAGACCTTATTTGTCAAAACTTGCAGCAAAGTTTTATAATACATTTAGGATTTCTAGACCTGCCAAAGGTAGAAAGCTTAAGATCAAACTGTGCATGTTGCTAGTTAAGACCTTAAAACGCACAAGGCACCGAGTGTCAAACAAACCAAGCGGGACCCGGTGTTAAAAGTGTATAAAAGCACCGCCACTGCTAGAACATTCCCCACCGCTCGAACACCAACCAAGGGAAAACACTGGTATTGATAGAGAGCAACTCTTTTTTTTAATCTTGTTTCTTCTTTGATCAAATTTGATTTTGGGTAATCTGAGTAAATTTAGTTTTCGTATTGGGACCAATATTTGTCATTAGTAACGACTAAATAAATTGAGAATGTTTTTTAGACTTTTTTTTTTTTTTTTACCACCCTCCTTTAAACAAAGCTATTCTTATACTTGTTTAGTTTTAATACATAACTATAGGCTGTATTTCAAACTTCAGTATGAATGAGTGAGTTTGCCAAAAAAGTCAAACATTTTGTTTTGTTTTCTTGTGACTGTGTCAAACAAGCTGTAAATCCATAAAGTTATTTTCTGTGACAAAGATTGTTTTGATATTCTAACTTTTTAAATATATTTTCATTCGTCATATATGCCTTATGTGGATATTTATGGTTTTCTAATGGGTGAACATGTCCCGTGTACAAGACGATGCAATCATTAAAAAAATGTTGGATACTTGTGCATCAATTATGGATGAACTTTTTTTAAAATATTTGATAATTGATCATTTAATTCATGTTTTCTCATCAAAATCACCTCAGAAATTGGGCTGACAATTTCTATTTGATTAGATTTGACTGTCATAACTTTGAATCTTGTTTATTCTTAACATATTTAAGGATGTGATATTGTTAAAGAGACACATGATCATGAAATTAAATAACATGTGCAAACTTGTCATGTAGATAATTCATTGTTTTGTATCACTGTATGAAGGTCTTAACTTTAGAGATTAGAAAAGCTAAACTGTAAAGGTTTGTGTGCAGTAATAGTGACAGGACCCTTCAGGTACTCTCACGCCGTTTACAGTCCTACAGCGACCTCTAGTGGTGGACGCAAATCACCGACATTAAATATCACATTGCTCATTAAAATAAATGTTGAAAACCACTTTCATTACCAGCATAGAAACATCTCCATAATTTATTTTAACAAACCAATAATTTAAGTGTTTTAGTTCACAAAACGTTTAAAATATAGATTATAATAGGCTACAAACTTCACCTTTCCACTGCTTTTAAATTTAATACATTCACAGTTTAACCAATTAGTTCTTACATGAATGCCTAACACACGACACGTGGGCACAAACAGCAAAGCGTTTGTGATCGGCTCTGACAGAATCAGCTTAGACCAAAGACAGAGTGAGAAAAATCAACACAATCCCCTCTCTCTCTCTCTCTCTCTCTGAGACAGTTATTTTGGTTACAGCTTTATTTACACTGAGGCACATTTACAGGAACAGAGACATCAGACACGGAGGCGGATGATACAAGCGTAACATCAAAACACTTGAACAAAAAAATGTTTAAAGAAAAGAAAAAGCCAAAGCTTCGATTTTCTCATGAAGAAAAAATAAAGTGCTAGAGGGAGAAAACCACAGAAGAAGTGCCGCCTTAAAAACTACATTAGAATTAAACTGTCGACTGAATTGTCTCCTCTGACATATTTCACTACAAGTTTCAGTTAAGACGCTTTTAAAGCTAAAAATAAAATATTTAAACTAAATGGAAACATGTTCAGTAATCAGGCAAAAAGCTGTGACCTCAGCAGCTACTTTAACTTAAATACATCTTTAGTAATCAGAATATTACCCAGAAGAGCTGCAGTAATATTGAGCAATAACAGCTATGTTCACTACTTCTTATTTAAACACAGACCAGCTCCATTATTATGTTCATAAAGAAATCGAGGATTCATTTTCTTCTGTATTTCTGCTTTTAAATGGATGATTTTCTTTCTGCTTTTTCAAAGTTTCGATTTCATTCTCGAGGATCTGAATCACACTAATTTTTAAAGGCCAAGGCGGAGGTGTACACTTTCTGAGTTCCTTACATCATATTTGAAAACATTTATTTCCCCGTTAGAATAAACTCGGACGACTTTAGATTTCACGTTTAAGACAAAACTCGAGCAACAATTAAGACATCCCATCGGCCACTACTTTCGTTCGGAGTTAGCCGCAAATATCAAAACGTGAGAATGTTAACACGTTTGTTGTGACTGTAAACATTTCCCTGCTTTTGCAGCAGTATGTTAGCCCTGTTGGTATGTTAGCATGTCCATTCAAACACGCCGGCTGCAGAGTTCCCTTCTGTGTTGAGAATCAAACGAGTAAGATACCTGGGTCAGTGATCATCTATGGAACCTGAAGATTTGTGCTTTATTCACTTTGTCTCTGCAATGCAAGGTAACATTTCATTTCAACTTAAAACAAGCATCGCAGAGGACAGTTGTGCTTTTATCAAGTTATTAGTCATTTCAGTGAAGGCACACAAACTGTCACAATCCTCTCTCAGACGTTAGTGCACGCGTGTTTGTGTGTGCGGTAATCTTTGCAGAGTCAGGATCTTCTCGACCAGGCGCAGTGTCGGTTGGCTGATCGGGTACTGAAGGGGAAGCTTCTCCCCAGCACACGACAGCTTCACCGAGTACCTGCAGACGAGAAAATGATCATTTCTCAAACTGAATGAGCGACTCAGTGTCTTTATGTTTGTATGTAGACAAAAGATTTTTTAGGTTTTACTTTTCATTCAACATGGAGCACACACGCACAGAAGAAAAAAAACCTTAAAATCAGCACCAACCTGAACTCTTCCCTGAAGTGAGATCGGAGGTGCTGTGCCAGCTGGCTGTTGTACTGCAGGCAGGCCAGCAGGAGGCGACAGCGCTGGAACAGCAGGACGGACTGAGCAGGACTCAGACAGGAGTCCTGCAGGTCAGACAGAACCAGCACCACGTGCTGAGCCTGGTAGCTGAGGAAATCCAACTGCAGGGAGCGGAGGAGACCCGTTCTGTGGTACTGCTTTGTTTAATGATGAATTTATAAGAAACTGCATGTAGACCAGCTTTGACAAGTTTTTGGGCCCAGATCCAAAAAAAGATCCAAATCAGATACTTGACTTTTTTTTTTAAATGGCTTTTTTTTCTCCTTCAGTTCAGCAGATATCATAATGTATCATTATACGACTCTGTATCAACATATCAATGATTTCCCTGTGTCGTGATATAATATCTCTCATCTTATTGTGAGTTTCTCTGGGATTCCCACCAGTCAAGGAGAGGACATTTCTGGTAAAAAATAAATTAAAAAAAAAAAAAAAAAAAAGAGGGAAAGTGAGGAAGTTTTACCAGGTCAGGATGAGACTGTATGACTCTGAGGATCCAGCCGACGGACACAAAGTTCTCAGCAGGGGAACTTCTGCTGGCCTAAAATGCAGACGAGATGCAAAAAGTTGTGAGCTCACAGGCTGCATCTGAATTATCATCAGACTAAATCTGCAGTTTGCTATGACAATATCATACTCACCTCTTGGCCCAAAAGCAGCATTTCAAAGAGCAGAGAGCAGGCGGCATCCAGATAATCAGCTAGTAAGGCCTGGAGCTGACAGACGGAGAAGGACGGTTACATTAAAATACAAATGAAAAATAAATCTATGAAAAGAAAAGAGAGGATCTCACCTCACAGTCAGCCTCAGATCCCTGGCTGTCTGTCTGCAGCTCAGGGTCACATATCAAGGCGAGCAGCATCCTGGAGGCCAGGGCGCCTCTGCAGGGAGGGGGGACAAACACCATGTTAAAGGGTGTGTGTGTGTGTGTGTGTGGCAGAAACTTGATTCACACGCATTTTAATTGGATTAGAGAAAGAGTTTAGGTTTACTTTTTGGCGGAGAGCAGGATGTGTCTGGCCGCTTCGACCTCTGTCTCTCTGAACATGACGGCGAGAGTCTGGACGATCAGAGTGCTCAGCCTGAAGACAAGATTTAAGTCTTTGACTCTTTGTTGAAAGAAAATACTGCTCAACACTCTGCGGGGACAAACACTGAGACAGGATCTCGTTCACTCGAGTTTACTTAAACCTCTCTTTCCCAGAGAATCACTGCAAGACGGTTTCTCATTTAAAAGACAAATACAAAATGTAATTAAAGGTACAAAGCAGCTTAAAGTGTCTGATAGCGACTTTCCTGATTGTATTAAGGTGTCGGATGTGACACACACACACACACACACTTACAATAGTTGATCTGCCGTGTAGACTCCCTGGCAGCTGTGCAGAGATTCCTCCAGAGTCTGAACCAGGAAGACACAAACCTCACTGGACTGAAACACACACACACACACACACACACACAGAGGACAACTTCACCAACCGAGACCAGAAAAAAAAAAAAAAAAAAAACGTTGATAATGTCTGTTAAAGAAATTCATGGATTTTAAAAAAGGCTTTTTTCAGATTTAACAAACTGATTAAGGTTGTTAAAAAGTTTCAACGCGCCTAGACTACTTTTGGATACGAAATGCACAAGATGTCAAATCCGCCAGCAGGAGGCTCTAAATCAAAACAATCACTTTGAGGCTGTCGGGGGAATCGTGGGAGTGATTCTCTCAGTGTTGTATCACGTCATGAAATGTATCACAGCAAGAAGTGAAGGCGCACGTTTGAGCGTCTCACCCTCCAGAAGAGTCGGCGCAGCGCCACGTTGCGGTGCGCGGCCGTTCTCAGCTCCTGCAGCAGCAGGTACAGACTCTCCAAGCTGATCTCCTCCTGCAGGAGCTCAGCGCTCAGCTGACCGAACAGGTGAGCTGTGCGCTCCAAGCTGCACAGACACACACACACACACACACACACACACACAGACAGACGCTAGGTCATTAATACAGCTCAGCTTGTGTTACAATCTGGTCCTGTGGTGGAACAGAGTTATGTTACCTGATGGAAGGAAGTGGTTTATCAGGAGTGTAGTCAGACGAAATGCTGCACCTCCGTCTGTAGAGCGGATCTAACGACAGCGTCGACCTCTGGAGACACATTTACACACTTTAACTACGGCGTGAGTGACATTAACTACAACTCAAAAGAAACGCTTTCATAAAGTCGTGAACAGGAACAGACGCTGAGATGTGCGACTCACAATAATGTAGCTGTTCCACGAGCTCTGCAGATGAAGGTAAAGTCTGGATGTCCGTGACACGGCGTAAAGGTGAAGCTCCGCCTCCCTCTCCTCTCTGCTGTCCGCTCCGTCTCTCCGCAGCAGGCGAGCCAGGACTGAGCCCATCCTCCTCGGTAGCTGAAATATCACAAGGACCCATAAGGAGATACCCTCTTTTTCTTTCAAACAAACTAAGGCAGTTTATTCCATGAAATGATGTTTACAGTTTTATCTACGACGTGGATTTTCATAAAAAGAAAAGTGGCTCCCTATTAGACGATATTAAAAATGGATGAGGTAAAAAAGGATTTCAATAGAGACGCTCTCGTCCTTTTTCAAGCTTTGTAGATTTTCTTTAAGCTTCGTTCGGTTGTTTTGAGGCTCGACAGCGGTTTTATTTGATCTACGTTTTCATGTGAACGATGAACAGCCTTTAGTGTCATTTAGATCGTCGTAGATAAAAGCCTCGACGGGCGCCCATTCATTCATTCATTCACCTGACCGTCTGTACCTGTGCGCTCTCGCTGATGTTCAGTCTTTGATCCGAGGGCGACGGAGATAAAGCGGGGGAGCTGGAGAGGGAGGGGGGTTTGGAGGGAGGCCGAGCGGGGGGGTGCGGGACCTTCAGCAGGCCCAGACTCTCCGAGTTGGGCCAGGAGGCCGAGCGTGTGGGCGGTACCATGTGGACCTCCTCGGTCTCTCCTTCACCTTGCATCCTGATACAAACAGAAAGAGGGGAACGAGGATTACAGGATACATTTGAAGTTCACATTCAGCCTACTAATGGAAAGTAAAGTTTTGCAGGTATTCGTTATTATTTACACCACATTCTTCATCCCGAACACCAACAACCCTCTTTTTGTTGTCCAATGAGCACAGACAGTACACAGTAAAGGTGCACATGGGCGGCTGCTAACTTCTCTCAATGTGTGACAGTGTGCGTTTGTTTAATGACCTCCCCCGGGCCGAGCTACGCTCCAGCATGAGACGGTGTTTACATCGCACACACATCACGTTTTATAGCCGTGTGGCATTTGTTGTCGCCGGGCAACAATTCAGCGTTGGGAGACAGTAAATCTGTTCACGCTTCCTCTCGTCTCCTCACAGTCAACAAAGCGCTTCCTGACTGACGCACAGGGGACGCTCTTTTTTTAAACGCACAACACAGAGGAATTAAAAAGGACAACAACAATCCCACAATCAAAAACCGGATGCAAGGACCAAAATGTAACTAAATTTTTACCGCTATGACTTTACCCTGTGCCAAAATATCCTAAATATAATGGTTAAACATTTTGAAATAAATCACTCTGGATGTTTGTTTTTAAGTCTTTGTAGCTGTAGTTCAAAGCCTAAACATAAACTACATGTTCTGATTTTTATACAAAAGGGAAAATGTTTTTTTTTTTTATTACCTTTTTTAGAATTCAAAGTCCATATTTTGTAACAAATGTTTCTTACTCTCAAACATAAACTTTTTTTTATGGCTGTTGACGTTTTTCTTTCTTTAAGTCGACACACCGATAAAGGGCAGCAGCTAAACTGAGGCAGACGCATCGCTCTCAACTCTGAATAAATCATGAGCTACCGGAGACGCCGCAGACAGTCTTTACAGAGCGCCGCAGAGAGAGAGAGAGAGGCTGCTTTCACTTGTTGCATTATTTCGTTGTTTTTCCAGCTGAAAGTGGAAGATGATATTTGACTTTGTGTCTCGTGTTGTGACGCTTCACTGAGGACTGTTGTCTTAAAGCACACACATATAAAACGCAGGTATGTACACTTGTAAGCTCTTATAGTTGAACCCTCGGCTGCAGACAAAAACCAGCTGTAAAGGTTTTATAGCTCAAAGAGTTTGTCTGTCTCCGTGACTCCCAGACTGAAACTCTGCAGCCCGCACTGGACAGGCAGGTAAAGGACAAATGCAGAGAGACTCAACGCAAAAGACTCACAAGGTAACAGAATTCCTCGAGATTGGAATAAAAGTAGCTATTGAGTAAAGAAGGGGGGAAACCGACCCGAGGAAGAGAATATGTTTACAGACCAATTAATGTCGCAGAGTATAATTTAGGTGACGTTTTTATCACAGCAAAAGTACGGCAGCCTTCAGTAGCAGCTCCCGCTTCATTATACAGCAGCCTTTGACTAACCTCTGGTGTTTCCACGGCAACAATAAAAATGTCGGGTTAGTCCCCCTTTTTTATAATTATTTCATTATATTTTAGTGTTAATTTTTACAATATTTACATGTTGTTCCTTTAAGAAACATACCATCTTTAGTCTCATTAAATCACATTATTAAAGCCTGCAGGAGATGAATGAATGAAAACATTTTTTTACAGATGGTTAAAAAGTAAGAGCCACCAAAGCCAGTCTCGGCTTACACGTATGAGTATCACCTAACAAACCACAGACCTGTCAGTGTGTGTGTGTGTGTGTGTGTGTGTGTGTGTCATACTCACATGTGTGCAGGATATCCTGTGGGGGCATCAAAGACACGATGGTTAGAGTTACAGGTAAAGGTATCAAGAGACAACAAAAACATGAGCACTAATGAGTTCCCTACAAATCTCAGCTTCACTAGATGTGATTGTTTTCCTCTCAGAGCGATTATTCAGGGGTTTTGTTCTTTCTTTCATTAGAAATATGCTTTTCTCTTCTTCTGAAGCAGGTCAACGCTCGTCTTTACCTTCTAAGGTGTGTATTATCGTCGAAGAGTGGCTGTTTCTGCGCAAGGGCGGAGCTGCAGGAAGAATTCCCCTCTTGTCTCTCCTCAGCCAATCGGAGCCCTTCGCAGCACGCGTCTCAGTGGTGTAGGTGATACGAACATGCTGACAGCGTTCTCGATCTTTCCCACTGAGGAAATCTGGAAGGTCATTCACCTGTATGAAGAAAAAAAAAATAATGCTCAACATGTTTAGTCTGATGTTAAGCATCTTGTCACAGTGAGTGGCTGTAACCCAGTCGTAGAATCTCTCAGCTGGAAGGTCGGAGGTTCAAACCCAACTCCAGCAGCCACATTTATCAAAAATGAAAATCAGAATTGCAAAATATTGAGTTCAGCATCATCCGCGAGTTTGGGAGTAAGAGGTGGGAATCTTCAAGAAGCAGTAGCCATCAGAAGCGTTTCAGGAGGTGTTTTAGTCCCAGATTAGCCCAATTCTTTCCATGGAGCATTTCCAACCAGACCAGAGGGAAAAAAATCAAGAGGAAACACTAATTCGTTGTCTTAATATAAAAACTTAACACCCGCTGAGGCCACAGTGAGGGCAGCCCAGAGCAACCAACACAGCCAATAATCTGACAGTTTAATTTAAACAGGATTAAGTCAGCATGGAAGAAGCTTTAAACCTTTAACCTCTTACCGACATGACATAACAAGATAAATGTTACTTACAGGCTCATTCTGCCACGTACAGATACTCTTTCAGATGCTGCATGTTATGAAGCCCGTGGTAGATTCGACCTAATCTTTCTGTTTCATAAACTTGAATCTGTGATCGATGGATTAAGGTTTCCCATTGAGCGTCTGGGAGTTAAAAGAGAGCAAAACTACTGACATGGAAATGTCACTGAACCTACAGATGCTTTCAGATATTCATATTTTATGGAGCTATAGATATTAAGCAGATGAAGTCCCAGCAGTTGTAGTTATAATCCTAAAGTAGATGGTTTTAAGGAGATATATCTGATATTAATACATTTTACCCAGGTTTTTATTGGTTATGTTGTTGGGCAAACAGGTGGGTAATATCTAAATGATGTAACCCTCCTTAAGGGTGTTTGTTGCTATTTTCACTTCTCCACAAATAATACAATTAATATTTAATAAAAATCTTCAACAAACACAGGAGTATCAAATCCTTTTGAAGCGATAACAGTTAGCAATCAAAGTATAAATCGAAAAAAACGTTTTTTTTTCCTTCAAAAACTTGAATGTTTTTCGTTGTTTTGATATAAAAGTTAAGTAGCCTTGTTTTTATTTTATTTATTTTTACAGGGACAGCGCATATTAATAAACATTTCTGTAAATATGCCAGAGTTAGCCAAAAGGCTAATTTTCATCTGTTGTCCCTGGCCAGATTTTATAAAGGGCTCCCTAAAAAAAACACAATAAAATTCAAACATTGCATTTAACCCTACTTGTAATGTGTCCTTAGGTTTTTTGAAAGGCGCACATAAATAAAATGTATTATTGTTGTTCAAGCAGCTTTAACTGCCAACTGAAACAGTTTAAATGTGAATTCAAATTCTCGTTTCTTTTCAACCGTTAACTTACCAGCTCGATGTCCCGCACGCGCCTGTAACTGAAGGCTGTGGTGAGCGCGCGCGGGGGGTACTCGGTGAGGTACACGCGCTCATCACTCAGCACCACGTGCATGTACACCTTGTTGATGGTCTCCGAAATCACCACGCAGGGTTCATAGGTTCGGATCCGCTCGTATACCGCCCGCTCCGTGTTCCGCTTCAGGAAGGAGTCCAGCTTGATGTTTCTGCGGCAGAGTAAGGTACCGGAGCCGGTCCGAGCCATGACGGAACCGGAGGAGCAGCAAGTGAAAACTTCTGGACTTTAACCTCCACCTTGGTCTGAGGTTGGGGATGCGCTGTGGTTTTCCATGAGTACTATTTGTTCTCTTTGAAGTTTAAAACTATACAGCAGGTGATGCTGTCCGCCCGTCCTTCGCGTGAGCACTGAGCAGGTGAACTACAGCTGTCTCGAGCCGTCTCCGACCTCTGCTCTCTGATTGGTCAAAAGAGTAAATAGGGATGCTGCTGATTGGCTGAAAGATAAACAGTTATTTCACAATTTCGACAAAGCTCTGATCCCAGACTTAATAAAGTCATTGCACTTTCATTTTAATCTCAAATCTAAATGCTCTTTTTTCAGCAGATTTAATTTATAACATATTCCAATTCAAAATATTGAGGTCTGTTTCTTAACTTTAATTTTGGTCTTTAATATTTACAGCCTGTGGTAAGTTTTTAGAGCAATTTGCAAGTTGAATGAACATTTGTGTAAATAAGCTTTTTATTTTGCAACACATGAAGACAAAGGAAATATTTCTATTTAGTATAAACTTTATTGAAACATCATTAAGGAAAATAAATATAAACAATAAGTTAACTATGGCATAGTTGTTAACAGATCCTCAAGAAACCACATGCAAATATAAATATAGGCATAAAAAATTCATGGTGTGTTAATACATGTTGAATCAGGTTAACAGTAGCCTGTTAATTAATTTAAAGCAGTGATATTATTTTTACAGTCTGACTACTGTGTTTGTTGTTTATTGAATTTTGATTTATGAATTTTAAATTTACCAAATAGTATTTAAAATGTTTACTGTCTCTTGTAGATTCTTGTTTTTGTTTTCAAACATTAATGTCCTGTTTTGCTTTAAGAAGTCTGATTATTGCTAGTGCAGTTTCTAACATTCACCACTAGATGGAGGTATCTTCTAGATACATGAAAGCAGGTATTTTAATAAACTTTATTTAAGGAAAGTATTTTAATTTATAATTTCTTTACACTGATGTGACGTTGGGGTTTATATCATCACTGAGTCGTTAAATCAACATCCTGTTTAGTTACAACAAATCACTGGGTTGATTTAAACCTGGAAAAATGTTAAAAATGTGATTCTTCATCCTCCTTCTCAGCCTTGTCTCCCTCTTGGTGACCCTTCCTGACATGCACACACAACCAAACGACACACACACACACACACACACACACACACACACATAGAGGCGGTGGCTGCAGCTTTGAAGGGGAGCTTTGTAAAAGGGCGAGTAAATGAACGGCAAATTGTTTTGGAGCCCAAAAAATACTAACACACACACAGACACACACACACACACACACACACACACACACACACAGTGATGAAGGCAATGCTGTTTTGTAAAGCAGCACACTCAGTCTTTTATCAAGCTCAGTTAGAGTACTGTGACACTATAACCACATAAACCAGATTCCTAATCAAGCTGCTGATGCTGCTTTTCTTTAAACCCCCATTACATCCCCTACGGTGGGATTTTACACACACACACTCACACACATTCAAGGTTATTATTTTTAAAATCTGCAAAAGGTGCTCGATGATTTTTAAAAAATTAAACGGACAGATTTTGGCAGTAACATCAGCCTCATCATGAAGATCAACACATTTAAGTGTAAAAGGGAAAAACAAAAAAGCAAAACACTAAATCAGTTATATCAGTCCCTGTGGTGCTGGTCAGCTGGACCTCACTGTATTCCTTCATCATCCTCATCATCCTCATCTTCCTCGAGTGTCACTGTGGGCAGCTGCAAACAAAAAGTGGTGGGTCGACCGGTCACACTGTCGTCTTTGTTCTGCAGAAGAAGAAACAAGCGGTCACATTTCCACCAGAGAGAGAGAGAGAGACGACACACACACACACACACACACACACACACACACACACAGACACACACACACACACTGGTCTGGTTATGTTTGGTGTTGACCTTTGTAGCATTTTGAATTCTGGTATGAGATTTAAAGATCACACTCTATAAATCTAAATAAAGAGTTTTGTGATCTCAAACTTTTTGTGAAGTCTTCAAAACATTACAACTCTTTTATCACTTCCACTGTTATAAACACAACCTGCTTTAGACTTAGACTGAACTTTATTGATCCTTTTGGGATGACTCCCTCAAGGAAAAACTTTAACTTTCCATATGGTAGGCTTTTTTATATTCTTGAGAAAAAATCCTGAATTAATCATTTTAATGCAAATATGGTTCAAGGTGAGACGAATTGTGGGACGTTTTTTCTTGTATCAGTGAACTTGATTGGTTAAAAGTATGCCTTTTTCTGAGCTATTGTAATTATGGCCCATGAGAAAGTTTACCATGATCTATTTGGTACCACAGTGAGTGTATCAGTATACCTGAATTAGAAAACTTTTCTGTTTTGGTGTCTATACTTTCCGGTAACTTCGCTGTAAGAATGACACACAGAGTTAAAGTAGAAACAGATATCAATCAATCTGCTTCTGTCTCTTTCTTTGTGGGTGTTCAGTTGATCGTCTCTGTTTCCTCCCATCACATCAGGCGCGTGAACCGAACAGAGCAGCATCTGTTGAGCGCGCGCTCTGTCCGTCCTGCTCCAGCCAGCCCACCGACCCACTGACGGAACTTCTCGAACTGGGCCGAACAGAGCCGACAGAACACCTAATAAACGGACCAACTGCGAGACATTACCAGACACTCGACAGTTTAACTACAAGCTAACGAGGTCAGAAGTCACAGCAGGGATGACTGCTCTGAGCAGCTGGGAGCTGTGCGTAAAATATGCACTCTTCATCTTTAACTTCGTCTTCTGGGTGAGTTACAGAATTTAAATTAAGGATAATTAACGTCATTGTCTCAGTCTTCAATGTGAATCCTACGACGGAGGATTAGTGCAAGGTTAAAGAAAAAAAAAATCAAAATTTAGGATAAATTCACGAGAATAATCTCTTTTTTCTTTAACGTGGCACCAATCCTAAACCTTATTTCAAATATGTTTTTCCTCACATGCATTGTGTCTATGAAAAATATATATATTTTTTCTCTAGCCTGCATAAAAGACGTATATTTAAATATGTATATGTTGGTATTACGCATGCGCAGTCAGTGAGATAAACAGCAATTTAAACTAACAAGAAGCTTAGCTTGAGGTAAAACTGAAAGTTTTAAAGATACAGCATTAAAAGGGCATAAACGTAAATGTATGCTCATTAAAATGTTTTAAGCTCAATTGTTTTTAAATTAAATTTCAAATTTGAATTGGATGTTAAACCTTATTTTAAAAGCACTTGCACTCTTTTCCGATCTTTGAAAGGGTGCTGTCGTCTTTGGATTTTTATCTCTTAATGATTTACAGTACCAAGTATTCTAATATCAGGTTTAAACCTTGTTGCAGGTGCAAAGTTTCAGGTTGATAAGATCTGGGCTTGTTGGGATGTTGAATTGTTCTACAGGAAGATGTTCTGTCCTTTGTTTTTGGCCCTGCTGATAACATCCAACAGGGGGCGCTACTGAGGCCAATGACAGACAGACAGACAGACAGACAGACAGGTTGTTCAATCAATGGTTCACTCACACACACACTCTCTCTCTCTCTCTTTGTCTCTCTGTCTCTCTCTCTCTCTCTCTCTCTCTCTCTCCTCTTTTAATCTTTGAAAAAGAAGTTTGTCATCACCAAAATCCAGACAGGACATGAACACAATGTTAACAGGTTGTTTGGATAATAGATTGTTTGTCAAACTAAATATCTTGTTATTTGGTAGACACACACACACACACACACACACACACACACACACACACAGAAGAAGGGAGGCAGCAGAGAGAGAGAGAGACAGTTGGGGGAGGCAGCTTGGGAACAAAGCCGGTGTTGTTGGTTTCACTGGGTCAACTGGGAGAAGAGGCCAGTTCCAGTTACCTCAGCTAAAAACACTGACCCCAGTCCCAGTAGGTGTGTGTTTGTTTGTGTTTGAATAACAACACTCATCTACCATTTAACACCAATTTCTGCTGCTTTGTTTGTCCCGTAATAATTACAATATTTTTGTTCCTGAAGCGAGTCGTTGTGAATATTAATTCACAAACTTTGGTCCAGTTTTTCCCTCTCGTTGTCTCTTCCTCTGTTTTTATTTCTACCACGCTCTCAGAGATCCCACACGGTTCCTCCCTGTCATCAGTTTAGATAATCGAGTTACTGCTAATGTTGTTTATCGGGCACAGACTCCATGAACTCACTGTCGCCTGACTCTAAAAATATCCCACTTTCATGACTTGATTCTGTGTTCCTAAGTTTTCTGGTCCGTTCGATTTTGTAGTCGCAGCTTCTTAAAGTAAAAATATTTCTTTAAGCTTTAATATTGCATTTCTTCAACTTATAAATATATTTTTTTACACTTGAAGATGTATTCCTAATGTGTAAAAAAAAAGAAAGTATTTCTTAAACTTTATTTTGAAGATTTGTTTGGGGACTTTTTGTGTCTCTATTGGAGTCATGGGACAGGGGATGGACTCTCACATCAGAGAGAGGGGAATGACTTGTTCCTCTTCTGATACTAATCAACCTGCTTGTTAATTTCTTTCACCTGCTCTGATCGACACCTGAGAGTCGTCTGAATCCTCTGGATCAGATACAACACCCCCCTCCCACTCCCCCTCTCCCCCCTCCTCCTTTTCACACTCTGCCCCTCCCCCTCACTTCCTAAATACACCCAGGTGAGCCACACAAGGGTGTGGTCGGCACACAACAAAAAAAGAATCCTGCAGCTCGACTCCTCTTCTCTTCACTGTTCTTCCCACGGACTCGAAGGAGACGCGTCCACTCTGAACAAAGAAGCTTTCTGTTTGGATTTTTCTCTTTAAAAAAACAAAACTACAGACGTTGGAGCCATGGGAGCACTACAGTGCATCAAGTACCTCGTGTTTGTGTTCAACTTTCTCTTCTGGGTATGTAGAGACGCCTAAACAATGATCCCTGTGGTTGTTACTCGACTGGTCGGAGCGTTTCAGGGATTTGGCTGCTTTCTTTCTTTTGAGGTTTTAGAACCAGTTTCACTCATTGTTAGACCTGACAGGAAATGAGATTTAAATGTTTCTGTTTTTAATTTGAAATACTTTAAAAGGAGAGACAGAATGGATTGATATTTTTGGAGTTTTTAAAGGATAAATTAACCAGGGAACCCTCATAGAAGCACCAAGCTACCAGACAGGTTTTTATTCTTTTCAGTTTGAGAGAGAAAGGTTCAAAGAAATCTCAATGACTGGAGTGAATGAGGTTATTGGATTCACCTGTGGGTGTGTGCTGCCTCTCTGTAGATCGGCAGCATGCTCTGACTAAACCCTGGTATTGAATGAGAGCATGTGACGTTCATGGTGAAGATACAAAACAGAAATGATAAGAGCCACTGAAATAGAAATGAAATGGACTGAGCTGAAACATGTGAAATTGATGACTTAAGGAAGTTCCTGCCTTTTTAAACTGGGGAAATTTTCTGCTTTTAAAGTTGATTATCTCTTTGTTTTCAGGTCCACAAAGGTACCTAAGAGATGATAGTTCTTTCAGCTCTAGAAATCTTTTTTTATAGATTAAAAGAAGTGACATGTAAAGTTTGGTCCCTGTTGATTTGGGAATGAGTTCTCATTAATAACGGAGTAAAGCCTTTTAGGACTTCATAAGCTCTAGACCAGCCTAAAACTCAGATAACCACAGGGGAGTAACTCGAAGAAGAACATTTCAGGGTGTGTGCGGAGAGTTTTTATCACTCGTTAAAATGCATCATGAGGTCGGGATGACCCGACTTGTGAACGGTGTGGGTACAGTCAGAAAATAAATCCACCTGACTCAGCAGGCGGGACATTTAAAGTGTTCAACCTGTGATTCAATCGAGGTCGTCTTTATTACGTCATGGACTCCCTCTCGTCTGATGGGGGGGAAGTCTCCCACTGTGAGATGGAAGTGTGAACAGGCCGCTCAGGAAGATTTCAGGGACGGGCTGTCTGGAAACTTTCAGGAGGATGTGTGACATGGACACATGGTCCCATCTTTTTAAACTGAAAGGATAAACGAGGGGTTGACATCCAATCTAGAAACGATAACCGCCCGCTGTGTTATTACCTTGATGATCTGTTGACGATGTTAGGAGGACACACTCATGGTCAGAGCGGCTTTAATGACTGTTTGAGTCTGCAGTCTCAGGGTGTGACGATGCCACAGAAAGCTAAATGTGGACAAATGACATGACAGGAAGTTTATGGGGAAGTCCCATCTCTGAAAACAAAAACATAATGACCTTTCCATGTTTCCATTTATCCATAGCGGATCTTGACATCACCAAAAAAACTTTACGTTTGTGTTGAAACTGACTGGTTTCCCTTTCTATGTGTTTGAAAATAGTGCGTGTGTTTTCCCTGTCAAAGCCTCTCAGCAATAATTGATTTCTGCGCTATCGTTGCCCTTGCAGTGCTAATGCTTCTGCAGAGTGCCTTTTTGTGGTTAATGAGGGATAATGGGAACCTCAAGGGGGGAAAGGGGGGGGCCGTTTCTTCCAAGATGATGCTGCTGCACAACCACCACATCTCTCCCGAGAGCTTTTACAGAGCATTAACACCAAACCCATTTAGCATCCAGAACACACAAGTTCCTGCTTCCGTCTTCATGATTGATGAATTTCATTTACATCTGTGGACTTTACAAACATGTTTGTGCTAAATCTTTTGATCTTTTTTCTGTAGTTCAAGCGGAGAATAAATTATTTTTGACAGTCGGACTTGAGACTTTTGTTTGCTCCTGAATACGGCTGTAACCTGTAGGCGCCATTATTCTCTTTGTATGGTGAAATTTAGCTATAAACTAAAGTCCGACCGATGTGGGATTATTCGGGCCGATAACTTTTTTTATATTGGAAAGAAAAAAATCTTGTATCTTTGTTAGATCAGTTTGAGATGGATAAATATATTTATACATTAATAAAAAAGATTTAGTTTAGACAAGATGGCCACTTGACTGGAAAGTAACTGTGCATGTTCGTGCATCACAGATTAGCACAAGATTTTCATGACAAATGAGGTTGGAAAAGTTCAGAGTGTTGGATTGTTTGAAGACCCAGAGGAAATGTTTAGTTTAAATATTTACATTCCTGCGACTGTTGACCTGCTAATTGTTTCTAAAAAAAACCCATAAACTGTCTTTTTTAAATATTTTTTGCTCGTACGTATACGGGTTGCTGCTTCAGCAAAAAAAAAAAACAGGAGTTGCAGGTTAAAAAAATGTTCTTTGAAAATTGAAGGGTTGGAAGATTTTATGTAAATGAGGCAAATGGATTTCACCAACTTTAAGGTCACTCGATATCAAAACTTACAAAAACTACAATATTACGGCTGAAAGCAGTTTAAATGTGAGGCTTTGGACATTTTCTGGTATTATTGTGGTTTCAGTGTACCGTCATTGAGTTTATAAAACTGTCGAATATAGTATATAATGTTTTTTTCTATAAGAGGCCTCTGCAGTGTATTTATGTGAACAACAGTAAGTAATCTGCCTCTGCTCATTACATTTCCTCCTCCTCTCTGAGATTTCAGAGACCACACGTGAGATACAGAGTCTCTGCCGTGTCTCGTGAGGTTTCCCCCTCGGCACAGGGCGAGGCGAGGACACATTGTTGTGTCCATGTTTGGGTTCCCTGATTCACGCTCAGCAGCAGACTGAAGCGGGCAGGATGGCGAGGACGTGTTGGGGCACAATGCAGACGATAAAGCTTCGTGTGTCAGAGAGTTATCTCCAGTTGCACAACAACCGACGTCAGAGTTATGCTGTGGGGACATGATGGACGTTATTTGGGTGGCAACAAAGAGTTGATGTAAACTTGTGTTTTGTGGTTGCTGAGGAGATACTGAGTCACTGGAGTATAATATCACTGTGGTTAAAACCAGGGGAGACTCGCTGAAACACACAAATGATGATCCTTCGTCTGCTCTCGTGTTTCTTTTTAAAATGCGTGAAAGTGAACACGCTGAAATAGTAGAACGGTTTTCTTTGATGGACTTGAGGAGCTGGTTGTTGATCAGGTTCTTCTGGTGGGTTTGGTTTCTCAGGAGAATGTGTGCCGAGAGAGTTAGCAGCATGTTTGAGTTTTCATAGAGCATCCAAGTGGTTTAGCACCTTTTATAGATGTGGGCAGAGACTTTCAAGGTATCTCAACAATGAAACATGATATCAGGGCATTTTGTAAAGAGGAGAAATCCTACTAACTTTAGTGATGAACGTATTTGTCCAATAATTTATTCAACCTTATGTCTGCTAAACTGACTTTAAATGATCTTGGGCCTGTAGAATGATGCACATTAAACACAATAACGCAATGTTAATGGTGTTGAACGTGATGCTAGTTTTTTACTTTATTAGAGAAGAGACGGGAAATTCTGGGAGGAGGGAGGGAGGGAGGGAGGGAGGGAGGGGGATGATGTGCAGCAAAGGGCCGAAGTGGAATTCGAACCCACAGCTGCTGTGCCTCTGTACATCGGGCGGCTCGGCGATCTGCGCTCTGATGTGCATTAGTTCAGTTCCCATTCTGTTTGACATCAAAGTTATTTTTAAAGATATTTAAACTCATGCAGGACATCTACATCACAAGCATTAGCCACAGGTTCGGACCCAACCTGTGGCTGACTCTATCCACTTCCTGTCTCTAAATAAAGGCCCAGTTTATTTTGCATCACAAGCTTATCATGTCAGATGGGATAGAAGGACACAGTGTGAAGAGTTTGCTTAAAGTGTGACCCTTCGTTTGCTTTCTCTTTCAGCTCGCAGGTACTGCAGTGCTGGCTGTGGGTCTCTGGCTGCGTTTTGACTCCAGGACAGCAGGACTATTTGAAGGAGAGAAAGCGCCTACGGTCTTCTTCACTGGTGAGGGTTGTGACGGGATAACTGCTGTTAACTTTTCTGAGCTCAGGCTAAAAAAAAAAAAAAAAACTTAATCAGCTCCCTCACTGTGGTTTGACAACTTTTTAAAGCAGTCAAACCACAGTCACAGGCAGGTCTGTGACACATACGTGATCCCGTCTCCTGCTCTGAGATTTGACCGTGTGGATGTTATCGGAGGCATTCGCGTGTCAACTTCGATTTTTTTCGAGAAACGTTCAAACGGGGCGTCCAGAGGGCAGCTGAGGCCGGCGTCGGTCCACAGCGAGGCGGCTCCTCATCCGAACACAGATCTCATTCTTCACCGCTCCACAGGGCCGCCTTTGTCCCTCCAGTTTGTGTATTCTCGGGGAAAAAGATGGACTGAGCCCTCCCTCGTCTTTTGTGTTTCTCTTCCATCAAACTGATAAGTGGAGTGGGCGACAGAGGACGGGGTTTGAAATGACAAACATGTTAATAACAGCCTGGGAGGACGGAAAAAGGAGGAGTATTTGTGTGGCTGTTTAACCGCACGGTGACATCAGTGCTGCGGCTCTTGTCTTACAGTCACGAGGTTATGACTCATTATTATGACAGCCACATCAGAGGACAGACAGACATGTTTGTGAAGACGACTGTCAGACGGATCAATAAGTTGTGCGTTTGGAAATTGATGTTGCAATGTTCCAGTGATTTATGACTTTTTGATGAGATTTTTCCCTCCAATAAAAATCAGAACATCAAGACGGCATCACAGAAACTTTTTTTTCTTCTTCCTCTTTACAAATTGTACACAAATACAAAGTTTGATGTTTGTGGATCAGAGATGTCGCTAAATAAGGAAGTTCTGCAGTATTATGGTGCGAGTCTTAAGATCCCTCGTCCCTCATGTTTTTTTTCTTGTTGTTCTGCAGGTGTGTACATCCTGATCGCGGCGGGAGCTCTAATGATGGTCGTCGGCTTCCTGGGATGCTGCGGCGCCATCAAAGAGTCGCCGTGCATGCTGGGATTGGTGAGTCACACTTTGTGTTCTTCTACCTTGAAAACCGAAAACGCTGCTTTCGAATAATATGAGAAGGTTTGTAAGTGACTGACTTTGTTTTATTTCAGTTCTTCCTCTTCCTGCTCCTCATCTTCGCTGTGGAGGTGGCTGCTGGGATCTGGGGACTCTCCAACAAAGACCGGGTAACAACAGCGATATTGATTTTTATTTACGCAGAACGGCCTTTCAGAATTTTTTCCCCAAAATTTCCCCCCAAACATCTACACAAATAAAATACTAAACGTATGATTGCATTACTTTAAATTCAGGAGAAAAAATCTTCTAAAAATCTTTTTTCTTTTGAAGAAATGACCGCTGGCTGGCAGTCGGCATTGAAACGATAATTTGTGTTTGGGTTTTTCTTCTTCAGGTGGTCGAGGACGTCACAGAGTTCTACAAACAGACCTACGACAACTACAAAACGACCAAACAGGAGGCGCTGAAGGAGACCCTGCGGCTCATCCACTTCGGAGTAAGAACACTTAAATCTGATTGTGTGGTTTTATATATTAGTGAGGGGAGTTTTTTTTTTTTCCAAACAGGACTTCACTTTCCCCAAAAATAAATCTTAGACAGGGAGATTGTTTTTTTTCAAGCCGTGTTGTTCTTCCTCCTCACAGATGGACTGCTGTGGTCCAACAGGAACGGTGATCGATGCCGCCAAAGACATCTGTCCCAAGAAGGAAGGACTGGAGGTCCTCATCACCACGGTAACGACACACAGTCAGGGTTTCATCCCGACGGACTTTTACAGGCTCTAGAAGTCTTGTCGGTCTTTCAACCTGTTGTTCGTGTCGTTGTTCTTTCAGAGCTGTCCGGCCGCCATCGACGAGATGTTCAACAACAAACTGCACATCATCGGTGGGGTCGGAATCGGCATCGGCGTCATCATGGTGAGTTTGTGATGAAAACTGTAGACACAAACTAAAGGCTCGTTGGGAAACTTAAATCTGTCTTATAAAAGATGATTCAACCACATAAATAAAAATCTTTGTGAGACGACAGTCGGGTAGTAACTTCCTGTCTCCCTCTCCTCCTCGCAGATCTTCGGGATGATCTTCAGCATGATGCTCTGCTGTGCCATCAAGAGGTCCAGAGACTTTGTCTGACCTGCCACACGAACGCTCCCGTCCATGTTTAACTTATGTTTTCCCGACCTCCGCTTTAGAGTTATCAGTTCAATGATGATAATCGGTTAGTTTTCGCTCCGTTTGGATCCATGCAGGAGGCAACGCTGACCTGTGAGCGCGTGGAGCCTCAAAGACTTTTCCTAATCTCTCTGCAGGCTGAACACTTTTTTTTTTTTTGGGTTATCGATTTGCATCTCTTTTGAATCGCATCAAAAACTCAAAAGGAGGCAAATAGTCTGCAGGAGACTGTGACTCTGCTGCCCTCTAGAGGACTCTGCAGGTCACTGTAGTTCAGATTCTGTGTTCATTTTAGCCTTTATCTAACAGGAGTGTTTCAGCTAACTGGATTTTTACCACGTAACTCGTTTTGGTTTTAATTTTGCTTGTTCTTGATGTTGCACGTTTAAAACCTTTTTTTATATATGAAAGCAGGACTACAGAGTTTTATGCAAATATTTTGATGAATGCAGCTCAAATGTCTCTTTAAATGACAAATAAATGAACTGATGATACGAACAGATTCTTGACAAATCGAGTTGTCTTTTTACCTTTTTAATAAACTATTAAAAACAGGAGGGACTGTTCAGGAGACTGACGGATCATAACAACCAAAATGACGTTTCATGGTTTATAAAGGTGGGAGCTAAATATATTATAGAGATTTATTTTTTATATATATAATTTTGCTGAACTATTTCCCAAGTAAAGCTCTAGAAACTTGGACCACCTTGTTTGTGTTTGGAGTCAGAAGAGTTCATCCTCTAATTTAAATCTGAAATAAGAGGATCAAGTCCGTCACTGAAACACTTTTTTTCTGATCTTCCAAAGAATGAAATAAAAAAATAAGTTGAAAATGATTGAAAATGCAAAGACGCAGTCGGGATACGCAGGAATTTATTCCATGAAACAAATGAAATAAAAACAGAAACATGGCTTTGACAATCCTGAAGTCGTGGTGAGGTCTGACTCCTCCAGTGGAAGGCGGGGGGGCTCGTCCCCCCCCTCAGTCTCTGAAGCACTTCTGTCTTTGTCGTTGCTTGTTGTCAGTTTAACTGTTTACTAAAAGTTTGACTGCAGATCTGTAAACAAAGACGCCGCTGCAGAACAAGGAAACAAAATGCAGCACGAGAATGTAACAGACGCGACGTCTGAAGCTTTCCTCCGACCACAGAAATCAAAATATTAAAGCAAAGAGTGGACTCAGTTTGACAAGTGAAGCACTGCTCCATCGACAGATGAAAGGGTTTCTTTTTTAGATTCAAAGTCCTGATGAGCTTTTTATTTTTCAGTCACCATATTTAGTTTATCGCTTGATTAAGGTGTAGAAAGCTGTTTGCTCCTCTCCAGCTGGTTTCTCTTCTAACTTATAAAAGAGACTTTTTCTTTAGTCTTAAGTCGTCGAGTTATCCTGCAAAACTTGAAACCCAATTTTTTGTGAACAGACCCGACACCATGTTGGAGGGATTATTTTAGCATCTTTGGTCAAAGTATAAAAGTGTGTGAGAGGAAGGATTTAAGAGTCTTTAAGTTCTGGACAAAGGTTTATTGACTTGATCATAAAGAGATCAATCAATAAACAGATTCAGTTACCTCTCTGAACAAGGTCAGTTTATAAATCGTTAAAGCTACAAAGACAAAGTTCTGCGCTAACAGCTGCTGTAATGTAAACTGACTTTTTGGGGGTTTTCGACTCAAAACATTTAAAGTCACTTCTTCCTGATACCAGGAAAGATTTCCTCAAAATCCAAAACTGCTGAGTTGCAGCCTTCAGACTCCTCACATGTTGGTGCAAAGGGTCATTTGGAAACCAGCTCCTTGTATTTAAGTTGCATATTTCTGAGGCCTGAAGCAGCGACAAAGACCTGCCAGTTATTTCCTCTTCAACACGCCGATGAGCTAAACAGGCCGCAAACTAAACACCGTCATGATTATCGTTTTCAAAACAAACTTAAAGCTACAGACGCAGAATCATTAGTGCAAAATTTAAATGACAGTCATCAGTGTGATCTAGAAATGTGAAGATAGATGCTTGTGATATAGAAATACGAAGATAGATGCTTGTGATGTAGAAATATGAAGATAGATGCTTGTGATGTAGAAATACGAAGATAGATGCTTGTGATGTAGAAATACGAAGATAGATGCTCGTGGTGTAGCAATATGAAGATAGATGCTTGTGATATAGAAATATGAAGATAGATGCTTGTGATAATGAAATGTAAAGCTTGCCTGAGCGTGTGTTTATGTGTGTCAGTGCATGTATGGCTTACACAACTGAGTGAATGCTTAGGGGAAGAATTGGCAGTCAGTCTCTGAGTCTCTAATAAAAAAAAAAAAAAAGAAAGAATCCTCTTAGAGAGACTCAGTTTGGAAACTTAATTAATTGAAATCCTCATAATCAGATAAGATGAAAAAAAAGGAAAAAGAAGCAAAGAAGACGTACAAACTTTTGCATAATATGTGTTCCCCCACAGAGCTCTGAAGTTGCCTGTGCTATTAATGTGCTAGCTCGCTTGTGCTACAGTCTACAGTACTGACAGGAAGGGGAGGGTCGGACATCAAAGCCCCTCGTCCTTCGTGTGTTTGTGCGCTCCACCCTGGTTAAAGGAAAAATCCACCTCAGTAAAATCTCATCTCTTAAAAAAACAAACTATTGGCTTTTCTGAGAAGCGTGCAGCAGATCTTCAGTTTGATAACAGGAAAGTGTTTTCATTTCAACGTGTACGAGTTCAATGTTTTAGATGTTTTAGGACAATGGCGTCTCTCCAACTTTCATCAGAGCATGACGGTGATTTTAAAACATGGAGGAAATGTAACGATGCATTCAGGAGGAACGATTAGCTGAATCAAAAAGAGTCGAGTCAATCACGATTACTCTCTCTCATGGACAGTTTTAGGTTTTACACATTTCAGATGCAGTGTTTGTTTTTGGGTTTTTTCAATTACCGTAAAACTTCCAATAAAAGCTCATCCCGTTTTAAGGCCCAGTCGCTTCTACTCGCCTGGTGTTGCTGCACGATGCAACGCGTGAAGCCAACTCTGAAGACGAGACTTTAGTGTTGATTCGTTTGCAGATCAAAAATATTAAAGACACAAAACTGAAGATCAGCATCAGTCCTCCAAAGACAGAATCATGTTTGCTGTGCATGAGCATTGTTTGAATATAATCAATGAGCCGTCTCGTATGGACAGCCGTCTCGTATGGACGCCCGTCCCAAAGAAAGGCGGGGTCATTTCATACGCTGAAGTACGCTAAAGCTTTAAGGCTTTTACGGTAATCCTAAAATATACAAAAAATGAATTCCATCCTCCTGCTGAATCTCAGGAGATGATTTATCGAGATGAGCAGGAGGCGGTGCTGATTCTCCAGTTATGTGACTTTAAAACTTTTTTTGGGGGGGGGAGGAGGACAGCACAGCACGGATGATGGTCGAAGTTCAATGAAAAAAGTAAAAAAAACATCTGTAGCCAGATTGAAATCTTGAAAGATGCAGATTTTCTGGAGGAATGTTCGAGAAGTCATCATGATGAATTTGGTCTTTTAAAGAAAACAAACTTTAAAAAAGGATGAAATGAGACGCCGCTCATGTCTGCATTATTTGGCATGGTTTAGATTTTCATATAGTTTGACAATAAGCGTCTGCAATGAATGAATGAAAGCACCAGTTTGGCCCCTTTTTTGTCCTGGCAGTTATTTGGAGACGAGCATAAATAAACTGTTTAAATAAACGTGATAAAAGGGCAGATTTTTCCTTTAACTGTTGCATAATCGTATCAGACCCGCTCTGTTCAGTTTAAGTGCTCGTTTCTGTGGAAAGGAAAAAGACTGAATGTTCGATGTGCTCGTTAAACACACCTGCCTCAACTCATCGTTGGTCCTTCGTCTTCACTCTTCATGTTTGTGTGCAGAGCGTCACGTCTCAGCGCCGACAGCTCTCTCAGTCTTCCAGCTCAACCGCCGAGTTTCACTGGGTTTTTTTCTGTCCTTTTATCTATTAATTTTTTAAAGTTTGCTTCATTTTGCACGTTCACATTTCACGCGTGATGAGTTTCCTTCGCTCTCGTCGCGTCTGTCCTTCCATGAATGTGTCCGTCGGTCAAGGCCATGTCTTCCCTTCTTCCTCCTCCGTTTTCCTCGTCTCCGTCTTTACCTGACGTCGTGGAAGTACAGGTTGGCACATAGACACAGCAGCACGATGGACGCCAGCATGAAGTAGATCAGATTCCTAAATTTAGGCTCCAGATCGCCCTGCCGGTACCAGAAGATCTAAGAGAGGGAAAGACAGAGAATTTTGTTTTTAAGTTTTGCGCGATTACCAATTATTATTCATTTTTTTAAATAAATAGCTGACTTAAGATCGTCTCAAAAGAAAAAGGAAAAAAAAAAGATTTAATTGCATTAAATCGCCTTTAAAATGCTTTTTTTTCTGAACTGTATTCATTCATTTTTAGGCAATCTTGATGCTAGAAAATGCTGAATAATAAAATTAACTGTTTAATATGAACACTTATTGTTCCAACAACAAGTGTCACTCCTCTCCGTCAAGATTTTTTTTTTTAACTAGTGAACTCTTAAATGAAAGCATCTTTTTGTCATGATTACCAGCACTATGGAGGATCCGCAGGATAACAGGATGCAAATGGCGAAGAAGACATTAAGCGGTCGTGGAGGCAGCGAGGGGAAGACGAACGAACTGATAACAGTGACCTGTGAGACAAAACACAAAGACGACATTATGCACACGTTCAATTTAAAAACAAAATCCTGCAAGAGTCCCGAGAAGTCGCTCCTTCGTTCCCCACCTCCGCGTGTCGCTCCTCATCTTCTAACGTGGACGAAGATCGCACGCTCTTCATCACAATAACCAGGATTAAAGATGAAGAAAATAACGAGTCTAAATAACCAGGACAAACGTAAAGATCGATCTTTAAAGACGTTTTACCACATCTGTGTCTCACGGTTGGAAGGATCTCAAGTAGAAAAAATCAGGAAACAAAAAGAAACCTCTGTGCAGCGAGTGTTTTCACTTTGGAGAAGTAAGAACACATGAGTCACTGTTTTAACCACAATCCCTGACGTGTGGATCTTTCATGATTACAAACATGACCGTCTCATGGAGTCACACTCCCGTCGTTCACAGTCCCTTTAATGTCGACTGATTGATGTTCTGAACTTATCAAGTTTCATTTGAAATGTTAACACTGTCTGTTCATTTATTCTCCACGGGCCTTGATGCGTTACAGCAGATATGCTTCACTCCTTCGACGTGACTCTCTGCATGATTCGCAGCAAACGGCCTGAAACAAGAAATGTAACGTCGGCATGTGAGAGTTTTAATCGCTGTAAAGGACAGCGTCAGATCAGATCGGATCATCAGAGACTTGAAAGGATCTCGACTCCCCCCGTCGTATCGTGGTCACAGTGGAAACACATTCCAATTAAACGTCTCCACACATTCTCAACGTGATCCGACTGCTCGTCCTATAAACGATATCGACACTTCATCTGTTGTACCGCCGTCTGCTTTAAATGCACCATTCATCTTGAATAAATAAAGTGTCTATCTAAGCTAAAAAGAGGCGATGCCAGCCTCTCTCTCACGCTTCATGGCGTGTGCAGTGTGTGATGGAAAAGCCTCATTATTTTATACTTGTATATTAGTGGCACTGGCATAAAGGACACAGCCATTTTTTAAAGATGAAAAATCAAATCAAAAGTGCGTCTTATACATCAGAGTTTACGGTACTTTATTCAAATGTTTCTTTTTCTGTACGACCTTTAAGACGTCCCTTTGATACAAAACAGGGGAAACTGAATAAAAACATTCACGACAGAACAACATGATGACACTGATTGTTCCTGATTTCGCTGATTCAGGAAGTGTCTGGAAAAAGATGACATTAATTCCTTCAACTTTTTTTTTTTTGTGACCACTTTTACAGTCAGTAGTAAACGGATGTTATAATGCCTCATTATAAAGCTGCCGTCCCAAAAGATCCACACACATGATGTTTGAGTTTGACCGCTCTGCATTCATGTGCATGTTGAATTTCACTGCGGGAGATTAGTACTTACTAAAACGACCAGAGACGTGAATCCCCCCACCGCCAGGTTGATGATTCGATCCTGCAGGATAAAAAAAAAAACACACCCGTTCATGCAAATCCACATTTCTCTAAAGCAAAACGATAAATGGATCGTCATCCTTTGTGTCTTAAAGCTCTACTGCTGCCTGAGAGCCAGTCACTTAAAGCAGCAGCAGTTTTTAGAAATCAAACACACTCGTCAAAAGGTCTTAAACACGTTAATAAAGACCATGTAAGGAGGAAATACATGGACCAATCCAAAGTATTCGTTGATATCGAAATGTTTGCCTTCTAAAAGTGCCTGAAATGGATGTAAGTACTTTCCAGCAGAGGATGTTAAATTCACCAAACATTTCCTGATTATTCAAACTAAATAAATGTTTGCATAAAGCACACTTCCTCCAGGCTCCTACCCGTGCCGAGGTCTCCCCGAACAGAGGTCTGTTGTCCATGCCGCTGGTGCCGTATGTCCTGGTGGTGAAGTCATCCATGGCCCGAGACAGCAGCTACACTCTCTGCCTTCCCCCGGTCCGCTCACCTCTCAACAGCGCCGCCTCTTGGAGACACGGGGCAACTGCTGCATGCTAGCTGGCAGGCTAGCCTCCAGCTGCCTCCCTCAGTGCGCACGGCGCCGGGGAAGCGGTCGGTGTCAACAGGCTGATGGGAACATGATGGACGGTGACTCTGCTGGCCCGCTGGGTTTGTTAGTTTACCTGAAAGAGAAAACAAATGACACGATGTAAACTCAGGAAATGCAAGCTGACAAATGTAACAGGGTTTCTCGCAGCATCTCAACTTCCCTGGACTTCCTGTTTTAGTTTGATATGAGCGAGTTGAAGGTACAGTCCCACATAGTGTCTGTTCAGTTTCTCAGATTCTCCACAATAAAGATTTTCAAGCTCATTTTCAACCAAAGCTTACTGTTGTTGAAATTGCAAAAAAAACCTTTTCCAACGCATCGCCAACGAGGTTTTTTCTGACATTTTTGGTCATAAAAACAACAAGGACATTTTGTGGCTGTTGCGTCAAAACGGGCGTCATTGAACTTTTTACTTTCATCATAGGTTTGATTTCTTCTGTCGTGACAACACAACCCCATCATTCAGAATTGTTAAAACAAAAACAAAAAAAGCAGATTAATAGTCTTTTTTTAAAAGCATGAGAATCTAAATAAAAAACAACTTCCTGGTTATACAAACATGATTTATTTCCTCTTATTTAGACAACAAACGTTTAACATAAGAGGATTACTGTACTGCTTATATTGTGCACTTTCATCATTAGAGTACATTTCTAACCCTGTAACTGAGGAATGTACGGCTTTATCTCAGTGTGTTGGTAAACCGCTGCAGGTCCAAACATCAGATTAATATAGTATCATTCTGCTTCACTTCCTCTTTTATCAGGTGTGATAACAACCACAAAGGCCTGTTCTGTGTGTTTGAAAAACAGCAGCGGTGGTGATAAGGATCACTGGTGCAGGAAAGAGGAAGCTGAACTCAAATCTGACTTCAGTCTGTTACAAAATCAAGGTACAAGCCGATGCACTGCTTGATTCAAGCTGCAAATCCCCGGACAAGACAAACAAGGGCTTCCATCGGTTTCCACAGCGAAGGCTGAAACAACAGGTCAATGAATGGATCAGCTGCTGGACGGAAAAACGATAATAGATCTGAAGTTACTATTGATGTCATAAACTTGTAGTCGCTTGCGTAGATGTTTGGAATCGTCCTGACGCGTTTTAAAGTCAAAACAAATGTCAAAATGAGAAAACTTTGGGTGACCGCTGGTTTCCTCACCTTCCAGCTAACTTCCTGTTTACCCCACAACCAATTAACCCACAAGCTATTATCGCCACCTAGCGTCCAAATTAAGTCCATGATAATCAAAACTATTTACAGACATGATAAACAGTGTCACACGTACAATTCTGGCTCCTTCGACATCAACAATTTAGGAAACGTCTGGGGCAGAAACGACGATGTTTCTGACATTTTTCGGACAAAAGAGGAGACGGGAGGACGGGGAGACACAGTCAGAGGTTTTACAACCAAAGGGGCAGTAAAAAAAAAAATTGTGACTCAAAATGCCAAGGAGAATAAGAAGAAATACTTCGTCATTAAATGTGTTGTTATTGTTGTAAGCCGACTTATGCAACAATCTCACCACATGCTCAGGAACAGCTGAGAAATAGATGTTATGGTGGGGATGTTTGTCTGACATTAGAAGTGTATGGCATTGAGAAAAAGATCCATCCTCATTAAATAATCTTCAGGTCATATGCAGTGCGTTTAAGGATTATATTAAGAAAGAAATGTAGCGTGAAAGTACTTCGCAGCCTTCAGCTTTGCCTCAACTCTTCCTCTCATGCTGCTCAATTCACAGGACAGGACAGAAGACTACTCTATGAGGCCTGACAGTCAAAACCCAGGGTGAAAACACAAGGCACTTTTCAAAGCTCAATGTTCTGATCGAATGCAATCAATGTGTGAAAACAAGCTGTGAAAAAAAGACAAACATCCTGCTGTTTGCTTCTTTGGATATTTAATATCCACAAACCTCCCTGGAGAATTTTCTAAATCTTCTTAAAAAGAGTTTGATATTCCAGAAATTACACAAGCAGACCACACAGGGGAACAAAAAAAAAAAAAAAAAAAGCATCACTTGCTTCAAGCAGAAAAAGCAGGGGAAGAGTTCAGGCTCGGTTTGTTGTTAAATGTCAGCATGTTTAAGTTTGAGCAAAACAGAAACAAGCTAACTCTCAGAGAGGATTAGGATTGTAGTGGCAACTTTACAAAGACTACAGAGATTATAAAACACACTTTAAATGATAGTTTTGCACCCCGTCTACAAGGCTATGGTGATGATTTTCACAATGACAGCAGCTGTGGACGGTTGCTGCTTCCTTTCTGGGTCAGAAGGCACCAGGAAGGGAAACAAAACCCTACGCAGAGCTTTCTCAGCAAAAAACTCACACAGTGGAAAAACAAGAGCTTCATTATAAACCGGCATAAAACTTGCCTAAAGCTACATTCCTACACAGCCTTGTGACTCACTAGGCTCCTTAAAAAAAAAAAAAAACAGAGACCCCACGACTTAACTCTGCAGCTGAGAAGGAAACAGTTCATGTATGAGTTGGCGGTACCACCCGCACAGTGCCGTTAAAACTTGATGAAAACCTGGAGAGAGGCGATAATCAAATCCATGAAATGCAGCTAATCATTCAGGCGTTTTACAACACGCAGGTGCAGTAGGTAAATAAACACGCCCATTATCAATTGAGTGGAAAGACATGCTTTTGTGTTACACTAAACATTTAAAAGAAGTCTAAATTTGTTGCAAAAGAAATCAACTAACCGAGTCTTAGACTGTGGCTAACGATAACTCACATTTTAAGTGAATTTAGTTTCTGGATAATTGATTACCATTTGACATTTTAAGAGATTTAATAAGTGGAAAAATGGAAATGACTAATTCTGAGAAAGGTCAGATAAGCAGCGAAATCGCTAAAATACACAATTTATTATCATGTAAGACTCAAATAAACAAAGTAAATAGTAAATTCGATTTCTTATATCATAATATTGGATTATGAGGAAACATTAAGTGACTTTTTGACATGTAAAATAAATACTCACACATGTGATAGTGTTGTTGTTCTAGTTATTGTCATCGACCTGCTTGTCTGTGTCTATTGTAATAGTAATTTTACAGTCTTGTATATTTTTTGTAATTTCATAAAAGCATGCATGCGTTGCATCTGTTGCACTTTATTTGGATGGAACAATGACGACATATATTTTCCCTGACAAATAAACAGGTAAATAAAAAGATAATCCAAATGTTCTTCGTCAACGCCAATTGTGATGAATAAATTAAAAATACATGAAAAATGTAAGTTGGAAATACCATCTTAAATATTGAACATTTAAATAATAAAATGACTTTCTTACTTAGACATTTGTTCACTGCAGATTATTTTTTGGGGAGTTTTAGAAACATTTCAGCACCTTCATACATCCAGGTTCAACACACTTAAAGGTCTATTTCCTCCACCTGGGTGCAGTATATTTAGTACAGATCACTGTGAGAGCATGACATGCAAAAAAATAAGGCCTGTCAACATCTTAAAGGGTTAAATATCAATAAGAAATTTTAATAATTTGCTTTAGTACATGATTTTAGTGCTGCAAAGCTAACCCTGACTGTCAACAAGACAATGAACGAACTGAAAACAAACTATGTGACACATGTCAACACTTCACACCTCATTACAACCTCACTAATTACCTGAATCAGAGAGTATTTCGATAACCTAACTAGCAATAGCTAAGCAAACACCTTTAACTTTAACCAAACAGCCTGTTAGCCGCTGTGCCGGGGGGGCTAAACGGTTACTAAGCGACCATATGTTACTGTAAAGTGGAGAGTACGATGAAAACATTAAAAAAAACCATGTAAATACATCTCCACATGTTTAATGACTTTCATATTTATGTCACTTTAAGTACTGTTAGCTAAACTGAGATTTACCCCCTTACAAGGCCAGCTGTAAAGCAGGTTGCTAATGAAGCTAAGCTAACCTTAAAGACAGCTCCAGAATCAAGACATTCACGTTGAAAAAATAAGCTATGAACGGTGGTTTTTTAGCTTCCCAAAGCATTCATATTGAAGACTCACTTGCTTTACAGCCTCCGTGTTGCCCTCCGTGGAAACATAACTTCAGAAAAGCCGAGCAGGAGGGTCGACTGTCAGTTAAAGGGAATAAGCCCGGTAGCCTTCAGTTCAAGCTGTTAAAGGCGAGTTCAGTTACCGTTGAGCCGACCAGCGGATTCACGGCGCATGCGCGAAATCATAGCCGAACCTCCTTTTGAAAAAACATGCAAATTAGCAAGAATAACCATGGTTCCCATCATCAAGAGAAGGGCCCAGAGATGCCTTTTAAAATCAGAATCAGCTTGTCATGTATTTCCTCTCTTGAGTTTTTACTTATAAATCACTAATGTATCCGACTTAGTTGGTTTAAAGAGGACCTTTTATTATCCTCCTTTCCCACCCTTTCAAACAGTCCCCCTGTGCTCTAAATGAAACATCTGTGCTGTGTTTTGATCAAAAATACAACATGACTCAAGCACAAGGGCAGGCTCTGTGTGTGTGTGTGTGTGTGTCTTTAAATGCAATGAGCCACCCTTCAGTTTTCCCTGAAGACGTCACTTTTTTGCAAGCAAAAATGGCGGTTCTGCGCATAAGTTTTTCTCAAGGCTGGAGGTGGAGTCCACGGATGGAGATACCAGGGGAGGGGATTTTTGTACCAGAATCCCACTGTGACATCACAAGTCGAGCACAATTTAAATGGAGCATTTTCCTCTCTGTTGTTAGACTGTAGTAAGACTTACAGCGCCTGTGGCTCAGCGGGTAGAGTCATCGTCTCTCAAACCAGAAAGTCAAGGTTTTAATCCCCAGCTCCTGTGAGCAACATGTCCGATGTGTCCTTGGGCAAGACACTTAACTGCTGGATATGATGGACAATGCCAGCCACCCTCTGCACACCGTCATCCGTAACCAGAGGAGCCGGTTCAGTGAGAGACTGCTCCTTCCCAAGTGCAGGACCAACAGACTCCTTTGTCCATCATGCCATCACGCTCTACAACTCTTCAATCTCAACCAAAGTACTATAATCGCAATAATAATTGTTTTTAGGCATGTTTTGTATATTTTTGCTTCTTCCATGCATATCTTTTGTATGTTTTTAACTTTTTTCAAACGGAAGAGTGTTCTATTATTTATTTTATCTTATTCCTCATATTGTTACTTTTTTGTTACCTACCACATGTTATTGTTGTCTTATATGCTGCTGGGAACCCACATTTCCCTGAGGGAGTCATCCCAAAAGGATCAATAAAGTTCAGTCAGAGTCTAAGTCTTAACCCTGAATTGCTCCACCTGCTCCGTCGCTGTTCCGGTGGTCGACCACTTTGTGCGCTAATTGCCCCACAGGGATAAAACAGGTTTAAAAAAAAGGACTGGATGGGTTTGTTTCACATTTCGTGGGTCCATAGACCCTCTGGTTACCCAAATACTGTTTAGTTTTCGTTGTGAGATTAAAATGTTTGTGTGATGCATCAGATTCCACACCGATGCTCTTTGAAATTTGCACAATTTATTCTTTGTATTGTATTTTTAAATACACAAAACAATGTGTATCAGTTTGTTGAACACTTAAAAAATTGCTTAGGGTCTATTGTGTACTTTGCTTTGTTCAAAACAACAATACATTTGGATATTTTGACTTTCTCCTGTCAAGACATGTTTAGAAAACACTTTTTGATTGTCAGTAGAAACAACAGTTACAGAAATCCAACGATACAGAAAGAATGTTTATATCAATAATGTATTTCAGTTTTGTTTTTTTTAATATTGAATTTGTGTTGGGATACTGGAGCGCCCAGAGAAAACCCAACAGATGCAGCGGAAATATGGGAAGTCCTGACAGACAGTTTCCACTGTGACAGCCAGTGTTGGGGGATTGTATGTGTTGGCGGGGCAGGGATGGATAGGGGGTTGAGTTGATGGCTGGGGTTGTCACATCTGGTCCAGCATCTGCTTCTTCTGATCCTTGAATTGGCGGCAATGTGTTGGAGTGAAGGCCTTCTTCATTCTCCTCCACAGAGAGATCTTCTTATCTCCTGTCAATTTGGAGGATAGCTCATGACACCTGCTGGTCTCTTGTTGCAGCCGGTCTTGCTCACCCTTCAACTGCTTTCCGTTCAGCGTGGCCTCTGTCTGCGGTGACTCTATGTCCTGCTCCAGGGATGATTTCTCCTCTGTGAGAACCTTCATTTCCAACGGATATGTCTTGGCCGTCTCCTCATCCTGAAGCCTGACCTCCCCAAGTTCTTTATTAAGGCCATCAGCCCTCAACCTTTGGTCCTCGTTTATTTGAAGGTACTCAATCTTGTTCTTTAGTGCCTGACTGTTTGCCTCTTCGTCTTTGAGTTTGGAGCACAGCTCCTTAGCATAACGCTCGCTGATGTCACACGTCTCCAATATACTAAGCCTGGCCTCCTCCAGATGTATCTGGAGAGTGTCAATCCTCAACTTCTGGTGCTCCTCTCGCTCTTTGGAGTCCTTCACCTTCTTCTGCAGCAGCTGATTGAACTCCTCACATGATATCAGTTTGGAGATGAGCTCCAGACAGCCGATTTTGTTGTCTTTCAGCTGGTTATTCAAGCTCTCCAGCTGCTCTTGCCTGCTCAAGGCTTCTTTTTTGAGGGCCTTCATCTCCTGCTGCAGGGACTCTTTCTCTTTAACCAGGATGTCAACCTGCATCACCTCACTGGATGTTTCCAAAGGCTGTTTCTGGAGGCTGTCATTTCCTGATATTTTGAGTCCCATTTCCCTCTGGGGGCATCCTACTTTCTTCTGCAGGTTCCGATTTGCCTCCTCCTGTGCAGTCAGTTTGCAAGACAGCACATAACATGTTTGGTTCATTTCCTCCAGCTGCCTCTTCAACGCCTGTGTCTGGTTTGAAGTTTTGATGTCTCTGCTAAAGGTCTCTTTCTGCATGTTGGTAATCGTTTTCACCAAGGCTTCTTTTTCTGCCATCAGGTCTTGGTCCAGTTTTGGGCCACTTGAGGCTGTCTCCTGGAGCTTTTGGGTGAGTGCTGCAATAATATCTATGAGCTCCTCCTTGGTTTTAGTGGAGTAACTTGACATGTCCTGTTGTATTGGAATGGATGGTTCTTCCGAATTCAGCATCCCGCTGTTTGAGTTGATAAACTCACAAGCACCTGTCTCCATCGTATCCTCCTGTCTTTGTGATCTGTTGTGCTCCATTACTGTTCTTAGAGGAAGTAATGACTTAACTGTTAATACAAAGTTTGTGTTCTTGCTGAAGTGTCCTAGAACAATGTTGACTCTCAGATCGGATCAATGAACTGTGATTGCCTCAGACTTGACCAGTGAACTACTGCGCTCTCCATATGGTCACTTATAGTAGAATGAAGAGTCTAAATGCCTTTGATGTGCCTTTGATCTGACCTCCCCCTTCCCCCATTCTATTTTTTCGTGACATCATCATGACATCATCATGACATCATCATTCAAATATTTATTTTATTTTTAAAAATAAACAAAATGGCCACCCCGGTCTTTACCATAGTCACAATATATGTAGACACCTCATGACTTATATCATGTCTATAGTATTTACCCTATAGTGATTTGAGCTACATAATGCAATGTATTGTTTTTGTTAACCCTTACGTTAGCTTAGTTTTTTTTGTTTGTTGACAGGGACCACAAAACAAACAATTAAGAACATTACAAAAACCATGAACACTATGTCACATACAAAGCACATGTATCACAGGTTGAACAGGCTGTTAGTGGGACACAAGGTTTTTCTTAATGTTTGTCTCTGACTTTACACAGAGTTTCTCCTACCAATTGTATAGGATTGTCTTTTGACAGCTCTTTGGTCTTGCCCATGGTCGTGGTTGGGGTCTGATAGGTGTCTTTAATGAGCTCAAACAGGTGCTACTAATTTCGATGAAGAAGTTGAGTAGAGGTGGACATTTTAAAGGCAGAGTAACAGGTCTTTAAAAGCCAGAATTCTTATTGATTACCAGGTGTTCAAATACTTATTGTATGGAAATACGAATAAATTATTTAAAATTCATACAATTTGATTTCCTGAATTTTTTTCTCTCACAGTGGAACTGCACCTACGATGTTAATTTTTAGACCCCTCCATAATTTCTAAGTGGGGGAACTTGCAAAATCGCAGGGGGTTCAAATACGTATGTTCCTCACTGTATCTGAAAAAGTGGCGTATAATAAAAAATTAAACATTTGGAAAATGGAAGAGGCAGCTAAGGTTTATCATGTTGAAGGTGTTGAGCAACTCAGTGGGTGCTTTTACGCATGAATCAAGTGCAAAGAAGTTGAAGTAAACGTGATAATAATAAAAATAATTAATTATGTGACATATGGGTTAATTTAAATAAAGTCCAGTTTTCTAGTAAGAGTACAATTTTCAAAAGCAACAAACGCTGAAAGTAATTTTAAATTGTAAATTTTACCCATTATGGTGAAAATAGATACAAACAACTGCAACAGTGAAACCGTAACTGTCCTGCTAAATGTTTATGTCAAAACGTTCAGTTCAGAAAATCTATAGCACAGAATTGTTTTACTTCAACAACTTTAAAATGTCACAACCAAATCGCATAGTGCACCTTTAAGTCATATAAAAAAAAAAAATCAATCAATGTGAACATACTTAAAAACTAAGTTTGCAAATGACAGCAACAATGTCTGCTGTCCTTTACACATATAGATGCACACACCTACGTGGAAATTACTTTCAAGTATGTTGTTTTCTTTTGTGTGTTTTTGTGTGTGTTTGGATAGTCTTTTTAGTGTGTGTATGTGTGGCTGTGTGCTAAGTTATATGCCTCAGCCACCTCCAGGGAAAGGTTCACAATGTTATGTGCACAACAGATTTCCAGTTTTCTGAGGGGCGTTTGGTCTTAAGATATTTGGCTTCACAGTGAAATGAATCCACAATGTATTTGGGTAATAACAACTGACCTTACAAAGAGGAACACTGTAGTTGTGAATTGTATTTTTATATTAATGCAATGTAAAGAAATAATTGTGTCATTTGGAATGACTCACTTGCCTTTCTATCTCTGGGCTGTCTGTACTGAAACAGGAGGTAGTCACACCAGCTTGTAAGTCTCCGAGCACAATCACTGAGATCAACTTTCTTTTTAATTAGAAGCTAATAAAGCATAAATATCTCATGAACAGCCAGCTAAATTAAGTAATATGACCTTGATCTGGGGGAAAAAAACTCAGATCTGAGAGGCAGTGTGGTACACATGTAATCTCATCCCTCATGTTACCATCACATGAGGAGAGTGTGACGGATGAAGCAAATAATCCCAGCAAAAAAAAATTCTTCAGTCACATTTTTCACTGAAGGTCATGGATGTTACAGCGAATGAGCATGAAATCTGTCCGCATCAAAGTGTGTCACAGCAGTAAAAATATATTAAGTCATTATCCTTGTCTAATTTAAACCAAAGAACTTCTTAACTTGTAAAATGTGACATTGAAACGTTTTTAACTGCTGCAGTAAAACAAACCTATCCTCTGTACCAGTAAGAAAAACAAATCCTTTGATTAATGTTGTTTGAACTATTTATCCCTGACACATAAATTAAACTTGATTATGGTCGTTACAAGCACTTTAAGTATGAACACAATGAAAAGAAAGATATCATCTGAAAAGAAGATTTAGGTCTTTTTAATTTTTTTTTCAGAATATTTCTATCTCAAAAAAGCCAAAATGAGCTCATACTCTCGAACATTTCGCATACACTCTTCTTAATGTGAGTGATTGCATTTAGGACTGCACATTAAGATCAAGTAGACAATGACCGTCCATCTTCATCGTCTTCAATCTGCAGCCACACTGTGTGCTGACAGACTGCTGTCATCAATATGCGTAAACTTTGACTTTGTTGACTTCACGATCCTCACATTCCCTCTTATTGCTGTAATAGTAAAATGTGTTGTCTCGACGTTGGAGCTTCTTCACATAGCCCGTCTCCGGCCATTTGTCAACCTGAGACGGAAGCAGAAAGGGAGACATAGGAACCTTCAATGACCAAAAGGTCTTTCGACAGTATATGTTCATAATGTCTTACATTTTTCCTGATATGAAAACACATTAAGCATATAAACCTTTGTGTGTGTACCAGTGTTGTATATACACAGTCTCTAACAGCCATCCATACATAAAACTTTTCAAAGGAAATCATATTTTTTGACAAAGAAAAGTGGACAAACAGGGAGTTTTTCTCTGTATGACAGACACAACTTTACAGTTTAAAAAGAAAATATTTACCAAGGCCCCTTGTTTGACTTGTCTGTACTCCAGTTCATCTCTATATCCCGCCTGCTGGAACCTGAACAGGTTTTCCACCTCTGCAGTCCATCCTTTGGCTCTGCACATGGACTTTGGCTTGGAGGTGTTATAATCAGTCGAGGACATGGTGCTGATGCCAAAAAGATGTCAGAAACAGGTCACTGAAAAAAACTCAAACTCCCTTCATCTGATGCAAGAGTATGGAAATATCCCTTTAAGTACCATCATACAATGCTCTCATGCTATAACTGTAGCATATCTACATGGGCGATTCTAGAGTCTCATAGGGCCCTTGATAAACATTTACTGGGGGCCACTCCGACCACCATTATTTCCGCCAGTGTCCCGACGCTCTTTCAAGTCCTTTTTTTCACTCTCAGGCAGATAATTCCTGTTCATTTTCCTCCCGTTTATTGTCGCAGACGAACTTTGGTTTTCACAATAACAAAAGCATGAGATGATAGGCAGTGCAACACGAGCCAACGCTGTCAGATGGGGCCCCGTTAGGGAGGTTTTTTTTCTACTGTTATTGCTCAATTTGCAAATTTTGAGCTACTGCTATACAGTTTGAAGTTTGTGAGCCCTCAGGAGCCCCTTGCTGGCCTTATAGGGGCCCAAGCCTAAGCAGCCCCTTTGTCCTCTGCTGTAACACTGTAAATTTCTCCATTCGTGAGATGAATAAAGGATTATCTTATCTTATCTTGTCTTGTCTACACTGGGCACCCTAAAGCAGACATAAACACCTTTTTTTTTTTGCTTCACCTTAGATTGTGACTAAAATTAACAAAGACATCTATGGGAAAAATGCATTCCTGTCACTTTTCGCTTAATCACACATTATACTGTGACATTTTACAAAAATAAGTGCTGCTTGTTGGATCACAATGTATGCTAAGGAGAGTTACTCATTAGAAAGGCAGAATCCAACCTCTGCTTTTTCAAAAAACAACAACAACAAAAAAAAGTCATCAACTAAGATCACTACAATAGTTTCCAAACTCTTCTGCATTTTACTGATAATAAGCTTCTTAAATTACAGACGAAATTTTACTTACATACGTTTTTTTTTTAATTATTTGCTTTTTCTCCCCCACAGACGTCAGTTAGCGTTTGGTAAAGCGCTTCTCTCTGGTTGCCTGGTTACCGTGAACTTTCTTCTTCTGCGTTGGAGGACAAACTCAAGAAGACATTCACAGCGCGGAACAAAAATATTGGTGCATCACTTGATAGTCGAACAAAAAAAAAACAACCCCTGTTATCCCTGGTGCAAACTGAAAAGTAAAATAAAAATATATTGACGACTTCTATCTAGCAGTTCAGATGCTTCATTACGGCAGCAGATGGCAGTAGTGCGCACGCGATGCTGCTACACCACCGCTATATCGAACGTAGAAGAAGAGTAACATAAATAGGTAGGCGGGACAAATAAACAGGAGAGATGTGAACGAAATCAACTCTCTCCGATTTAAATTATCGTTGACAATTGTTTTAGAGAGATACCTGTCAGGGTCCAAACTTAAAGATGAGTTCATTCGCGGGCAGAATGAAGGAATATTCCACAGTGTCTCTGGATCGCTTCGACCGGGAGAACTTACATGCCCGGGCATATTTCCTCTCCCACTGTCACAAAGGTAAGCATCGTTAGTTAGCTGGCATGAAAAACACCAGCTATCATTTATTATCATAACCCACTCCAATGGTAAGATAACCTCACACTATGACTCTCTTAACAGATCACATGAAAGGACTGAAAGGACCAAAACTGAAGAGAAAGCTTCATTCCAGGTGAGGACATTTTCTCCAGGAGTCCATAGGGGAAAAAAGAGTCTTAAAATTAAAGGGAACATATTATTCCCCCTTTTTCACCTTTACAAACAGTCCCCCAGTTGTCTAAATGAAATCACTGTGCTCTGTGCTTTGGTCCAAATATAACTTTAGAATCAAGCAACAGAGGACGTTTGTGACACTGTAGAAACCAGCTCTCTCTGTCTCTTTAAATGCGAAGAGCCCCGTCCCCTGAGTTTTCCAAGCACACATCACTCTTCTGTAATAAGGGAAAAAAAAAGTCAGATCTGCGCAAAAGTTTTGCTTTAGGCTGGAGTCCATGGTTGGAGATACCAGGGGAGGGGTGGGGATTTTCCTACCAGAATCCCACTGTGACATCACAAACGGAGCATTTTTCTCTGTGTGGTAAGACTAGAGCAGACCACAAACAAAGGACTGGATGGATTTATTTCAAATTTTGTGGGTCAATAGATACTCAGGTTACCCAGATAAATGTTCAAAAACAGTCTTATGTCCCCTTTAATCAATATATTTAGTACATTGTAAAACTGTTTGCGCGTGTACATTAAAATACCTTAAACAATAAAGGCTCTCAACTTGAAACTAGAAACAAACTGATTGACTTAAACTTTGCTTCTGTTTTGATTTTAGTCGCACAGTCAGGCTGTACTGCTCATTTGTGACCAAAGAACTTCTGCTGAGCAATCCCAAGTATGCTTTCTGGGAGGATTACATTGTGAGTATGACAGAGAACGAGGTGAATGCAGATGATTACAAAGATATGTTTACTATGTTTACGATTATGGCATTCAGTTAAATGCAGCCTTATTTTTTATTCAACATGATTCATTTAATATTTTTAGGTTAATATACAGTGCAGGAAGAAAACCCTGCTTTGTTTTTTTAAATTCAGGTACTTCGAGGCTGTAAGAAGTGGAAGTAAAATTTGTCTTATTTTTCGTATTTCCTCTTAAACTATTTGTGTCTTTCTCTCCTGGTGAATGATCCACCGAAGGTTGCCTTGGAGCTGGAGAGCCCGACACAGATATCTCTAGTTGACGAAGCATCTGGCGAGGTAAAACAAAACGTCTCCTAATCTTCCCTCAGTTTAAATCAGTCCGTTTTTTTGTTTTTTTTTCATCGATCATGTCTGTTGTTTGTTTGACAGAAAGAAGATGTTGTGGTCACGTTGCTTCCTGCAGGCCACTGTCCCGGCTCTGTAATGTAAGTTAAACCATCTTTTAATACTTCAGGATTTTCTATATCTTTTCTAAATGTATGTTTCAGAACCCATCATGCAGGTTATTATCTGTTGATTTCATTAATGTCCTTGAGAAGCTGTTTCACATAGAATTTAAACTGTAAGCAGATGAAACATGGCGTTGTGTGTGTCTTTACGTAGGTTCCTGTTCGAGGGTTCTCAGGGAAACGTACTGTACACGGGAGACTTCAGGTTGGCGAGCGCAGACGTCCCGAGGATGGAACATCTGCACTCTGGCAGCAGGTTGGTCCCGATGATTTCTCTCTCATTCACTGATTCGAGTTTTGTCTAAATAAAAGTCGTTTGTTCCTCGAGCGTCATCGGGGTTTGCGTTTCTGATGCTGTGAATGTTTGATGTACAGAGTGAAGGACATTCAGAGTGTTTATCTGGACTCGACTTTCTACGACCCACGATTCTACCAGATTCCTACTCGGGTACGTTTTAGGGATGGGAACATCATGATAGGCTTTAGGAATGCCGTAATTCTTGGGTGTTTGAGTGTAATACCTAAACGAAAGCAAATATAGGAGCATATGTTTTACAAGTAGATGGAAGTTAAAGTTCAACACCAGGGAATGTTGTCGGTAAATGAAAATGTATCGGACGATATGAAGGAAATATTTCCTAAATCCTGTGATTTCAGCTTCTTAGATGTGACGTTTTTGTGACTTGAAGAAGAAAAAAAAACTACAACTTTAAAACGTGAAGTATTGTTTGCATGATTGTGACATCATCGTGTACAATCAGAATATTTTCATGTTTGATTATTTTGCAGGAGGTTTGTCTGAGCGGCATCTTGGAGCTCGTCGGAAACTGGATCTGTCAGAGTCCGTATCATGTTGTTTGGCTGAACTGTAAAGCTGCGTATGGATACGAATACCTGTTCACCAACCTGGGAGAGGAGTTCAACACACAGGTGACACACAAACGCGTGGCTACATACTGATAACGCGTGGTTAAATGTCTTCCTGTGACGGAGAGTGAAACGAGTGTCTTTCTTCTCAGATCCACGTCAGGAGTCTGGAGATGTTCAAGAAAATGCCGGAGATCCTGAGCTACGTGACGACTGACAGAAGGACGCAGATTCATGCCTGTCGACACCCAGCGGCCGAGGAGTTTTTCCAGGGCAACAGGCTGCCGTGCGGCTGCGTAGCCTCCGACGGGACTCCTCTCCGTATCATCAGCATCAAACCTTCCACCATGTGGTTTGGAGAGAGAACGAGGAAAACCAACGTAATTGTAAAGTAAATTATTTAGAAACGTTAAGGACTGATGCGTTACCATAAATCACACTGAGTTTGATTCATGAGAGCTGGATGTGACTTCTCTCTTTCTTTCTTTTTTTCCAGAACAGGATCCAGTTCCTTCAGAGCCTGCTTCAGTTTCCACTCGTCCTACTCAGAGGTTTCTACATAATTAAGATTATATATACACATTCATCTTTCAGGGTTCTGCTGTTTTTCAACACTCGGAGTTTGTCAAATCATCCTTCCTCCATTCTTTGTTTTTTCTTTGAAATAATCACTTACTGCAGAAGCATTTGTGACGAGAAGACTTTATTTGAATTGTCTTTGTTAATCGACTCCTCCGTAGAGCAAATGTTTGGATGCTCACAGTGGTTCTCAAATGATTTCAGCTGAAAGATTTCCTCTCCTACCTGAAACCCGTCAACATCTACCCCAGTGTGATCCCCATGGGCCGGACACTGACTCAGGTCACACAGATGTGAGGAAGCTTTGACTGAGTCTTGTAGGCTTTAGTTGATTTGAGTAATCGTGCAGGATCTTAGTTCTGAAGCGTTGACTTATTTTCTGCTGCTCGTTTGCACAGGTTGACGCAGATGTGCAGAAACCAGTCTGATCAATCAGCAACCGTGTACAAACCTCTGGGAGTCCTCAAACGCAGCATGGTGGAGCGACCTACATTCGGTGAGACAAACATCCACCTCCAGGTGTTCTGCAAAACACCTCTCAGCTTCTTACGAGTTCAACATGAAAAGCAAAGACGCTCAGTGTGTGACTGAGTTAAGATGTTTCACTTGAATAGGTTCGGAGAAGAAGCCGTGTTTGCACCTGACACAAAGTTTTTGTGTAACTACAACACATTTGAATTTACCGCTTTAAGGAGATCATCCGTCAACGAGCGTCAGCAAAAAATAAAACAAACTCTGAGTGCAAACATTTCAAAGAGACGCGCCACAAAAACACGAGCAGCAACAGGTCAGACGCACCGCTCACAAACAGACAATCCAGCGTTGCACGTCTGACGGCTCCTCTCCTGCTTTCGAAGAGCTGGGTGTCTGTGTGGCGGGACGTGTCCTCGTGGAGGGAGAGCTCCTCGCTCTGCAGCTCGGTCACAGTAGGTTGTCCGGTCGCTCTGTGTGGAGTGAGCTGCACGAACATTAACACAGATGTGCAGTTTGGGTCTGTGCTAATGTTATTGTTTGTGACATATTTTGTTTCGCACTAATTTGACCTTTCATGAACGTCTCTTTTTGCAAAAAAAACAAATCTTATATGTGCTGCATGTGTTTAGTGTGTTTGAACGCGTATGCTAACTTATTCTCTGTTATCTTTTTATGGGCTTTATAATCTCAGATTCTGTTTAAAACAGAGGGCTAAATGTTACTTAAAAAAACAAACCCAGCATTTATCAACCTGTGAATTTGAATGGACCACCACTGCTGCCCTCTTTAGCTTTAAGTAGCTTTTGTTAAAGAAAATACAACTAAAGATCGGTTTTTGCTTTTCCGAGTCATTTAAAAATAAAACAGGAGATTATATCGTTTTAAAACATGTTTTTAACATCCTTGACTTTGTAAATGATAGTTTTGCTCCTTCCAGCTCAGACTTGTTGTTCTTGAGTTCGGTGATTATACGAGTGCATGATGACTCTCTTCGTTTCTGCTGTTTGTCATGTGCACGAATAACCACAAGCAACCTCTGACCTTCAGCAGACCTCCTGACTGTCATCTCTTCATCGCTCTCTGATTGCTCCTCCTCAAGTGTTTAATTATCCTAAATGATGCAGGATGTCCAGGACAGTGAGGAACACCACAACGAATATCAGATTTGAAATGTAAAATATTTAAGATGTACCATGAATGCTAAATATCGGCTTTCTGTTTGTGTCGGTTCAGATTCAGACACTGATGACGAACTCTTTGATGGCCTCGACTTGGCGCCAGTGAGGAAGAAGATGGTCCTGGATCAAGATATACACCAAGGTCTGGAAACTAGTTCACCATCTTTTTCTGACCTTTCCTCTTTTTTAGGGTTTTTTTATTTTTATTTTTTATCGTTAAGTTTTTAATTTCCTTTTTGTTTTATCTGTTTGTAGTAAAAGTGCCGAGTCCTCAGAAAACCGCGCCCCCTGCGTCCACGGAGGAGCCGTTACCTCAGATGGTCACACTGGCTGCCGCAGGAAACTATGTTGACTGCACCGAGTCCAATGATGAAGATGAGGAGGAGGAGGATGAGGAGGAGGGAGCAGGCGATAATACTTTAATAATGGAGGAGGAGAAAAAGACGCCGAAGGAAAATGAGAGATACGAAGAAACAGAGAGAAATAAGCTCAAGGTAGAAGAATGCGTTCCCTCCAATCAGCCGAAATGGGATGACTTCTTCACCGCGGAGACGCTACCTGACAGCCAGAGCAGCCTCAACAGCCAATTACAATCCTGCTGTTCTGTCCCAAGCCCCGCCCCTTCCAGAATGACGGGCTCACAGACCCCTGAGCTGTTCAGCGAGGAGGAGGAAACCCCGAACAACGATGAACATTTCAGCCTGACGCTGTCCGCCTCGCTGTCCAATCATTCCTCCCAGAACCTGGACTCGTGCTTACCCGACACCGTCATCCTCCGTCCGGACCAGGAGAACCCAGAACAGGGAGACTTGAAGATGGAAACTGGGACTTTGGAGGAAATAAACAACGACCTCAACATCCAATCAGAGCCTGAGGAGCTGTCAGCGTCTCAGGTGTCGTCTGACTTTGACATTCCCTGCACACCTGAGTCAAAGAGGCCTCGGCCTGATGAACTGTCGCAGCTGTACAGGAAGCTGGCGTCAGGAGAAGAAGTGGTCATCAGACAGAGGGACTAAAATAAAAATATAAGCGGAGCAAACAAACACTTGTTTGTCTACTGAATGTGGACAGCAAGCAGAGGGTAAGATTTTATTTAAATTTCAGATTTAATTTGCTCACGTTGGAAATATTTTCTGTTAGAACGAGATTTCTGATTCAGCCACACTGAGCACTTTAAGTCCATGAGAAGTGTGATTTCACTCTCTGCAGCTTTGAGCACGCACATCTTTTGTACAGGAAGTTGTTTTTTCAATTGCCATTTGATGAGCTTTATAACACGTACTGGACGTGAAGAATTCCTTCTGTCTGAACCAATCTCTCTCTCGCTCGCTTCCATCGTTGCACCACCTGTCGGTTGCTCGTTCGCCTTGCTAAAAGGGGGGCGTCTGCCTTCTCTGGTCCAAACAAACCCGGACCATTCAGGACCAGGATGTAAAGTTTTATCCAACCAGCACTATAACATCCTTCATGTCTGATCAGAGAGAGGCCGGTTTATCGTTTCAGTCAGGAGATATCTTACGGATTGTTCCTTTAAAATGACCGTTTTTTTTTGTTTTTTTAAAGGAACACAAGATCAGCTTCTACATAAACACCAGTGAAACCACTAACCTTCAGTTTAACCTCCTCACCACACACACACACACACACACCTCAGGATGTAAAGTGACACACACACACACACACACCTCAGGATGTACAGTGACACACACACACACACACCTCAGGATGTAAAGTGACACACACACACACACACAGTTCATTCCAGTGTACGTTGGTGTCACGGCGCTCTACATACATCGGTGCACCTGCACACTTGGTTTGTTGTTTGTTCTGATGAATACATGTTCTTTGTTTTATTGGACCAAATGTCGAGTTATGAGTTTTATCCACTCAGTGTAAACAGACGGGGTTTATTTTTCTTTATTGTTCTCGCATTACAAGATTAAAATCATTTCAGTTGTTTCATTGATCGACGTCTTTTACTTTCACTCGATAAAGTTCCATCCTCACGTGTTGGTCCTGACCTTGAACTAAATAAAGAGATCACTAACATTTCTGTCTTCCTTAGAGGGGGTTCAAATTGTCTTTTTTTTTGTGTCCTTTATGAATTCTCCTGACCTCATGAAGGGGGCAGGAGGAACTCCCAATCCACTGCTTTCGCCCTTACCTCTCCTGTCATTTGATTGGTTGTTGGTCGCGCTCTGTCACTCGTTAGTTAGATTGAAGTCACCTGATCGTGTGTTTTTATTTTCCCCCTTTATTCAACCTTTGACTTTTAATTAATCAACTTAAACCTTGTAAACATAACTGAAGTTTCCAGGCTGGATAAATGTGACCTCTTCATCACAATGAGTTTAAATCCAGTTTTTAAAAACACTACAGGGACCCGTCTCTCTTCATCTACAGTAACATGTGGAGCACAAAAGGTTAAAGAAAGAAGAAGCTTTTTCATGTCTCTCATGTTCCCGAAGGAGGAGACGCTCACTTTGACGTCATCTCTCAGCAGGAGCCGTTTTCTGTCCGAGTCCTGGAGGGGAGCCGAGAGTCAGTGTGCAGGTTTCTCACCACAAACAAACGAACCAGCAGGTGAGAACCGAACGTGTCCATCCTGCCTTTTTAGAAGACTCTTCTTTCGACAGTGGAGCAAAGATCGTTCACACAGGTTAGAAAACTTCCTCCGCTCACCTGAAAAGGTTTCAGCTTGAGTTATGATCAGTATCTGTATTTTTATTATTGCCAACAAGTCCCGTAAAAAAAGACCAAAAATGGATCCAAAATGTAGATCTGATAAAGGAACACGTCAGAAGATGAGACACATGCTTTTCAAAAATAATCACCTGATTTTCCCTTCAGGTGGTTCATCTAAATATTCACCTTTCTAAGACGACGTCAGCACCTGAGCTTTGTGTTAACAGGTGTTGCCTGGTGTCTCCAAGGTGACAAAAGAGGAATGTTGGTAACAGATATTTAACGGTCACAAACAAACCCCATCAGAGCTGCTCCTCTCCTCAAAGACGCGTTGGGAGTTTGATTCCTGCCGTCCACTAAACTCCTTAAAATGTCCTAAAAGTTAGATGCATTTTTTCATCCTGACTTAACGGCAAGTTTTCCTGCTGGCCCAGTGAGCCAGTGTGTGAAATAAGCAAGCCGCTAAGAAGGAAGTAAGAAAGCTGCTTCATCATCTGTTCGCCTGTTTGACTGTTTCCATTTGTTTTTTTGATATCACGGATACGGAAGTGCACCCAGTGGAGTTTTCTTTCTTTTTCCACGGCCGTGAGTCCAGGTTGACATCCGCTTCCATAGAAGTGATCTTTCTCAGGCCTCACAGAGGGTCACGGCCACGGCTGCTGCTCCTCATTTGAGAGTTTGAAGGCGACACCGACAGCCGGACGAACACCTGGAGGGTTTCTTCTTCACAGTCTTTCTCCTGTAGCGCCTTGCAGCGCTTTAAAAAGCCAAAAAAGACGAATCGTTAACTTTACATTTGTATGATGGTTGGTCAGTGGTTGGAAATTTAATCTCTGTATCTGTGTGAAACATAAATTATTTAATCACGTTGATTTGTAGGCAAAGAAGCTTTTGAGCTGAGAGATGAGGAGCGGCTAAACAGTTCGTGCAATCACAGCGTTCATTAATGAGAAGGAGGAGAAGGAGCTGGAGGAGGTCATCACACACACGCACATGCACACACACACACACACACACACACACACACACACACACACACACACACACACACGTAGAAGCAAGCACAGACCTGGCTCTTCATTAAAATTACAGTCCGTTCCCCCACAGAGGCTTCCTGAGGGACGACGGGTCTCTCTCACTCTCTGTGAAAGACAGCGCAATTAATTAGCACACACACACACACACACACACACACATGCACACACACACGCAGTAAAATAATAAAATATTAAAATGAATCCATACGCATCACCAATGAAACATGACAAGATATACACAGTGATTTATTGAACACATGCATAAACAAACATGTCAGGGTGACAGATAAAAACACAGGCAGTGACACTCAGTGTAATCTCTCTCCCATGCTCTCATGACCCCGGAGACTCGACAGGAAATTGAAGCTGTGTGTGTGTGTGTGTGTGTGTGTGTAGATTATTAGGAAGTGGATTGGTAGTTACACAAACTCGCTCACGTTCACATGCTGCAGAAATCAAACACATTTATCAGTTGAAGAGATGATCGAACAAAAGTTCATCCTTTCTGAAGAGTTTTTTTATTTTCGTTTCATTTTTAACGTTTCTCTCTTTTTGGCGGGTTTTTGACTTTAGTGGTCAGAGTAGTAAAATCGAGAGAGAGAGAGAGAGAGGAATGACGTGTGTGAACGAAGCCACAGGTCGGATTCAAACCGGGGACTTGGAGGACTACAGTCTCCACATGTAATGCACAACTTCACCACTAGGCCATCGACGACCAATCGCCAATTTGAGTTCAGTTATAAAACATTTTATTTGTAAAAAGATCAGATGATATGTCCCTTTAAAATGTAGCTTGTTCTGTTATTTGTTGATTATCAAGTATTTGAAAAAAGTGTGTGTGTGTGTGTGTGTGTGTGTGTGTGTAGTTGTGTGTGTGTGTGTGTGTGTGAAGGTGAAGGTGCTTTACCTCGAAGGGATCCTATCTGAATTTGAGGGATGTTGCTCATGTCTGCAGGAAAACCCACGTACACACCTCCGTAGTTCCTGCATAAACACACACACACACACACACACACACACACACACACACACACACACGTGAGGAAATGTCATCATTTCTATCTGGCATAAATATTTGCTGCATTCATAACCAAATGACTCACTTCCATTTGTCGTCTTCTGGAGCAGACTCATCCGAACTGTCGACACACACACACACACACACACACACACACACACACACACACACACACACACACACACACACACACACACACACACACACACACACACATATTTTAAAAAGCACTGTATATTAATGTTCTGTGTTGAAAGAAAAATCAAAGAAAGGTCAAACAACTCGAATGTTTAAACATCAGACTGTGTGTGAGATTGAAAAGTGACGTACCCCTTTGATGACGACTCGAAAGGACCTGCGAGCACAAACAGACACACAAGTCAGGTTTAAAGTCGCCCTGACTTCTTGCTCTGCAGCTCCATGTCTGCAGGTACACTTCCACTTTCAACCACATATTCTAATGAGTGAATCATCCACAGAGCCTGACCTGCCTTCTGCTATAAATTACAACATAAACATGAGCAGTGCATTCTGGATTTATCCGCCTGTAAGCAGGAAGTTGTCCAGGTCGTGGATCTGAAACGGGAGTCTCCACACTGCACGAGGAGGATCGCTCCTCAGGATCCTCACAGGTGTTTAAATGAATCGTTTCTTACGATGCCGACGAGGACGATTCTGCATCGACGCAGCAACAGAAGATAATCGATTGTCGTCCCCAATCGATCCCGTAAATCAACAGATCCCGTCACACGCTCTCAAATGACATCTTTCAACATCACATGACTTCTGCTCTTCTTAAAGCTGCAGCTTTGGCTCTAAGTCCCATTTATTGCTTTTCATCTTTTCTTTTCTCGTTTGCATTTTAACGACATTACGACATTTATTAGGCAGGTTTCCATTTAGTTTAGGGACTGAACACATCACGTGTGACATCAGAGGAAATCCACTGTTGTCAATGTTAGAAGCACACTGTCTAATCCCTAATAAGGGAAAGTGTTTATGCATTCATTAAAGAAGTAACATGACAGATAAATCAGATTTGAGACAAACCAAGGAATTCAATCAGTACGATAAACACTGCTAGTGTGATAAGACGTTCTTTATTGTCCCCAAAAAGTTGCTCATTGCCTCCAGCTGGTCAAACGAAGACTAAAGAAGTTAAAGTAACAGAAATGATGGTGAGGGTCTCAAACTGCTTTACATCAAATCATTTAATAACTGATTTTGAGTTGTTGTCGCTCAAAGATCCTCTTACTGTGTTTCTCACCTGCAGTTTCACCTCCACTGTTGCTGCTGGCCGTGTTGTTGTTGTTGGCTGGAGAAGAATTTCCACATCCCATCTCTCATCTGACCCAATAAAAACCTCAGAGGAAGAGACGGGAGAGGAAAGAAGGAGAAGAAGAAGAAGATGAAGAAGTGAGTAGAGAGGAGTCACAGGTACGAAGAAGAAACGAGGAGGCAGGAGTGACTGAGAGCGACTCTCCTTTTCTGTATTTCCTTTTTCCTCCCTCTCTGTCTTTCTGCTCTCAGCATGGAGGAAGGATTAAAATGACGCCAAGAAACGAGGGAGGAAAAGAGATGGAGAGGGAGAGAGAGAGGGGGGGGGTCAGTATTCACCCCTGCTGTTAAGGGAGTACAGCCTCTCTCTCTCTCTCCCTCTCCAGTGTGTGTGTGTGTGTGTGCGTTTCTTGCTCTGAAATCTGCGCAATTTGAAGGAAGGTGATCAAAGTCAGCTCGAATCGATTTAATTGGGGATAATTGGCCCAAATTCAGCAGAATAAAATGTGAGCGGGATTAAAGGAGAGCAGAGGACAGTAAGACTATCTTGTTTTTGTGATGTTCGTTTGCTCCCGCTGGGAATTTAAGTCAAATTCTTTCGACGATAAAAAACAGACATAAACCTTAAAGGGATGCTTCACCCATTTAAATGAAGCTGTGTATCATTAGAAACATGGTAGTAGTGTTGAATGGTCGTGAATCCAACCCTCATTTTGCCCTTCTACTACCATGTTTCTAATGATACACAGCTTCATGTAAATGGGTGAAGTATCCCTTTAAATGTTCAAGTATATGTTTCAGTGTGTCCGCTGTCGTAGAGCCTGGAGAGTATTTTTGTGCAGCTTAATTGTGCGTATTATCTGTGATTGGTTCGAAGATAAATAGACTTCCTGTTCTCGTCAGTCTGCCAGAGATGACATTAAAAAAAACCCACCAGAACAAAAAGAAAACATGTTGTTCCTGTTGCATCTCAGAGGTACTTTTTTTCCCTTTTCACTGTCATGCATCCTCTCTGTTTGAAACTTAAAATGACTCATGCCACCCACACACATGACAAACACACACACACATGCACACAAATGAACGGACACACACGTCTCTCCTACTCTCACCTCAATTACAGGGTGCAGCTGAGTGACTTTTAGAATATAATGGATCTTTGTTCTTGTTATTTCTCGGAGGAAGTAGAAAATGGTGTTTTTGAACATGCTGAGGGTTTTTTTTCAATGTTCTGAGAGTAAAAACCTCCTCGGGCTGCAGAGGATTTAATTAGAAAGAGACAGGATTTATACGCTCCTAACTTTATTATCCATGACTCTCTGAGGACAGAAACATGACTTTCAAAGCACAAGCTCGGTCTTGAAGGAGCTTAAAAACAAAGCGGATGTACAGGTGGCTCTCTAAATACCCAAACATCACAATTTGAAGTCTTATAACCCCTTTAATAAAATACTTAAATTAGTTATTAAAAATGTCCTCTATAGTGACTGAATGATTCCAGGATGAAATAAATCAAACAGGGCTGAAAAAAAAAAGTGGAGGAAAAAAAAAAGTTTGGATCAAATACAATGCAATACTCCATAATATCCACCAGAGGGAGCCAAACACTGTTCGACTTCATGTGAATGGTATGTAATGTCACAGCTCAGACTGTAAGAGGGGAAGTTATGCACTAAACATTAAATACAAACTGAGAGGAGGAATAGATTATAGAGAACGTCATGATTCATATTTCATAAACAGTCGGAAAATAGTGAAAACGTGTAAAGAGGCCTTTAATAGAGCGCCGCCTTTATTTGTCATTTGTTGTTTTCCAGAATTGACAGATATACTGTAAAAACTATTTATAACCACAGTCTTCATTACCTTCCAAGACAGTCTAAATACCTAATGCATTTTTATTTCTTTAACTTTATTCTCTTGATTTTATCTGTGGCACTTCCCACCCCACATACAGCTGGTGGTAGCCTCCGCGTGGCACTGTTCACCCTCCATACACGCGCACTTCTTCAAGTGAACTCCCTCATCAGTCTGTGACTGTAAACGCTTCATACTCACACTGTCTCTCTCAGCTGCAGGATACTTCAACTCAGACGACACAGAAGAGCTGTCAATGATCCACACTCGGATATGTCGCTCTTCATCCACTTTGTAACTTTTCTGGGTGAGTTTATGTTTTTATTATTTGGGGTTTTACTTTCGGTAAAACGAGCAGAAATAACGTAACTGAGGGGAATTTAATCCTCTGAATCTGCTACAATGTTCTCTCACTAATCTCCAACAAGAGCAACATGTAATGAAAGCCATATGAGAGCTGTGATTCTCTCCTGCTCTCCTCCTGTGAATGGCTGCTGCTGTTTTTTTTTCCAAATAAATGAATAAACAATCTCAGGCTTCTTCTGGTGTTGTTTTGATGTCACTGACGGTAGTCTTCCTCCCCTGCAGCCCTGTGGGCTCCCTGCAGGGCTCAGTTCTCGGAGTTTGCAGACATGTGCACAGAGGGCAGCTGTTATCCGGCCACAGGTGACCTACTGATCGGGCGCGCGCACAAACTCACCGCCTCCTCCACCTGCGGACTCAAACATCCCGAGAAATTCTGCATCGTCGGACATCTGGAGGTGAGCAAAATCAAGAGCTGCAAAAAAAAAAAAAAAAACCCTCTTAAAAGTAAAAAAGTAAATCTTCAGAATAAGATGAGCCAGACTTTTTTCAGAAATCACAAATCCTAATTGACTCACGTTTTCAGTGTATGAAATCATTAAACAACAAAACCATGAATTACTTTGTTCTTCTGTTCTTGAACTCTATGACACTTGTTTTTATGAGACTTTTGTTCTCTGCCTGGAGCTACATGAGCTCTTAAATGTCCTTGGCCTTGAGAGGATAATCTTGTATTTCTGTCTGATAAACTCCACACAGTATGACAAAGTTTTTTTGGTTTGTTCCTGTCTCGCATATTGACTGCATTTTAAAAAAAATCTGCAGCACTTTCCAGCAGAAGTTACAATGTGTTTCAAATTTAAAGAAAGGAATTGTTTAGGAAGAAGGGATACATGCCAAACTTAGAAAAAGTGACAGCGATAAGTGAAGGGAAAGAGAGAGAGGGATGTCGTGGATTTATTACTGCGTTACATGCATTCCTTCACACATTCTGTCGGAAATTCATCACATGCCATTTGTAAGACAGAGGATGAATAGAAAGAATGTGAGAACAGTCCATTTCAAGTTTCCTTTATTAGACCCCTCTTCACATTTTACCTACCGTAATATATGAGACACTTCAGGTGAATTAAGAGAAGAAGACTTTCATGGAGATAGATGTCATGTGGATATAATAAACCTTAATAGGGAAATTACAGTGTGCACGACCTGGATGACAGACATTCATTTTCCACCTCAAAGCATGCAGACTTTGCATGCTTTACTCTTTAATAATAAATCACATTTGTACAGTGACAATGCAACCTTTGAAGACGAATGGATGAATGCTATAGCTACAACAATATCAATGAAAACTCAACAATGAGATAAAAGGAACTGAAGTCAACACATTTCACTTTAAAAACCTGATGAAATGATTTATTGAGCATCAAGATTTCCAATCAGCTGAGTAGAAGTTTGTGTTTTTTATCAGAACTCTTCAGATTGTGTCTGTGTGTGTGTGTGTGTGTGTGTGTGTGCGACATGCACACGTACAGTATCTGCTCGCTGTCTCGTGTGGGAGTTCAGACATTCCTCTCCTCAATAAAAGCCTTGTGTGTTCCTCACAATCCCAGCCCTGTGTGTGTGATGTCCGGTGGCAAGGCGAGGGGGACTCTCTCTTTATCTCAAACTCTTCGGCAAGTTCTCGATGTGAATGCTGTCCTTGAAACTGAAATCATGGACACAGTGTGGTGCCTATCTGAGCTTCCTTAAGGATGAGCACAGAGCTCAAGTATGAGCTGGGGGGGGGGAGGGGGGAGGAGGAGGAGGGGGGATGAGGAGGGGGAGGAAGTTAGCCTTAAGTGGAGACACTTAGAGAGACGCTGCTCACATTTCGACACAGACACAGTGGGCAGGGGATGAAATTGAGAAACATGTCTTGTTTATTCTCACACTGAAAATTCTGGGAATTTAATAGTGTGTGTGTGTGTGTGTGTGTGTGTGTGTGTGTGTGTGTGAGCCTGAGTTTAGTTTGCCTTCTTGCCAAACATCTGGTGAGCAGGCGAGGCGTCTGAAATGAAGTGAAAACATTATTTAACAGACACATCACACACTTGATCTTTACAGTACATTGTTTGAATTCACCTCTCCTGGATCATTTTCTTCACATTACAAACTTTTATCTTCCTCTCAGTTCAAAAAAACTCCATTTGTAGTTTCTTTAACGGATCCCATGATTCTGCTTTTAGGCTTTTTTCTGTTTGCAAATAGTTATTCAAGGTTTTTGTCAATCTTTATCTTTAAAATACCAAATCATCAGCGTGGCTTCACTCAAGACTCTCTATAGAAAGGTTTGTTTTTTTCTGTAATTTGTGTGAACTGAGCCTTTAATTAACACTTTCTGTTCTCTCTGTCCATCAGGAGGAGAAGAAATGTTTCATGTGCGACTCCAGAAAGATGTTCAACGAGGACAGCAATCAGATCAGCCACACCATCGAGAACGTGGTCACCACCTTCGCTCACAACCGCCTCAAGACCTGGTGGCAGTCAGAGAATGGTGAGAAAAGAAGTTATAGAGAGAGAGAGAGAGAGAGAGAGAGAGAGAGCGAGAGAGAGAGAGAGAGAGAGAGAGAGAGAGAGAGAGACTTCCTGTTCACTCCTGGTCTCAAATAAAAGAGCAGCGTATAGCGTGTGAGCTCTCACTGACTCTGTTCTCATGGGAACACACGGCTCAGTAATGACTAGACAGGAGATCACAGAGCCTCCCACTACAGCCAATCACAGCAGGCAGAGGGGGGCGGGGCTTACAGGTGTGCTTTGGAGAACAGGTGTGAGGATCAGAAACAGATGTGTGTCATCACTTGGACACACACACACACAGGCCTTTAAAGTGGGAGAGGAGGGAAGTGTGTAATGAAAGAGGGAGACTCCACGGTGAGAACGAGAATCAGTTTTTACTCTCACACTTAACTCCACCTTGAAGCCAGGTGAATAATTTTAAAGATACAACTCTGCGTTTAAGCTATAAAACAACACATTCTTTCCATATGGAAGTCACTGTAAGAAGTCTTATTAAAGAGGCTTAGCTAAGTGAAAGTTTTAACGCCTCAAAATGAATTTAAAAAATGGCTACAAATGAAAACAATCACGAGGAAATTAAATGTTCAATAAGGAACCTTGGTCATTTTTTCCTTTTTTTCAAAGCTCACTTTTAAACTAATTGGTGTGAAGAACACTAGTTTGATTAATAACTCACATTACATGGACAGAACATGAGAGAACTCTACCCATCATCACATCATTATGAATTTGAGCCCCCAAAGAAATCCCATCAGCTCAGTTCCCAGGCTAACACCCCCCTGCCCCTCTGAGGTCCCACATTCACGCTGCACATGCTCGCCCTGTTCCCTGACAGCGGTGGGAATCTGTCAGAGGTACCGTATGAGTCATAGTGGGGGCTGCGGCCAGCAGGGCAGATGGCTTTAATACGGCAGGAAGCTGCAGACATACAATGGCTTTGCTTGGGATTTCCTAATTCCCTTGGAGAAGTCCTCCTGTTCCACTATCTTGCTGTCAGAGCCAGTTGCTTCAGCTGCTGCTGAGTTCAGAAAGTCCATTCATTTACAAATGTTTTGAGCTCCTAAAATCAAAGGGTTGCACCAGATAGACATTTCTTCACAGAGATTATTAGTTACCCAGGAGAGTCAGGGACACTAACTAAAAAAGATGAGAACATGTGCAATAACTTTTTTTTTTTTATTAGATTAGCAGGCCTTATCTAAGTGTAACTGCATATCCTCATTAATGGTTTAAAGTGGGAAGACTTCAACTTACATTTATGGAGAATAAAAGAGGCTAAATATTAAACTTTAAAATGTAAAACGTTGTTCGGTTGCAGCCTCATTTCCCACAGCACAGCTAACCACAAAAGATAACTCACACAGAGCTTGTTAAGGGTTAAAGAGTGTTTAAAGATCTTAATCAAACACAATATATTCATAAATACATTGATGATACAGTATTTTACAATTTTATTTTTCATCACCACAAAAACAGATGTCCAAACAATGTTAGCTTTTATGCTAGCTCTGCCTCTGTAAGATGTACTCGATGCTAAACTCCAGTATGCTAGCATGCTAACAACAGCATTTATGACAATTTGAAAATAATCTCTTAGTCCAGGGAAATGCAGGTAGGAATGGTGTAACTTTTTTAAACAAGTCAAAGTTTAGTATTTTAACTCTGAACTAAGATGACCAAGTTATTGCTATTTTTAGGATGCTAACTTTGCTTCAATGCTCTTCTGCTAGTTTAGCTTAAGGAGCAACGTTCCTATGTTTGAGGAAAGATTTGTAATTGATTTGAATATGTTGTTTCTGGTCTCTGTTCGTGTTTTTTCAGGTTACTATGTCTCTACGTAAAGGGATTTTCCTCAAATTATTATTAATTTAACAGTCTTAGAAACGTTTTTGAGATTCAAGCAACACATTCGGTTTACTATATTCGACTTTTCTTAAGCTTTAATGGCAGAGAGAAGCAAGTAAACTAGACACTACACAGAGACTTGGTGAAGAATTTAGAAATTGCTGGTGCAACACGATCCAGAACTGCAGCTTGTTTAGATTCACATGTGGCCGTAAATCAAACTTGTGGATTTAGCTGCATAAACGAGGGCAGATGTAAATATTTAGGATAGTTTAAGTGTGTGAGAAAGCGTGTCATGGGCGTTGAAAGTTTGAAAAAAGAGTTTTTATGAATGGAAATGTAACCAAATATTTCTTGCTAATTGTTAATTTCCTTGTGCTTTCTTTGTCACCAGGTGTGGAGAACGTAACCATCCAGCTTGACCTCGAGGCCGAGTTTCATTTCACACACCTTATCATGACCTTCAAGGTGCCTTGTTCTCCGTCTGCTGCTCTCACACAAACACACATATATCACATAAAGCCTCTCGTACCCACAGCACGCATAAACACAGCATTCATACCATAGACTGTTCATACAGCTGCGGTGGAAGAATGTGGAAAATCATTTAGGTCTCTGGGGAACGGTGGGAAGAAAAAGGAGGGAGCGGAGGATGAGTTAAGGGCTGTGTAGTAAAAATCCTCTCCAGCATATGGTCGGCTATGATGGTGGCCAGCTGGATTTGTGCCCTTAACTCTACATGATAGTCAAAATAGTCACACTAAGACAAACTTTCATGTGTTTCCTGTTGAAGGACGAGATGACAGGAAGCATCAACACCTCCGACAGCCAACATGTTCTATCCACATCATTCTAGATAAAAATATATACAGTGTATATATATTTATATATTTACATATTGTGCAAAATACACTTCACCATGTTTCTCTAACACTAAGATGTGTCTCTAGTCTTTCTACAAACTCCGCTATTATGTGAAAAATCCGTCCTCGCTGTCTTTTGCCAGCTTCACTTTTTATAAAATGTATGCTCAAACAAGCCGTTTTCCCTTCATGACATCACAAAGGGCAGTAACCCTTTATTTTAATCTGAATTGAAGCATTGAATAAAACTTCAATGGACGGAAAATTGACTAAAAAACAAAAGCATAGAACGAGAGGATTTAGATGAGAGACATTCATTGCAGGTAATAGAAGTCAAATTTTTCTTTTCTGTTTTTGTTCCAAGACGTTTCGGCCTGCTGCCATGATAATCGAGCGATCGATGGACTTCGGGAAGTCGTGGCAGGTTTATCGTTACTTTGCCTACGACTGCGATTCATCTTTCCCCGACGTGTCCTCCAGGTCGATGGTCAAAGTGGACGAAATCATCTGCGACTCCCATTACTCCGACATAGAGCCGTCCACAGAGGGCGAGGTGAGACTCCCTTCAGTTCATTATGCATTCCTGTTGTTTTTTATTTTTTAATACCACTGCCCAACACTTTTTGATTTCATCCACATTAAATAAGGCTTTTGATGAATATGCAAAGAACACTGTTTACTTTTAAATCTGATATACTGTATGTTCCTCCTTTTGCTTGACCAGCTTATATTTCGGGTGTTGGACCCAGCCTTCAAGATTGATGACCCCTACAGTCTGAGGATACAGAGTAAGAAGCTCATAAATGATCATTTAATTAAGTTTTCTTTGTTAGAATTAAATTATTATTGTTGTTGTTTGTATTGAATACTCGAGAGGCTCCTCACCACCTTCAGCTTGTTAACGCCTTGAAAGAAGAAATCATCTCTTTCTTACGGCTGTATCACCGGGTTTCAGGTGTGTTCACATGGGTAAAGAGTCACTTTTCATGCTAATGCATAACTTATCTGAACAAATGAGTGACTTCTTCTCAGAGCCGACAAACGCTTTTGTTTAAAACTAACAATTAACAGATTGGGCAAGTTGAGGATTGACAGTAACACATGAAACTATACTGAAAATAAACCGATAGTTTGAGTTTACTTCACAAGGAAAACAATCCAAACATTAGTTGTTTAGTCCAATAATTCACAAAAACCCCACAAAGGATGGAGCGTATAATGCTGCCGATCTAGTTTATTTAAAACAGGAAGATTCCTGCTGTTAGTTGAAATCAGGCTAAATCACGTCTTCAGAGATTCATCCTCAATATTTGTCATAAAACTTGAAATCCTTTACATGCCTCTTCAGTGTGAGGCGAGTGGAGACACAAAGAGGAATAACTGAAGTCATCATGGAGCTCATTTCTAGCAGCTCCCTCATCCCTGTAGTCCAGGTAACAACCTGGTCGCACAGAGAGAGCGCTTTATGGAATTTCACATGTAGACGTGACTCCGTCTATGCTCAGTCACCGACGTCCAGACGGAGACACATTCACACACATGCAGAGGGCTCATGGTAAGTATGTGGGGAATGCTGTAGGTGTGTGAGGAACATCAGTATGTATCTTTGAGGTCTGAAAATCAGAGCCTTCGAGAAATGCATGGGAACAAAGGGAAAGACACCGGGCGAGTATTCCTCCCTGGATAAATGACGGTGAAGTGAGTTTGTGACGCTTCTGTAACTCTGCAGACATGCTGAAGATCACCAACCTGCGGGTGAAGTTCGTCAAGCTCCACACGCTGGGTGACAACCTGCTCGACTCCCGCGACGAGGTGACGGAGAAGTACTACTACTCCCTCTATGACATGGTCGTCCGCGGCAACTGCTTCTGCTATGGCCACGCCTCTGAGTGTGCGCCGATCGATGGAGAACCGTCAGGAGCTGAGGGCATGGTACGCACGCACACACACACACACACACACACACACACACACACACACACACACACACACACACACACACACACACAACAGAAAATAGGAAGCATGTGAACTTAAAGCCTCAGAAGAAAGTCACTATATGTTCAAAAACAACCTCTGTGCAACAAGAAATCTCAGTCAGTGTACACGACGGATTCTGCAGCTGGTGATGATATACTTTTGCCGTGTTCAGGTGCACGGCCGTTGTGTCTGTAATCACAACACCGAGGGACTGAACTGTGAACGCTGCCAAGACTTCTACCATGATTTACCCTGGAAGCCTGCAGAGGGACGAAACACACACGCCTGCAAGAGTAAGATGCAAACATAAAGTACATGACGGGATCACTGTCTGTCCTCTAATTTAGTGTGAAAGGAAAGTGGAGTTCAGTTCTTAGCTGAGTCCTCGTAATATGACACCATGTTGAAAGAAATCGCATTTTTAACAGCTTTCGACTTTTTCCTCTACATTTGCGTTTGTTTGTGTCGAACGTATAATGAAGGATTTGTCTCCTCTTCCCTCAGAGTGCGAGTGCAACCATCACTCCACATCGTGTCACTTCGACATGGCCATGTACAAGACGACCAACAACGTGAGCGGAGGCGTGTGCGACGGCTGTCAACACAACACGGTGGGCCGACAGTGCGAGCAGTGTGCGCCCTTCTACTACCAGCACCCGAACAGAGACCTGAGGGACCCCAACGTCTGCGAGCGTGAGTCACCTCCGTCTCACCTCTCCAGTGTGTGTGTGTGTGTGTGTGTGTGTGTCCGCTCCACTCATTACACACGCTGCCTGTTAAAGAGCACGTCGGTCTCCTCCTCCAGGACGTTTTCTGTCTGAGACATCTGGAGCTGAACTCTCTGACTGTACTGCAGCCTTTGAAGTGAAACGCAGAAATTAGCTGTTGTTGCAGCGTGATCAGAGTTAATTAGTAGGTAGAAGTGGAAAGATGTCTGTAAAAACAAAACACTTCCTTCTCTGCTGTCTTGTTTTCAAGATCTTCTGCAGAATTACACACAGGCGTTTTGGAGCTCTTTTCTTTAAAAAAAAAAAAGAAATTTCACGTTTTTTAAATCTATTTTAACGTTGCATCGTTAAGAAGAGAAGAAACTGATTGCCTGGAGTTTGGTCTTCCTGACCTTAACCAAGAAGGTCGAGGGTTCAATCCCCAGCTCCTGCAGCCACATTACCCCCAATTAGCTCCCGCTGTTTCGTCAGTGTCGCTGTGACCTGCGGCCATTTTGTTCACAAGAGAACATCACCATGACCTCAAACACTTCATGTCTCCACAGTGTGTAACTGTGACCCGGTCGGGTCTCTGCAGGGCGGTTTGTGTGACCCGAGGACCGACGTGGCTGCCGGGCTGATCTCGGGTCAGTGCCGGTGCAAAGACAACGTGGAGGGCGAGCGCTGCGACCACTGCAGACAGGGATACCACGGGCTGGGACAGGGGGCACACGGCTGCCTGCGTAAGTCTGCAAGTTTCTTTTTCAGGAGAACGTCAGCGTGCAGATTCCAGGAGCTGCACTCACACGCTCACTTCACTCTGTCGCCTTATTGTGTGATTGTGTGTCTTTTGGCAGCTTGTACCTGTAACCCGCTGGGGACTCTGCAGGGAGGAAACTCGTGTGACCCGCAGACGGGATATTGCTTCTGCAAACGTCTAGTTGACGGACATAACTGCGATGAGTGCATGGTGAGGACAGAAACCGAATGTTGAAGAAGTCTGTTTAAACTGTGAGTGTGTGTACTAATACATCCTCCTTTCTTCTACCTGTAGCCTCAGCACTGGGGTCTCTCCAATGACATGGACGGCTGCAGACCGTGTGACTGTGACCAGGGAGGAGCCGTCAACAATAAGTACGATTCACTTTAGATCACGACGCTGATCTGTAAAATGTCAGAAATGACAGAGAAGTGTTGACGAGTGTTTTCTAAAAAACTCGCCTGTCGTCTTCCTTGCTCTCATTTTGTGAACAAACCAAGAAGCAGAAGTCACAGAATTTCTCCTGTTTTTAATGACACAAATGTGTTGATGAAATATCAAAGTGATGCTTTTTATGAAAAGTCCTGAAATGATTACACAGGATTAAAAGTAACCTGACCTACATCCTCATTATTATTCCCTTTATAACACAAAGTAAAATATATTCCTGTATTTACATTTGTGCACAAACAATAAGCGATAAAATCAAATAGAAATTCTGAGGTTCTGATGTCTCCGTCTCTGCTCAGCTGTGACCCTCACTCGGGTCAGTGTTCGTGCAGGGAGCACATGTTCGGTCGTCGCTGCGATCAGGTCGAGTCCGGCTTTTACTTCATCGCTCTGGATCACTACACCTACGAGGCCGAGGACGCCGACCACGGGCCCGTGAGTGTCGATCAACCAAAAAAAATCGAATGACGCTTTCGCCCCGACGTGACGAACGCTGCCGCTCTCTTTCAGGGTGTGACGGTGGTACCCAGGCCGTACCCTCTGGATCGCAGTCCTACCTGGACCGGTATGGGCTTCGTTAATGTCCCAGAAGGAGCTTACTTAGAGTTCCACGTGGACAACATCCCAGAGTCCATGGACTACGACATCCTCGTCCGCTACGAGCCTCAGGTGACTCTGAAACTGTGGATATCTTAGAAACTGAGACGTATACTGTCAGTTTAACGATATCTAATCTTTAATGTAAATGTTTGTGTGTGTTCTCAGCTTCCCCAGCAGTGGGATCAGGTGAGCGTCCAGGTTCATCGTCCTGTCTTCAACCCTCCAGACTATTCAGCTCACTGCAGCAACTCCATCCAGGGCGGAGACGAGCAGCTCATCTCTCTGCCTCCTGGATCCAGGTGAAACATCAGATATCCATCCCGTGTCTCTCGGGGGGGGGGGGTTAAATAGAAAAGACCCTCACTGACTTTTTGTGTTTTTAGACATGTGCTGCTGGTGAGGTCGGTTTGTTTCGAGAAAGGACTGAACTACACGATCCGTGTCACTCTGCCTCGCTACTCGTCCGTCAGCGACGTCCAGAGCCCGTACACGCTCATCGACTCTGTACGCTGAAACTCCTGTGTCTCCCTCCACTCCGCTACAAGCCTGTGTTTGTGTAACGCTTTGCATCACTCGTGCTTCTCTTTTCTTTTTTTTTTTATAGCTGGTGCTGATTCCTCGGGTCAGGGAGATGGACATGTTCCATGGGAGTGAAGGGGAGGGAGCGTGGGATACGTTCCAGCGTTACCGCTGCCTGGAGAGCAGCCAGAGCGTCGTCAAAAGCCCCATGACCGACATCTGCAACGACTACATCTTCAGCGTCTCCGCTCTGCTGCATAAAGGAGCCATGGGTACGTTTGAACGACCCTGTGGTCCTCCAAGCAGACGACCTGGGTCCTAATCCGACCTGGGTCCTAATCCGACCTGGGTCCTAGTCCGACCTGTGACTCCGTGAACCATGAACTGTGATCTCGTCTTTTTTTGTTTTTATCCCTTTAGATGAGTTTTATCCTCCTTTGCTCAGTTTCCTAAACATGTTCCTTAATCTCCTTTTCTTTTTTTCTTTTTTTTTAATTTTCACCCTTTCGTTTCTTTCAGCATGCCAGTGTGACCCTCAAGGCTCCCTCAGCGCCATGTGCGACCCCAGCGGAGGTCAGTGTCAGTGTCGGCCAAACGTGGTGGGCAGGAACTGTGACCACTGCGCTCCAGCGACGTTCCTCTTCAGCCCCGCCGGCTGCAGACGTGAGTGTCGGGTTTAAAAAAAAAAAAAAAAAAAAAAAAAAAAAAAGTCTGCTTCGATTAATCCTGCGACGAGAAGGGTAAAGATTCATATTTCTCTTCCAGCCTGTGGGTGTGACCTCGGGGGCTCCGTCAACGCCTTCTGCCACGAGGCGACCGGTCAGTGTGAGTGTTTCCCCGGAGCCACAGGGCGACAGTGCTCCCACTGCCTGCCCGGTTTCTGGGGTTACCCTCAGTGCAGACAGTGTCAGTGTAACGGACACAGCGAGTTCTGCCACCCTCACACCGGAGAGTGTCAGGGCTGCAGAGACTTCACCATGGGACCCCACTGTGAGAGGTACACACGGACTCGAGTGTCATAATCCAGCCGGATACAGATTTTAAATTTAGCTATTTGCCAATTCCAATAACAATGTTTTATTTTAAACGGCCCATCTTTACGTTATCTCCTCAGATTACCTCTGAGCTGTTATTCTCTACTCTGATATTTTTGATTTTTTAACCTCCAGGTGTCTGGATGGTTACCACGGTGACCCAGAGTTGGGCTCAGGGGATCACTGTCGCCCCTGCATGTGCCCTGATGGACCCCGCAGCGGACGCCAGTTTTCAGACAGCTGTTACCTCCTGTCCTCATCCAACCAGCTGGTGTGTGTGTGCAGCGCAGGATACAAAGGTTAACACACACACACACACACACACACACACACACACACACACAGTCCTAAATCTTCACATGTTGCACTTTGTGTCATCAGGTCTTCACCTCACACACGTTTAAAAACCCAAACAAACACTTGAGCTCTCCTCTGATCCACTCCTTCAAGTCAAAACATCGTGGTTGTACTTCCTGCTTCCTGTCCTCTCGCAGGTGCCAGGTGTGATCAGTGTGCTCCGGGTTACTTCGGGAACCCTCTGGTCCCCGGGGGCCGCTGCATGCCCTGCCAGTGTAACAGCAACATCGACATGCACGACCCCGGATCGTGCGACGCCCGGACAGGCGCCTGTCTCAAATGCCTGTACCACACCGAGGGCTACGCCTGTCAGCACTGCAAACTGGGTTACTACGGCAACGCTGGCACTCAGAGCTGCAGGAGTGAGTACAGGTGTTGTATCGTTGGGTTTGAAGACTTACACAAGTTAAAGCTTGAATAATATGTTGTCGTCCTGCGTGCAGAGTGTATGTGTTACTCGCCGGGCACGTCCCCTCAGGCCTGCTCCTCCCCTGACGAGTGTCAGTGCCATCAGATCAGCGGGCAGTGTCCCTGCCAGCCCAACGTGGTCGGTCAGAACTGCGACCGCTGCGCTCCCGACACCTGGAACCTCGCCAGCGGGACGGGCTGCCAGCGCTGCGACTGCGATCCCGTCCACTCCTTCAGCTCCTCCTGCGATGTGGTGAGTCAAAACCTGCAATCAAGTGGAACATCTGTCTGCATCATTTCCTGCTTCGTTATTGCTTCAGCTGCTTCACTTCACTTTGTTCATAATGAACTCAAGCCCACCGCTGCCCCCGGAAAATCATGTCTCCCTGTGAGCCATTGTTTTCCAGAGTTTTCCTCGCACAATTCATGGATATTTTCCAACATATTCTCCCTGAGAGCAAAGCTGCAGGGATTCAATAAGACACTGTGACCAACCCATCCATTCACACACACACACACACACATGTGTTTGTAAAGTCTTTTGATATGTGGACTCCAGCTGTTTGGGAATTTCTTTTTCTCCAGTTTTTTCTGCAGCTCTGTTTTTTTTCTCAGATGCACAAAAGCCGGCATGTGTTTACACAGAAACAGTCACGTAAAGTTAGGAGCCGAATAATGTCCACTCTCTCTCTCAGACACAAACATCGGGGGTTTCTGTGTTTACTGGCTGCTCTCCATCAGAGGAAGGAAGTCTCACAATACTCTGTGGAATAACTGAATACACATTTGTCTGAGAGGAGTGAGTCGTATCAAACTACAGACGTCCTCTGTGTCGGCATGGAAAAAGAAAAGAAAACAAAAAAATTCAAAAACTTTAAACAGAAAATCCACCGTCGAAGTTTTGACTTCCTGCTTTCGTTGACTCTGTGTTTTTTGTTCCTGTTGTTCTGCAGGTCACAGGACAGTGTATGTGTAAACCTGGTTTTGGTGGCACGACGTGTCGGGAGTGCAGGGAGTTGTTCTGGGGCGATCCAGAGGTTAAATGTCACGGTAGGTCACAAAAGGAGCTTTCATCAAGATTTCAAATGTACACAATTGATTCAATCGCGATGAGCCGACAAGTTTTTATCGTCCTCAATCAACTCAAGTTGGTTTCTGTTGAATTTAAACATCATGTTGATTAACTTTGCACCAACCAGAGGATTTTTTTCCCCCAGTCATCAAAAAAAACATACAAAGCACCTTTGTGTTCAGTCAAAAGAAACGAATAAGATGAAGAGATTGTATGTTGAATGTCGTGTCTCAAAGATTTTATAAAAATAGACAGTTGAAGTTTAAGACGAGAGCTGTTTTCAAACATGCACTGCAGATTTCAGAACAGGATTCTTGTTCCTGCCTTCACACATCGGCTCAGTCTGAGTTCATGCAAAAATCTTATCAGGGAAAGTCTAGGATTTTTTTTTTTCCCAGGAGTTTCAGGACAGATTTCAGGGTCGGGCTGTCCTGAAAATTTAAAAAAAAACGACTATTTGGGAAACAGACAGCCTGTTTTGTCTTTAAGTAGATCAACTATCCGGGTTTTAAATATTACGGTTTTTTTCTTCCTTTCATGGATTGAAGCAGCAGTCCCCCTCCTGCCTTTTTTTTGTTGTTTCTCAGATTGACAAAAAGTGAAGGTGAGGTCAAGTAAAAGCCACACTCAGAACATGCTGTGTACTGCCATGAACAGAAAAAAAAACATCAACATTTTTACTCATTTTCAACTTTACCTGCGTTCAAATCTCACGAGAATTTCTTTGATTCGAAGCACCAGAGCCGAATGAATGGAAACGTCACTGTCCAAACACTTCCTGTAATGCATCCCTGTGTTTATATTTCCTTTCAAACTCATTACATCTATTTTTCTCTCGCCTGTATTAAACTTTCTCATGGGATACGATGTCCACTGACTCATGGCGTAGGAGGACTTTGAATTGTTTTTCCCAACTTTTTCAGCTCTGATTCGTGTTTTTAGCTCACTTTGCTAAAGTCGGCTTCAGTTGGACATAAACGTTTTCTGATCGCCCAGAAAAAGGTTGTTTTCATCTTCTGAACAAATTGCTGTCGAGCCAATCCTCACATATTTTAACCTCACAGTAGCTGGCTCGCCCTCAGAGAAGTAGAGAGAGAGAGAGAGAGTAGGAACAAGAAAAAGGGTGAGGAGAGAGGGAGAAGGAATCTGGGAATGACCTCCTGTTAGCCGCTCATGAGAACCAGATGTTCTCCAAAACTCCCAGGCATCCCGTTCCGTCATGCGCCAACGCCCAGAGGAGCTGAAAAAAAAAAGAAACAAAAAATCCTGAATGATCCTCCTAAAGGTCTGTGAAGCTGGGAGACCAGCTGGACCTTCTGCACAGATTCATGGGAACTCAGAGCTCACAGATGTTGGAGGAGAAATGTGACGTTAGACGTGAGAGAGAGTTGATAATAAAGTGTCTGAAAGACGCCGCCACACAGCTGAGGCGTTCTTCTTCTACCCAAATTAAAAAGCAGGAATTTAGGAGTTTTACTGCGAGCTGTGATTTGAGGGAACCGAACACGGCGACTGTTCAAAGTATTTGGCTTTACTTGACCCATAATCACCTTCTATGATCTGACCCTCCGAGGGGTTGTATGTCACTGTGACATAAACAAAACTTCAAGCTCAACCTTCACCTTCTGCTCCATAAATTATACAAATAACTGAAGCAACACTGACGTTGTAAACTTCTCCACCAGAGCATTCCTTCTCCCTGTCTGACTCCAAACCTCCTCCTCCTCCTCCTCCTCCTCCTCCTCCTCCTCCTCCTCCTCCTCCTCCTCCTCCTCCTCTCTGGACCCGAGGAGGGTCAGGGTAAACTTTGAGGTCAAGTTCATGTTTTTTTTTGTATGCACTGGAGGTTTGCTCATTCCGCCCGAGAGACTCTTCATCACATGCCTCGTATAACGGTTTCATGGTGGGTTATCGAGTCATTCACATAATGAAGACAAACAAAGGTTAAAAATCCTTTATTGAATTGAAGCGACTTCCTGAAGAAGGCGTGACGCTGAAACTAGAGTGAAGGGGATTTTTTTTTTTCCATGTCTATTTTTGAAGATCTGCTCTTTGGCCTCCGCCAAACAACTTTTTTTTATTGTATTTTTATTACTTCTAAGAAGCTCTTCTGTCCATATGTTTAATAAAAGACCTCACATAATCGTTAGACAAAAACAAGTTGTATAATAAAGTTATATAACCTCTTTTTAATCAGTGCTGATAAATGAAACTGATCAGATTACTGAAGTCTGAGCTTCTTTCTTTGTTGTTTTTCTCCGTTAAGTTAAAAAATAACTTTGAGTTAAACTCACACAATCTTTCCAGGAAAATTTAGTTTGTTTTTTTTTAAAGGTAAATAAATACGTTTAGCATGCTGAATTACGACACAATACACAGTGATACGATACGAAATGATGACGCGGTGTGATTCAGAACAAACTCCAGGACTCCTAAGAATAAAGTAGGAACTGACGTGATGTGACATGAAACACCATGAGAGGAAACGAGGCGATACGATGAAACGATTTCATGTTTTTGTCTCATTAGAACCATCGAAGGTTTCAAAGGCCGGTTTAACTTTAATATTATCTTAAAGTGTCCTCTCTGTGTGTTTCCAGCTTGTGAATGTAACCCTCTGGGAATCTCCAGCCAGCAGTGCCACCGCGCCACAGGTCAGTGCAGCTGCATCGAGAGCGTGTCCGGCCTCAAGTGTGACAAGTGTGCCCGAGGCTACCAGGGCGAGTTCCCCAACTGTGAACGCTGCGACCCCTGTTTTGCTGTCTGGGACACGGTGGTCACTGAGCTGACCAATCAAACGCAGCGTCTGGAGGGTCAAGTCGCAGAGCTGCAGACGACCGGCGTGACGGCGCCGTACAAAGAATTGATCGGCAGTCTGGAGAGAAACATCAAGGCTGTCAAAGAAATAATAGAGAGCAACCCTGCGGGAGTGAAGCTGGAGCAGGTCCAGGAGCTGATGAACCACATCACGTGTGTACAGAAGCTAACAGAGATCTTTACGATCCTTCATGTGTGAACCTCTTTGTTTTGAGCTCATCCACGGTGTGTTGTGTCTCCAGAGGTGTGATGTCCTACGTCAACATAAAGCTGAACACGACAGAGGAGAGCCTGAACCGTCTCCACGGCGACGCCAATGCCACCGATGCCAACCTGGACGCTCTGACCGACGAGGCCAACAAACTGGAGCAGAGCGTCAAGGATCTGATACAGGAAGTGCACGACGTCAAGAACGCCAACATCCGGGGTAAGAAAGCATAACTCTGAGATTGGGATTTTTTTTTTTGTTGGTTGAAAAATAAAGATGTCATCAGCGTGTTGCTTTACGTCAGTCCGGTTATTTTAGTTTTGCGATCCTTTTTTTTTTTTTTTTTTTTTTTTTTTTTAAGGAAGATGTCAAGTCCGTGTTTATTTATATTGGTTTTGTCTCTTGTAACTCTATACATTTTACATCTACATTTAATTCTAGAAAAAGTTCTCAGGTTGGTCGAAACACATTTTCTCAAGCTCTTACAAAACACTGAAAATGATATGTTGTTGTTTTTTATCTTACAAAAACAGCTGAGTCATGCTGAGGAATATTTTTGTCATTAAAATACTCTGTATTTCATGTTTTACCTTCCCCTGTGTTTCTCAGTTGTGATTTTCAAGCTACTTCCTGTGTGTTTCAGGCGCTATGGACACGATTTCAGCTGCAAACTTGAAGTCTACGATGGCTGAGATCCGCGCCAACGCCTCCACCAGCATCCCTGGAAACACAGTGGAACAGTCCGCCTCAGTACGGAAAGCCACAGAGGACAAACTGAACAGCGGGCAGAAAGAGTTCAACCGCAAGATCCAAAGAAACACGCAGAAGCTCGACAAACTCTCCGACGAGCTCGATAACTTTGACCTGACGCCGCTCAGTGAGAAGGTTGGAAACGCCGAAGGAGCCGATCCACAAAACGTTCATGTTCAGCTCCATCATCGCATGCTGATGATGATCTCCTGTTTGTTCCCTCTCTCTCTCTGCAGACGTGCGGCGGTGCGGCCGAGGGCGACGGCTGCTCCGGCTCTCCCTGCGGCGGTTTGGGTTGTGCCGGCGAGGACGGAGCGCCTCAGTGCGGCGGAGACGGCTGCAAAGGCGTCGTCACAACCTCCCAAAGTGCTCTGAAATCAGCCAAAGATCTGGACCAGGAGATCCTCACGGCCATGCAGGAGGTGGACAAGCTCTCCAGGATGGTGAGTGAACGAAGGAAAAAAAAAAAAAAAACGGAAGATGGATTAAAGCAAAATATCTGATTCACTTTTTTCTCCTCCGTGAGGTGTGGGAAGCAAACACGCGCGCTAACAAGGCGAAAGTGGACGCTCAGACAGTGCTGGTGAAATCCAACCAAAGCAAAGAGAGAGTGGAGCAGAGCAACGAGCAGCTCCGCAACCTCATCAAAGAGATACGAGACCTGCTCACCAGTGAGTGCACGACACACCCAGAACATCCTGCACCAAAAATACCATCACTCAATATTCATGAAAGACTTCGAATGACACTTAAACATCTTTTTAACTTGCTCGATTTTAGACCTAAATATTGGACTAAATATAGCTGCAACCACAAACGGAGAGACTCCAGCTCTCAGTAAAAAGTTTCCATCCAAGAAAAACGTTTTGTTTGAAAACTCCTCGAAGTGATGAAACGATCGACTGAGTGATTTGTGTTTTGTTTAATCCAGACGAGAAGGCGAACGTGTCAGTGATCGAGGCGGTGGCCAACGAGGTGCTGGCTCTGGAGATGCCGACCTCGTCCGAGAAGCTGAAGGAGCTGACGAAGGAGATCCGGGAGAAGGTGGACAGTCTGACCAGCGTGGAGACGATCCTCAGTCAGAGCGCCACGGACATCCTGGCGGCGGAGATGCTGCTTAAAGAGGCCAAGAGTGCAAGGTAACACTTTAATCGCATTTTAATCAGGAGCGTCCCAAAGGAAAACATCCTTCAAACCAAATATCAATCTGTGCATCATCTACAACACAAAGTGATCATTAAACATCTGATTATGCTGCTTTTTCAAATTCCTCGCCGTAGATCCGAGAGTTTGGATCAGTTAAAATATTTATAAAAAATCTCTCTATTTAATTATTTAGCACAGTCGCTGCTTTTCTCAGCACGTCTTCACATGACATGTTAACAAAGTAAGCTGTTCTGTCCGTCAGTGAGCAGGCGGCTAACATGAAGGAGACGGCAGATGTGGTGAAGGCAGCGCTGGTTGAGACTGAGCGTGCTCAGACCATCGCCAAGGACGCCATCGAGCTGGCTCAGAACAACACGAAGGGAACCCTGGACCTGCTGATCTCGGTGAGCGAGTGTTCAACCATCATTAACGTCAACGTTCAAGACGTGTTTCCACTGATGTTCTCCACATCCCTTTTTTTATCCTGACTGGAGAATTAGCACCACCAAGTGTTCATCTTAATGAACTACAAACAACGTGTGTGTGTGTGTGTGTGTGTGTGTGTCAGGTTGAGTCTGAGACCGCTGATTCGGAGCTGAAGCTCAGCAACACGACGGGTCGTCTGCTTCAGCTGGAGCGGGAGGTCGGTCTGCTCAGACAGAACAACCTGGAGGTGAAGCGACTCGCTGAGACGGCAGACTGGGTCACGGACCAGGCCAGACTGACCGCAGAGGAGGCCCAGCAGGTATTACACACACACACACACACACACACACACATACACACACACTTCATCCTAACCATCTGAAAAAGCCTGCAGTAGAATTTTTGATCCTCTATCAGCAGATCAAGATGTCTTTGAATCTGCTGCTGCCCCCCCAGTGACTCTGATCTGTGTGTGTGTGTGTAGGAGTTTGACGTGGAGGTGAAGGGCAGATTGGAGGAGGTGGAGGACCTGGTGGAGGATAAAGGGGAGTCGGTGCTGCTGGCGAAAAGGAAAGCAGACGAGCTGCAGAAGGAGGCCAAAGAACTGCTCGCTCAGAGCAGCAGCAAGCTGCAGAGACTCGGAGGTCGGAAAATGTTTCAGATTTTAGAAAGATGAATCTTCTGTTTGTTTACTCTTTGTTTGTTTAGGTATAAACAGGCGTCATTCACCTGATAGATCCTCCATCCAGTCATCAGACACCTTTTCTCTTCTGTACTTTTCAGAGTTGGAGAACTCCTACGAGGAAAACCAGCGAATTCTGGAGTCCAAGGCGGCAGAGCTGGCCGAGCTGGAGCAGACCGTCCGCCGGGTCCTGGAGGAGATCAGCTACAAAGTGACGCTGTACAGCACCTGTCTGTGATCCTCACCTGAACACAGCGTCACCTCAGACTCTTTACTCTTCTCTGCTGGGATTGTCATGGGGCCAAAAATACAAAAATAGAAGCCCTGAGCAGACGTGCATCTGTGAATCATATTTACTCCTTTAACCCGAGAGCTCGACTTATTTTATCTCTTTATCTAAAGATAGCAAAGTTTGTTTTCTTGGATGATTTTCTGTCGATCTATAAAACCAAACAATAAGCTGGTCACTGATTGGTCAGACCTCGATGTGGAGCCCAAGCCTGCAGCGATGAGGTAAATGAATGATGTGGATGCACGTCTGCTGAGGGCTCCGGTGAGATCCAGCTGTCACCCGAGTGTTTTAAAGCTATCACGGCGATCGACACCGTCCGTGCCAAAAGTTTTGGCTCTGGTCGCGTCTCTGCCAACAGCTTAACACTCGCGTTCGTTCCTCAGCTGTGCCAAAAAGTGTTTTAACATTTCAGACGAGTTTCAAAGCTGCCAAAGGAAACCACTCGAAGCCAAAGTGACCTCAGAGATTAAAACAAAGCCGCTGTATGGGAAACAGCAGTCTGTGTTTTTAAAGATGAAGACTATTGGATAGAAATATTACAGTTTTATACTTCCTTTAAAAAACAAAAGATATTTAACAGTAAGAGGACTCGAATCATTGTGTTCACGGAGCCGTGAGAAATACTGAATTAAAAAATAAAGTTTCTCAAACATGCCTGTTGTTTTTTTTCTTGTTGGATAAAACATTCAAAAAGGTGAAACTGAAAGTGTTAAAAAGTGAAATGTACCAAAAATAATCGTGTTTACTAACACACAAAAACCGTGTACCGTCTTTATGTCAAACAACCCAGAAGAGAAGAAATGTCCCCTATAGGATAGGAAAACCAGTTTGTGTATGACCCCACATACACACACGACACTGCCACGTGTGATGTAAAAATCCCTGCAATGACAGAATGAACTGTTTTGTGTGTAAAACAAAATAAGACATTAGTATTAAACAAGCAAATCTTCAAAGATAAAAAACAGCTTCTGTGGTGGTAAGAAAAAAGTAAATCATGCGTATAAAGAAGTTTGTGTCTCAGTAAAATCCCCACAAAGACGAGGAGTCCACATAGTGACCTCATCATTCTATGAACATAATAAAACTCACTTGTATATAAAGTGACACAGATCTCACGTTCTGTCGACAAGAGATTTTATTTGCAGTTTGACTTTCAGAAGATTTATTCGTGTTCCAACAGAACATCGTCCATGAAATCAAAACGATTCAACATTTATACAAACGACGACACGACACCGGCTGAACCTGGACTTTTAACGCCCGTGATGTCACAGGCTCGTTTCAAGCCTCTCCCTGTAACCACGGCGACGCTACATCTCCGTCATGAGGTCAGACAAATGAGAGGTGAAAGCCAAAGAAAGACAATCAGGGTTTTATTGTTGTTGTTGTATTTAAGTAAATAAAACCTGGAAAAAAATTAAAATCTGACCATCCTGTGACATCGGGAAAGGCGTTATGATCCCGTCGTTTGATGGATAATGGCAGTTTGATGAAGCGAGGTTAAAGAGGACAACACTGAAGATGCGCAGACTTCGTTTAGTCCGATTTAAACCCTTCATCCACTTCAGCTTTAAATTCTGGAACAAAAAAAAAGTGCAACTTTTCTATTTCCTCCTGAAGTTCAGTCTGGTACAGACGTGGGGTTTTGCTCAGTTTGTTTCTAATCTTTGCTCTTGGGGCCGTGTGGGGGCGGAGCGCCCTCTACAGGGGCGGAGCTGGGGACGGAGAGCAGCTGGCCGGCGTGGATGCGCTCGTTGACGCGCAGCTGGCAGCCGTCCTGCAGCATGCGTAGAGCGATCCTGGCTATGTTGCGTGAATCGTCGAGCCCGGAGTGAGGACGGCCTTCGTACTTCAGACCCAACTTCTCCAACATGGTGCTCAGCTTTGTCTGCGCGCGAGGGACCTGCAGGAGGACGGAGCCGTTTACAGAGCCGGACTTCTGACAACTCAAAGCCCTTCTTCATCGATTCAGTTTTTAAAAAAAAATATGACATCTTAATAATGAGACAGAAACAAACCTTGTAGAAGTTTCCGTATAACTTTCTGATGTTTATCCATTTCTTTGCAAAGCTGGGATATTTGAGGCGGCTGATCTGGCACTGGATGTTGAGGAACTTGCTCATGTCCCAGGCGCTAAAATAGAAGAAGGCATGAGGAATGTGGCCTTCAGCTCAGGTTCCACACACACACACACACACACACACACACACACACACACACACACACACACACACACACACACACACACACACACACACACACACACACACACACACACACACACACACACACACACACACACACACACACACACACACACACACACACACACACACACACACACACACACACACACACACACACACCACACACACACACACACACACGAAACAAACGCGTGTCGTTCAAAGTAACATACCCGTCAGTAAGAATGGCGTATTTGTACTTTGTGCCGAGCTCTCTCTCCTTCAGCCAGTCGACGACTCGCTGCAAGACGCCTGGAAACGTGTCGGCTTCGTCCACCATTTTCTGCACAAGATCACGTCTTTTAATTCACAGAAATATCGACTGATTTAAGAGACACTGGAATCAAACTAACCCAAAAACGACCCACCTGTGTTATTCCTGTTAGCTTCACACAGAAGTCTGAAAGCTGCGGGTTCAATTCTGGTCTGACGTATTCCTGAAAAGAATCCACCTTCAAACACAAAAGACACGAGCATGATTAGAAACCCACGACTGTCCCTGCAGATTCAAAAACTGAACATCCTCCCTTCAGCGACTTACTATTTCCAGCGTGTGCGTGTTGATAAGAACCATGGGGAACTCGATGATTTCGTGATGGAAGTCTGCAGGATTGTCCTCTTCACACGTGGCCTCAAAGTCCACCACGCAGATGTAGTCGTAGTAGGTGTCCGTGGGCCCCCCCTCTCCTGCAGACTGCATCAGCTTGTGCTTCTTGTAGTGGCTCTTCAACCTCTTCTTCATCACGTCCTTCACACCTCTTCACACAAAATGTTCATGACACTGTTTAGCTCTCGTTTTAAATCCTGGTGGTAAAAACCGTACGAGCTCAAGATGATGGCACAGATCCCTGACTTTATCACACAAAAACACGTGCAAAGTATCTGTTTAATTATAACAAGGAACTAGTGCAGAGGGAGGAGGGGGACCCAGGGAGAGACAGCAGATACACATCTCTGTATCTGCTGTGTTTCAGTCACGCTCACCTGGTGTCGAGCTGCAGCTCTGCCAGCTTCTTCTTCAACTCGTCCCTCGACATGCGGTTAATTTGTCCATTAGCCAGAGCAATCTCTTTGTACACGGGATGACTGAAGTCACTGATGGACGGAGACGAGGACACCTCAGGAGCCGCTGATTCTTCGTCAGGGACGACCCTGCTGCAAGGCTTCGTCTGAGAAGAAATGACAAAAATTTATAAAATATAAAAGCAGTGAGAGTTGAGTGGAGTCGCTGATTTTGATTTTTTGAAGTTAATATATGTTGAAGAATTTTTGGATTTGCTGCCATATTTATTGTTATTTACTATACCAAAAGTTTTAAAACATTAATTAAATCTTGAAATCAAAATAATCTGACACGTTTTTAACATAAATCACAGACAAAATTACAAATTCTATAAAGAAAAATACCCATTATAAGCGTGACACCTGAATTTGTATATAAGACTTTACATTCAAGTAATTTAAAGTTAAATATCTTATTATTTAATATATTTAAGATCATACCAACCTTTTCATCTTCTCTGGGATCAGACATCTTCACATTCACGTCCTCGGTTTGAATATTTTCTTTGTGCTCATCCATTTAAGAAAAGATATTTAATTCAAACAGAAAAATAAAAAAAAACAACAAACACATTAATGTATGTAAACAAAGCAGCTGGTTAGCTTTTTAGCTAACAATGCTCGGTGACTTCTTCACGCTTGTCAGCTGTGACGACGCAAATAATAAAGCTTAAAACGTTCAGTCCTTATAAAAAAGACAACATTAAACATTAATAATGCATTTTGAAGCGACAGTATAGATGTTTACGAGCCGGTTGTTGCAGCTTATTGGACCCGTTTAGCTCTCCGCAGCAAGATGAAACTTTTCTCTAAAGGTGGACAGTTGTGACAACTTCCGGTTTGCGCCAAAACACGATGGCGCTCACTGCCGCCATCTTGCGGTCAGGAGGAGACATTACATGAACACGATAATGGAAGAAGACACCAGGTGTTTTGGGGGTTTTTTTCCACTCCAAGAAGTTTTCACGTGCTTAGAAAACGGTAAGACATACTCTATTCAGCTATATATTGTTTTATTTCCCTTGTTAACTGTTTTTGAACCAAAACACCGAGAAGCATTTCTTTGGAAAATGAAACTGTTAATCATTTTAATGAATAATGACGTTGAAATGTACGATAACATTTCTCATGTGACTAGTTTACGTAGTTCACACTGTTAAAACCTCTGCAAGGTTAAATGAGAAGTTGTAATTTGGAAGCACTGCTGACAGCTAGGTGGCAGACTTATTCATGCCTTATTCTGTGCCACACATGAGTGTCTATTATTAATTTGATCTAGAAAGTTCTTTACACTAGTTTGTATATGTCCTGCTCAATGATGTGTTTGTTCACCACCTTATTTGCCTCTATGAAGGTTTATTCTCTGAAGGGCCCACTGTCCAACAGAAATGTAGTTTTGCTTATGTAAATTATGTAATCTGAGTTTGAATCTGTACTTCTGAGCTCAATGAACTGTGGTAGAAAGAGTGCAAAGAGCAGCATCAGCAGCAAAGAAACACGGTAAAACATCCTCTGAATAATGAATCTGAGGCCGGCAAAACTGGATTAAAGATTTATGGTCCACAAAGGAGCCCGACCAAGTGGCTGCTATTTGTTCTGTGGCCAAATATATTTTCATCAGTATGCTGTGCTCAGAGAATAAACTCTTAATTAGTTCTGTAGATCAATCAAAAACACCAGACAGTTATTACAATGTGCAGCTGTGAATCCTTCAGGACTTAATGAATCAGATGTTTTACTTAAAGGAGAGATGAGATAATTTACTTAATTACTACAAAACATGTTTTGCTTTTTATTCTGCACCAGCCGCCCCACGCTGTGTAGCTGTCGAGTCTTTCACACCGGTTTCATGTATGAACTCCTCATGAAGCGTGCAGAGCTGTTTGATCCCTGTTACTCTCATCTCTCACAGTCTGTGTGATGGATCATGTATTATAGATGAGATGTCAGGAATAATAAGCAGAAAATGTAGGGCAACCTTAGAAAAAACAAAGATTTATTCTCTCATTTGAAAAAAAAAAAAAAAAAAAGTTATGGAAACCCATAACCAGCAACTAATAATGCACATAGAAGAGACAGAGACGTGAACATATACAATATGGACTTAAGAGACAGCGTAGGAGAGAGGGTTCATGTCTCTCCTGAAAGAGTTTTTTTTTTTGTTATTGTTGCCAATTTGGAAAAAAAAAACACATCAAACATTAATTTTATAGAAACAAAAAGATAGAAAATAATAATTTCAGCATTTTATTAGAAAGGCGAACGTGCCTTTTAAAAAAAAAAAACTCCATATTTGGCTTCTGAAGGGACACAGACAGAAGTCAGACAGTACATGAAATAAGCTGTATTGAAAAAGGCAACAGTCCCCTCATCCTCACAGTGATACGGGGTTAGTCTAGGGAGCATGGAGCTACATTTCCGGTCTATTCTGTTGTGCTGCATTCACGTCACGTGGGAGAAATAGACGCTGAAGGACCCACAGAACCGAGCAGTTTTTAAGTTGTTGGAAATGCACCTGACATTTTTAGCTTACTGACGTCTTTGGAGGTTTTGTGCAAGAACAGACAAACTCACTTCAACCTTCATTACAACAGTCGTCCACTTTTTCGCTTGAAAGTGAGAGAGTGAGATTTGAACCAAAAAAATGGCAGAAATGGTCAAGGTCAAAGGTCAAATCCTTACCACAATGTCTATTTAAAAAAAACATTGAAATCCCCCATTTTGTTATTATTTTTTGTTTGAAATAGTTTTTCAGTAAATTGGCGTTATTGTTATTGTTTGTAAACGTAGCAGCACTGATAATGATGAGCAGGTTTCAACAGGTGGGAATCCTTTCAAGTCAGCACTTTAAAGCATCCCTCTGTTCAGTCTCCACAATCCCACGGGACATGAACGCAGCACGAGAATAAAGGCTTCACACGAGTATTAATTTGTTCACCTCTCTGAAAAGGCAGTTCATGTTGAGCTTTCCTCACAGTTTACATGCCAGCGGCTTCTTCCCAACGCTGCAGTCTTTGGAACTGAGTAAAAATCACATCAACTCACAGACCGAGTTTTTGTTTTCTAAAAAACACAAAACAGATTTTTCAAAAACAAGAAAAACCCAAAGTAATCGACTTGACAGCAGGCAGTTTTTCTCATTTTTTTCCACATTTTTCGGGGATAAAAAAAAACCTTTCAAACGTTCTTGTTTAGAGCTCCCAGAGAGGATTGATATTTCTCTCATGTCTGTATACAGTAAATAAAAAGCAAGAACCAGTTAGCTTAGCTTAGCATAAAGACTGGAAAGAGGAAAGCAGTCAGTCTGTTTCCTCCCAGAGGTGAAGAAATCAGCCTTTCAAATGTGGTTTGACACATTTCTAAATATCACTTTTTGAATAAATGCAATCTCCAAATGTTGAATGATTCATAATATTTTAAAGGACCGTAGATTAAAAAAAAAGAAAAGCTCACAATCTTCAGTGATATTTTCAACCAAAAGCTGAAGGAAAGAGAGAGAGAGCTCTGTCTTAAAGACTCAGATAGGTTGGCCATCAGGTCTCTGTACTGAAAACTTTGCATTTGTGAAATTTCATCAGGATGCCGACAGGAAGTTCGGCGTCAGACAGACTTTTTTAACAGCAAAGATTCTCTTTTAGCGTTACTGTTGAAGTTTAAGTTGTAAATATTAGTCTCTAATTACTTCTTTATATGTTCTAGTTAATATTTAATGTCTACATTTGAGAGCACAGTCTACCAAAGTTAAATTCCTTGTGTGCTAAACATACCTGGCCAATGAAACTGATTCTGAAGTTTAAAAGAAGCAAGATGATAATCTTTATTAAAAACACCACACAGTCCTTCGACATGCAAAGGACAACGTCAGCAAAATGATAAAAGGTACCGCTGTGTCCAACCAGAAGTCCCGAACAGGAGCTTTAACCCTTAAAAGGATAACTCTTCTCTTTTCTGAATAAACACATTTAACAGTTCTTGTACAACGTCGGAGGTTTTTCAAGTTAGACTTTTTACAGATGCAGCCTCTCGTTTCCAGTCTAAATGCTAAGCTAGGCTAATCGTCCCCTGGCTGTAGCTTTAACATGATGATGATAGTATCGATGGATGATGATGGTTTTGTTTGATAATGACGACTTTTCTATGCTGGTTGGAGCTCTTAAGAAATGCCGTCAACGTAGTGATTTGCTTCTGGTCACTTCCTGTCAGCACCTGTGTGTCCAATCACACTTAAAGCTGTTCGTTTGCACTGACTGACTTTGTTTTCTTCTCGACCCTCGCTTGTGTTGAACTCACTCTTTCATGTAAGTCGCTTTGGATAAAAGTGTGTCTGCTAAGTGAATCGTAGAATAGCTTCGAACAAAACATACAGGAAGTCGCTTTACTCGAGATCAAGAAAGCAAATATTTCACCAAAAACAAAAAACAAACGTGAAACTCTTGTGAAGACACACACACACGAACAAGCAGGCGCGTGGACACATGGAGACTCACAGGAAACGGACACATCGACAGTTTTAAAACGACAGCTTCAAAATCTTCCTTTTTTTGAACGAGACACCGACAAGAAAAAAAAAAAAAACATCACGTAAATTCACAACAGCACACAAAGAGTCCAAATCAACCTTCAGGTGGACGTGCGTGTCTTTGTGTCGGGCAGGTTCACGACTCATCTATTGTTTGTTTGTTTCGAGGTGTTGCTATCTCACACACACACACACACACACACTTCCCTTTAAGGACAGGAAATATTCCAGGTTTTTTTCATGCCCACTCCTCTATATTTAGATTTCAGCGTCTGTTGTGTGCAGTCAGAATCCTCCGATGAGTCCAAAAGCCGATAATAACGCAGCCGTGTGATCGATCGCCGCTGCGTTCGCTCTTCGTGGTCTGATACTTTGGACTGCAGTGGTTCTCGTTTAATGGCAGCGTTATGCCATAACAGAGTGATATTTATATATAAAGTTTTGTAGACAGCATGTTGTAGAGGTTTGTTCAGTTGTGATATCAGCGGACGTGTGTGTGTGTGTGTGTGTGTGTTGGTCGGTGGAATCACTGCGGCGGTGCGTTCTGGGAAAAGGCTTTGTGAGATTTGTGTGAACTCCTTTTAGACATGCAGAGCCGTAAATCAGTCACCGTGGGGGCCTAAAGTCATCAGGGGACATCGGCTGGTGTAAGGCTACATGTAAACTCCTCTCCAGTTTTTTTTGTGTCGTCATGACGACGCACCTCGTGGACACCTGGACACCTGGCGTTCGTCTGGTCTCATGAGCGCTCCCGGATCAGTGCGGGAGGACTAAACGCTCCAGGGCGCACTGTAAATGTTCCCAGTTCTTCCACAGCAACGCCAACACGGACACGCCCACGCAGGTGAGCAGCAGGTGGAGGCGGCTACGTAGCAGCGGGGCGGTGAACTTGGCCGCCGTGGAAACGCACACGAGGATCACCGTGACGATGGCCAGCATGATGTTGATGCATTTCCCCAGCAGCACCTTGGCGTCGGTGTTTTCCACCTGAACCGTCTGCTGCTGCTGCTGCTGGAGCTCGAGCTTAGACACACGCGTCTGACACGACTCCAGGACCTCCTGAGAACACACACACACACACACACACACACACACACACACACACACACACACACACACACACACACACACACACACAAAGGCAAACAGATGAGGGAAATAGAAGCCAGAGGCCTGAAGGGAACTGAAACTGGATCAGACAGAAATGGCACCGTTTGTTTCAGAGACGTTTCTCAGCAGATAAGAGTCGCTGAGCAGTTTGAAGGTTTGATGCCTCACAGTATTTTTATCTCTCCGTGGACACAAACACACGTTACCTGGATGTCCCGGGCCCTCTCGTAGGCCTGGTACGCCACTTTTTCCTCGATACTGGCCAGCTCCTGCTTCAGGTTACTGGTCTCATGCTGGTGCAGCTCTGTCAGGTCATTCAACTGATCCTCCAGCCGCTCATACCTGACACACACACACACACACACACACACACACACACACACACACACACACACACACACACACAAACATGAAGAGTAGGTGGAGGCGGAGAGCCAAGCACACAGAGAGAGAGAGAGAGAGAGAGAAACAATGCATAATTGAGAGTGTGTGGGCGAGTTACAGCACAGCAGTTTATCTACTACAGCTAAAAACATTTGCCCCTGGTTGACTAAGCAAACGTCTCGGGGTTTGTGTGTACGCTCTGCGATGTATTTTTAGTTTAGAAAAGCTTTTAATAAAAGGCCCATCGAAAACGGACGACAGCTCTCCAAAGATCAACAGCACACGTACAAACTGATCGGTTTGTGATCGGATCTCTGCAGCCCAAGCATCAATATTTGTAGGTTTTTCACCTACAGCAATATAAACACTTCAACCATCAGTGATATTTCCTTTAGAGGGGCCAAACGTTTGAAGGACTGCGAGGAGCATGAGGAGGTTCAGGAGTTTAAATTCACAAAATAATTTTGTCCATCCACGTTTTTTTTTTCTTTTCTTTTCAGGCAGGGAAGCGCTGGCTGTGTGCTGCACGTCCCTCCTGTCTCCATGACGACAGCCTGTTGACAACGCTCGCTGTATGACCGGCACGGCTACTTTATTTTTTTTTTTACTGCGTGTTTTTTATATTTTACACTTCCTGAAAAGTTGAACGCTTGTTAAGAAGACGCTGGTCGCTCTCTACTCTCTAAAAAACCTCACAGAAGTCGTTTGATTGTTTTTCTCTCATTCAACCTTCGTGGATTCGTTCTCTTTCAAGCTTTTCTATTTGGCTTTTTCCTGATGCACGTTTACCAAATATCCCTTCAGGTAATGGAAGTAAAATCCTGATTCAGTCAAATATCCGCCACTCGACTCTGCAAAGCCCCGTAAAAATAAAACGAGGAGCGACTTATCATGAAGAGTTTTATAAAAGAGCATAAAATCACATGTCAGCGCGAGACGCTCCTCGGGGGATAAAGAGGCGACTGCTCGTGGATGTATTTGGCGGTTAAGCTGCTAACTTCATTGTCCTGTAATATCTTAATGTGTGGTAGTGGTGGGTTGGATTACGCAGGGAGATTTATAATGGAAGCGTCATCTGAAGTGTGCAGAGTGAAGAGCGAGCTGGCGAGCTGCTCTCAGAGCGGCGAGCGCTGCAGGATCACGACCCGACTTTTCTTCTTGCTTTAAAACTAAAGGATGCAGCTTGATCTGCTTATTACACATTCTACTGTCGAGTGTGTGCCGGGCTTTACTGGCTCTGTGTGTGTGTGTGTGTGTGTGTGTGTGTGTGTGTGTGTGTGTGTGTGTGTGTGTGTGTGTGTGTGTGTGTGTGTGTGTGTGTGTGTGTGTGTGTGTGTGTGTGTGTGTGTGTGTGTGTGTGTGTGTGTGTGTGTGTGTGTGTGTGTGTGTGTGTGTGTGTGTGTGTGTGTGTGTGTGTGTGTGTGTCGGGCTAATGGTGGTTAAACGCACGCTGTGACGCTGCACCCACCTGTATCTCTCCTCCTGTATCACCTGGGTGAAGTAGCTGTAGTCCCGTTTGAACTGCGTGCTCAGACTCTCCATGTCCTCGGCCAGCTGCGCCTGCGCCTCCCTGATGTCCCGCACCATGTCCACCACCTCCCCCATCCTCCCGTTGGCCTCCGACCTCCCCGCGCCTCCAGACCCCGCCCCCGAGCCCCCGGCTAAGTTCCCGTTAGAGTCCGCGGACGCCGACGTCCCCGTGGAGCACTCGTCGTCGCTCTGGTACTTTGTCGCCTTAGCCACAGTGGTGGCGCTCCCGCTCAGGCCCCTCCCCCCGCCCTCCGCCTGCAGCCCCGACCCCGCCTCCATGGAGCTCTTCAGGTGGGCGATGTTGTCGGCGCTGCCAAACTTGTTCCGGATGAGGTTCGCGATCTCCCGCGACTTGTTGAAGAAGAAGGGCGGGGAGAGCGACACGCCCGGGCCGATGGTCTTCACCTTGTCGAGAGCCGGGTGTCTCCCCGTGGCGCTCACGTCCTTCAAGCTGCCCTCCTTGCTGTGAGTCCCGGACTCCTTGCTGCCGCCGCCGCCGCCGTCTTTGTGGCTGTGCTTCCCGTTGGTCTCGCTGTCCTTCATGCGGCGGTGGTACTGCTCCAGCTTCCTCTGCAGCCCGGCGATGGTGTGCGCCGACTTCTGGTTCTTCTTTTCAAACACCTGGCGTATTCGAGCCACCTGCTGCTTGTCGGCGTTGTTCACCAGCTTCAGGTACTCGGCCACATTCTGGTCCCGGGCCGTCTGCTCCACCTTCATCTTCTCCGTCACCTACAACCAAGGAGACATTTTTAGCATCTCTCAAACACTGTTGTAACTTTTCAACACGATGGAACAGAGGTCTGACGTTTCAGCCAGCGTGCTGATCGTCTCTTCTGAATCTTGTCGCACCTCAAACTGTCGAGCGTGCTCCTTTTTTCTGCTTAAAAGGTGCCTGTGGAGTTTTTGTGTATTTTCCTCGCCACACTTCTGAACGGCTCGTCATTTTCTTAGCTTGTTAAATGTAAAGTAAACAAAGCGGCTGCTTCGGAAATGTTTTGGGAGAAAGAAAACACAGTCAAGCACAGAGGAAGAGTCAGGATGAGAAACAATCAATGTTTCTTTTTTTTTACCTTTTTTTTCTCCAGTTTACAGAAAAGCTGCAGGAGGGGAATCTTTAACGAGGTCGGTCATGATTCCTGCTTCCTCAGCGAAAAAACGCTGACAGAGAATTAATGAATCGGCCGAAGCAGAAAAAAGTGCTTCGCTCAAACAAAATGACACCACTCTGCGTTTGTTGCTTTAGTTTGTTTGATGCTAACGATACGTTTGAGCGGCACGCATTTTGCTCTCAGGAAGGTTTTCACCGTTTAAGACAAATATGATGATCAATGTTACAGTTTGACCTTTTGTGTGTTCAAACAGGCACGAACTGATCTCGCCTCTGACCTTGAGGATCTTCTGCTGCAGGCTGTCGATGCCCAGCGCTCCCTTGCTGAAATCCAGGCCGACTCCATCGTCCCCGACGCTGTCCACCACGTCCAGGTTGGACTCCGAGCCGCCGCGCCGCATGGGCACCGGGATGGTGAGGATGTTGACATCACAAACGCTGCGCTCGGCCTGTGGACGCAGACAGATTACACCATCAGTAACAGAGCTTGAAATGACGTCTCATTAGCCCGCCATGGCTCTGCAGCTTTTGTTTTCTATAGATGACTCAGGCGATGAATTAATTATCACTATAGTTTAGTGTTTTTGACTAACCGAGTCAGCTGTAAGTGATATGTGGAACAAAAGGAGCGAAACGCTTCCAGTGGAGCTGAAAATGAAAAAGACAGACGTCACCTGATACTCTCATTATTATTTTAAACCTCCGAGAGGGATCACCTGTCACAAACGGGCTCGACTTAGATTAAAGCAGCACCGGAGAGTTTATGAGATTATGTTGAGAGAGAGAGAGAGAGAGAGAGAGAGAGAGAGAGAGAGAGAGAGAGAGAGAGAGAGAGAGAGAGAAGCGCAGCTCTGAAACAGTAACTGCAGGGCCAAAAAGAAACACCTTGAACTCATCACAGCGTGTCGAGAGGAACGGCGCACCAGCAGTGAAGCGACACCTGGGCAGCTGATAGAAGAAGAGTTTATTCCTTCAAAATTAATTCACCTTTTTCCTCTCCTCCTCCTCAGAGAGAGAGAGAGAGAGAGAGAGAGAGAAGCAGTGTGGATCCCAGAGCTGCATGTTCTGAATATCCACTCGCTGCTTTGACAAAAACAGACGATTATGTAAGGCAAACTAAAATATTACTATGTGGTGGCTCTCGTTGCCACGGCAGCAAAGCGCACACAGCCAGGCCAAGCTCTGAAACAACACACACACACACACACACACACACAAACTGCTGACTAACCTTGAAGGCAGGTTTGTGGCTCTGTTATTTCACTCTTTGTCTTGACACACACACACACACACACACACACACACACACTCTTTCACTGTGTCCCTCGGCTTCCTGCAGCGCTCGTCATCCAAAACACAGAATTAGCTCTGAACTACCAAAGATGTGAGCTGGTTTGATTCAGAACGAAGCCTTTCAATGAATGAGTGTCGAATTATAGTTCTTGCTACTCCTGAGTGCAGATGGCTCACACCCTCAGAACATCACACATCCAACCAGACGGACAGAAACGCAGCCAGAAACAAACCTGTGTTAACAGAACAACACTGACATAATCAACATTTAATCACTATTTCATTTTCCTTTTTTCTTTTTTATTTGTACGCTTCAATAACCAGAGATTTAAAAGCAATAAAATATATGATATTCTATTGATCAACAGAATCAAAAGAAACAAAAAAAAATTGGGGAAGTATACAACAAATATTCAGTCGTACTTTTACAGTGTGCAGAAGTAATTACAAACAAGAAATGTAACAGTATTAGATGTGCAGGGCTTCTCTCGTATAAACGCAGGTCTCAGGATTGTATCAGTATTCAGACTCGTCCTGCAGCGCTCTGATCTTGAATGAGACAACGATCGACACCTTTTCATGCAGATCTGAAGGTCAGAGCGGGTCCAGGCGAGTTTTTACAAGAGAATGAACATGAACCCCCGCTGACACACTCACAACACGCTAACGATAATCAAAGTCCTGAGTGCTGCGGCTTGATAAAAGGCTAATCAAGAAAATAATTAGCACTCCATGTCGCCATTTTTCCGTTGCAGCCTGAGTCATTAGAAAGCTTCTGGTGATTTGTGAATGATTACGCTGGAACCCACAGCTGAAATCAATTACAAGTACAGCAGCCTCAACGCTAATCAAACCTGCTCTCACACTCGCAGCCTTTTCGTTTGAGGTGGAGAGTTTGTGAAACACATTTAGTTACCAGATCAGGCTTTTATTTCCCACAAACCAACATGACCTCCGTCCCTCTCGCCCTGCGCGCCACACACAAACGTCCCGGTCGTAGATCAGCTAAGAGTGTATACATGCCTGCAGTCTGCACACGTATCGAACACACACACACCTGGAGAAAAAAAAGTGTGTCTGAGGGTGACGTGCACGCTCAGAGGCAGCATATGTCTGCACGTGCCTGACGTACAGAGCAGCTATCTGTCCTCTGACCCCGCTCTGCACTTAAAGCCATTTAGATTATTATACAGATGGGTGGACACACCGCCCAAAAACACACACACACACACACACACACACAACACAGCAGGTCATGTAACCACCGGGAAACAAAAAGCAGGAACAGTTTATCGCACTGATTGAACTCCGGAGATGTCAGAGTCTGCAGATCGTGTTGTGATAGATCTCCTCGAAGGGAAACTACAAGCCAAGAAAAAGTCTCGCTTGGTGCAGAAATGCATCAAATGAGATTCACAGTGGAAACATTAGCTGAAAATGTGAAAGACTCGAGGGCTGTAGGGAGGTTCATTTACATAACATCTAGACTTATAATCGCACCACGAGCACAGCTGAAGGACGGATTCACTTTTAGAAGAGGCTAAAACATTTGCAAATTCAACACCAGCTGAAGCATAAAGGATGAGGCCGTGTGTGCTTCACCGTGTGGGGGATTTGCATCGGCCTTCTTTATTCAAGACGGGAGATAAGCTCGTGTTGTTGACTGCATGGCACAGAGCGACAGGAGGTGCTACTCCAGCTCTGACTAAAGCTGGCTAATGTGTGCGCCCCGCTGATGGAGCCGGGAGCGGGGACCTTGCCGTGGGGAGACGACAGTCTGATAAAAACATGCAGGAAAGAGCCAAAAGGAAACTTTTTTTTTTTTTCTGCCGCTCGGAGAGGAAAGTCGTTTATTCCTGCCTCCAATCCATCCATTTATTGAGCACTAATAGGAGCCAGAGGTAGACACAAACATGCCGCTACTCATAAACTAGACCTGACTGTAACTCTGCCAACACACAGACGTGTGACTCATTTGTTAAAAACGAATCAGCAGCTGTCCCGGAGTGACACGCGGACTAATTGAGTCAGCTCAGTGATCAATCAACTCAGAGATCCCGTCTTAATGCTATAGAAGTAGTGCTCCGTGCATACGTGTTATTTGTTAGTGACAACAGGAGGATGGTTCAATACCTGAAAGAAAACACATGAATGTGTGTGTGTGTGTGTGTGTGTGTGTGTGTGTGTGTGTGTGTGTGTGTGTGTGTGTGTGTGTGTGTGTGTGTGTGTGTGTGTGTGTGTGTGTGTGTGTGTGTGTGTGTGTGTGTGTGTGTGTGTGTGTGTGTGTGTGTGTGTGTGTGTGTGTGTGTGTGTGTGTGTGTGTGTGTTTGTGACTTAAGATAACCTGCAAGAATGAAACATCACATGTGGAAAGAGCTGCAAAGACTTTTCTATCAAGAGTGTTTTAATATCTCTCTCTTCAGATTCTGACTGGATTTTTTTATTTCCTTCGATATCAATATCGGCCCATATCGGTCGGATTGGCGGGGTCGTTCTAAATGAACTGATCAATTGGTTCTTTATTTGAATTGGAGAGTTAGATACATTTTATTAAACGTGAATTATTGAATATGAGGAAACTAAAGGCACATTTTGTATTTTGGATGTTGGAGTCTTTACAGTGTTTCAGAAACACTGAAAATGACGAAGGTTATAACACATGAGATGTCTTTGAGTCGCCTCATAACCTCGCCGCGAGCCACGCTGTGTCTGACGCAGCACACCAGATTAGCACGGGCTGAATTAGACGAGTGTGTGTTTGAGTGTCGGGGAGGAAATAATGGGATTGGGAGATCAAGAGATTTAGTGGCGGGGATGTTTTTAAACGGAGCCTTCTTTAGCCAATCACTGAAAGCCGCTTCATTATCATGGGATGTCGTGTCATTCACAGATAAATGGACCGAGGTGGACGACCTGCATTTGCATGAAGATGACCGATGAAGCAGCGATGTAGGTGAGTGGCTGTTTTCAGTTTAAATAAGTGATGAAAATCATTCAAAATCAGAGTCAAACAGAGATTGATCTTGAATTTCCCTCGGGATCAATAAAGTATCGATCTATCTATCTAGACAGCTGTTTTGATAAATGCCTCTTCTGCGTTGCTGTGTGCACAAGAGGAGAAAAATAGAGGAGTGGAAACATGGCGACCGTTAATAAAATGGGAGTGTCTGCTTCAAGGCCTCCTCTTTGATTGGTCAGTTGTCTGTTTTAGTGAGCAGGACTTCATTACCGCGGCTCCTCCAGACGATCCCTACAGCCCAGACTCAAATCTCAGCAACCAATCAAACCGCGGGGTTTTTGTTGTTGTTGTTCTTTTATGCGACGAGAGGAATGTCTCTATACAGTCGATGCTACAGCTACTTAGCAAGCTTGTGCTATCAACGGTGATCTGCAGGTTTTCAGCTTTACTGTTCTCCTCACCCAGCATGATCACTTTCTTACCTAACAGCACACACACACACACACACACACACACAGCTCTTTACACAGATACACAGATGCACTCAGACTGACTCCAGATGAGGTTTTTAAACGCTGAGCACAGCCAACTGCGATCGGCCGGCCGAGGCCACTCTGCTCCGACAGACTCGAGAATAACACATACTCCTGTGTGCTCATAATGTCTCATCACGCTGGATACAGAACAGTGTACAGGTTACAGAAAGCACCTGCGAGGCCGAATGGAGCTGAAACGCTTCCCTGGAACCGATTGAACGAAGTTGGGAAAGAAAATGTTGCTTGAATAATAAATGAAACGGTTCCACGCTGCGTCTCTAACGGCGCGATCCATCATAAAGTGTGCACAACCGCTGAACACTCTGCGGTATAATTAGCTTCACAACTTTTTAATGAAGGCTCATTGCCTGTCTGTATACTGCTACTGGATGCCTTGAATTTCTATCTATCTATCTATCTATCTATCTATCTATCTATCTATCTATCTATCTATCTATCTATCTATCTATCTATCTATCTATCTATCTATCTATCTATCTATCTATCTATCTATCTATCTATCTATCTATCTATCTATCTATCTATCTATCTATCTATCTATCTATCTATCTATCTATCTATCTATCTATCTATCTATCTATCTATCTATCTATCTATCTATCTATCTATCTATCTATCTATCTATCTATCTATCTATCTATCTATCTATCTATCTATCTATCTATCTATCTATCTATCTATCTATCTATCTATCTATCTATCTATCTATCTATCTATCTATCTATCTATCTATCTATCTATCTATCTATCTATCTATCTATCTATCTATCTATCTATCTATCTATCTATCTATCTATCTATCTATCTATCTATCTATCTATACTTCTCAGTTTACTGATTTTATAAATAAAGAGAGTTTAGATTTTAAATGGTCACTTAATGGACCTGAGCTCGTTCTTCTGATTACACCTACACATTCATTTTAAGTAAAGTCTTCATCCATACGCCCACAAAGCAGGACACATCGGACACGTGGCTGCAAGAGCTGGGGATTGAACCCTCAACCTTCCAGCCGCCCCTTTCTGCCTATGAAGTTGTGCGAAGGAAGCTGGACTCAAAATCAGCTGACCTGGATTCAAGTCACACACAGAATAAAGAAGAGTTTTCAGTTCATCTTTAAAAAGCACCGTTAAAGGTGAAATGAGATGTGAAGCGTGTGCTGCCTGGAGGAGAGATGAGCTGTGACTCTGTGACCACAGAGAGGAGCCTCCTGTGGGGGGGACGAGGAGCAGACCGGGGAGGGGGGGTCAGACCTTCCCCCAGGGGCTCCGGAGGTACAGCAGAGAAGCAGCCGGGGAATAAATGGAAAAGCAAAAACAGAACAAACAAGGAGCGGACTGGAATACAAAGTGGGACATTAAAACACGACCTCCCCCCCAGAGCTAAACCTAAACTAAGAGAAAACTTTTCAATTTCAACATCTTGTTCGTCTTTTTTTAAAGCATATAAGCAGAAAAAAACTCAATTTGTCAGGCGCTGCTTGAATCTCCATATATGGTCATGTCTGCGCTCTGATTAGACTCCATCCTCACCTTTGTTCCGTCAGTGCAGCAGCCTTAACGGACACCTGAAACACCCACACGCGTGTGCTGAAGCCCAACCCAAGGTGTGGCTGTGTGGACGTAAACACCGTGCGTCTAATTATAGTGTTGCTGCACCGCCTTCAAGTCTTAACAGGCCGCTCGCTCGCTCGCTCGCTCTCTCTCTCGCTCTCTGCACACGCCCCCACACTAAGCTGAGCTCGAGGCGGGCTTAGCAGGACACTTCGACATCCTCCAGAGGCTGAATACACTTCAGCCTGCGCAGAGTTGAGTTCGGCGGGCTGTAATTATTCACGGATCACTTCAGTGTTGTGTCGTTATTCAATCGTGAATCCTCACGGCGCTTTTCCAAATATTTCCGCCGCTCAAAATGTCAAAAAGCCACTTCATGTCATCCAATCGCTCTTTCATCGTTGTCATGTTTTTTTCATATTGTCTCTCTTCTTCTAATCCGCTTCCTGTCTCTAAATCCATCCACTTAACAACAGACGCAACAAAATCCGTCGATGAAGACAGACGACAGGAAATCAGTCGGAAGTATCGGCCCGATTTAAACGCTGCGTCATGTTGGATGTGCTGTTCGTGGAGTTTGCTCACAGTCGGTTTTCTTCTCACCTCTTTTCATTTTCTGTCTTGAAGCCAAAATGTTTGCACACCTGGTGCGTCCTCAGTTTTTTAAATCTCGCTCTGCAGCTGCTGCTGACGCTCATCGTATTATTGAGATTTATCTTTCAGGGCACCTTCGAATCGCTTCATCACCAGTCCACGATGAATCTTTAAATCCCTAAAATGAATCCAGTGTTGCAGCTCTTAAAGAGTAGCAGCTAAGCGACCTTTCGAGTTATTTGTCTAAAACCATGATAATAAAAGGGCGTGACTCCGGACTGACCTGAAGAAGGAGGATTTAAAGCTAAACTTGCAGAGGATTTAGACTGGATTTTAAAAACAACGTAATATTTGGGAGAGTGCATCAAATGAAGTTTTCATTTTGCTCGCTGCTTTTCAATCCCTCTGATGTGCGCAGTGCGTGTGCAAAGAGATAAGACGTGAGAGGCAGCCGAATCTCCAGCAGCAGCACTTTATTGTTCCTGAGGTGGAACGGTTACAGCTCTGACACGGCCAAGGAAAAACCCCTCCTGAGCCTCATTACAGAAAGACAGACGGAGAGAGATGAGACAGGACGGCATCAAGGAGTGACTCATCGTTAACATCCTGTCATACTCAGCTCATCATCCTTCTCCCTTCACACTGACGGAAAAATCAGATCTGTGATCAGAAAACTTGAAAGGCAACAACAGACTTGGTGACAGTGTGACACAAGCGAAAAATGTTCTTCATGGAGACGACGTGCAGGGAAATGAAAACAGACGACACTGGTACGTGCGTATGAGAACGACAGCGTGCTAGCAGGATCACTTACAGCGTGCTTCCTCATCCTAGTTTAGCATGTTAGCATGTTCACGTTTGCTAATGTTGACCTGAGGAATCCAACATCGACCAAGTTTGAGCAAATATGTCAAATATGTGGCCGTCGTTCCCCGAAGAAAAAAAAAAAAGATTTAATTCTTGTGGTCGTCCAGATGGAAAATCAAGAAGATTGTTTCGCTTCATCAGGAAGTTTGAAATGCCAAATTACCTGCTGATATTTCAGGGATCGAGATCTTAGAATCATCCAAGAACAAGATTGACAAAGCGACCACCAAGGTACGCTTTCCTTATGGGGCTAACATTTTTTTATTTTTTTTGCCCTTACATCAATCCGAGCCACATGAAGAACAGATCGAGATCTTCCCGATGCAAACAGGATGTGACAGTCTCTCCTCTGATGGAGACAAAACAGCCTTTCAAAGAACTCAGTGTTTTAAAGCATTGTGCTGAAACTATCTGAGCAGAGCGGCTCCCCCTATGATTAGATTTGAAATAATAACACCGAATGACGCACAGCATTCAAACGGCGTTCAGTCTGCAGCTGAAAATCTTTTCAGGCCTTATCTGATGGTTGTTATTAAACTCGTCTCAGAAGGAACGGTGCTGATGTGATAAGAGAGGAAAATGAACTATATTTAGAGAGCAACGCTCCAAGTTGATTTCCTTTTTCCACGAGGACTTTTCTCCACAGAAGGGGGAGCTGCGGTTTGTTGTTGTGGTGCAGGTCGAAGTAAACTTTGAAGACGCTGTTTTCCAATCTATTCTGTATGTAACCGAAGTAAAGAAAGAAGAAGACACACTGTGGGGGAGATGGTCCGCAACACGGCTGCTTTAACGCCACAAAAGGGAAACTGGGGAAAACAGTGAATCAATGAATCACACTCCAGCAAAAAAAGAGCGAGCGAGTATTGAGCTAAAAATCAATCAACTGTTGGAAATCCAATGATTTTCAAAGGAGCCCAGCATCAGCTAATGACTTGGTATAACAAGACCGACGCATACAGACAAAATGCACACACACACAAACACACACACACTATCTGCACCTCACTTGTGTATGACCTGCTTTCACACCCACACACAGTTTTATAGTCAATGATAAATAAATTTAAAAAAAAAGTTGTAATCCCTCCTCTCCTCTTGTAATCTGAGATTTTAATCTCCGCAAAGATTACCCAGCAGCCCTTGCTTCCATTCAAGCAGGGGGCCTTAAAGAAAGAAAAAAAAAAAAGATGTGAAGGATACCCAGCAGGATGAATGAGGAGAATACAGATGTGTGAGGTTGTAATCCTGAGACGGAGACAGGAAAAAAAAGGGGGATTAAGAGGGAGGAGAGGAGGAAGTGATGATGACACAGAGTGACATAAGAAGAAGAAGAAGAGAGAGAGGAAATCCAGCGTGCTGCAACAAGTGGAGGTCAGCGTTTGAAGTGCACAGGTGGAGCTTATAAAACCCGACTGAAAGGAGTGAAGGCTCGGGTCAAGCTGTGGCCTTTAAAGGTGCACTTGTCTTTTCAGCTGAACTAATCTACTGTTCTCCATTAGATTAGGCCAGATACATCATGAATGTATGTATGGCCCATCCATACATCCCTTTTTTTTTTTTTTTTTACTAATACAGTTTTCTAGTGTTTTAGTCAAGACCTCACTAACTGAGAACAAGATGTACCTGAGACCAGAGTGCTCAGAGGCCGAGTCAAGACCAAGACCGAGACCGAGGCAGAGCGAGAAAAATGAAGCTCTTAGAAAATGTGCATTGCATACCAACAGCTCTGAATCCCTGCTTCTGCTCAGACCCTTTGTGGTCTGATATAATTTGATGATTGTATAGAGTCCAACATAAAACTGAGGATTTCACCGTTTTTATTTTTAGGTTGTTTAAACTCACAAGGTTGAAAAGTAAAATGTCTCTACAGCTCCCCTCCTGCATGCATGCAGAATCCAGCCGTGTGAGACACGAGGACATATAGTACTTAAACAGGCTCACATGCAGACACACTGTACACTCATCTGCTCTCTATTTAGATACCCCAATATATCAGAGGAAACAGTCAGGCCACATTCAACACCTCGACAGAGAGACGCTCCGTTTTTGGCTGCATGATTCAGAACATAGCAGCACTCCAAACACACACACGCACACACACACACACACACACGAACACACACCAGCGTACTTTCTGGAGCTCAGTTCACTGAAATGCTGGCGAGAGTACAAACCAGAGTTACGGTGCTAGTAACTGTGAAACGTATCCACGCCGTCTGAATGACCTGCTTTCCTCTGTCAACATACCAACACATGCAAACAGTCACAGGAGGTTACAGAACAGTGAGCGGCAGGTGTGTGTGTGTGTGTGTGTGTGTGTGCGCGCAGCAGGGAGTATTTGTTTACTCTAAAAATGAAACAATGATTCCGTTTATTAACACGAACAATCCCAAAATAAATGTGGATTTTTGAGACAATGGCGCCGTCCCGTATGAGAAACTCACACATGCAGCTCCTCCTGGAAATATATCCAGAGTTTTTCCAGGAGTTTTCTGCAAATGTGAAAGACCCATCTGTGTTCAATGGAAGGAAATGTCTTCCCTTTTCAATCCAGAGAACCGGGAGACGTTACACTCTGCATGAAACACAGGTGTTTGATTACAACCCCAAATGTTCAACTAACCAGCGCACTGATTTAAAAAACGGAAGTCATCGACTCCATCTGTCTGCCCGACGTCTGATCGCGATGCTAACCCGCACGTCTTCATCTCCTGGGAAGCTCGAGCGGAGCCACAGTATGTCACAGTGTTGTGAGAACTCATTAGACGACGCAGAAGCCGTTAAAAATAAAAGGCTGCAGAGGCTGAAAAAGATGCAGGCAGATATCTTCATCCAGCTGCTCTGAAAAGTGTGATAATTGGCAGCGAATCGGCTTTATGCGAGATGACTGGAGGGGGAAAAACCCAGCTACGTGTGTGTGTGTGTGTGTGTGTAGGATCGTTTTAATGGGCAGAATATTTCTGTGTTGGTTAATCCACACCGTGTTACTCACACACTGCTCAATCGCTGCTGCTGATGAGTGTCTTTTCACTGTCAGCTTAACCCACTCAATCTCTAATCCAGAGCAGCGCACACACAAACCTGTTTGCCTCAGTGTGTGTGTGACGTCTCCATCACTACGTCACTCTCTCTCTCTCTCTCTCGCTCACATCTTCCCTCGTGTTCAGAAGTTTCAGCGGTCGCTTTTTTTTCTTCTGCACACGACACAGATTCCACCGGTTGCCGGGACAACAGCGTTGATTGAATGGACATGGGCTCGCACCTCGCCGTAACGACCGATGGGGCGCGGCGAGGCGAGGCGAGGAGGGTGAAAACCATCAATCAGCACCCATTCAACAACATTCACTGCTCCCATTCTGTTCTCGCTCTCCCAATGGCCAAACAAAGGCCGCGGCTCAGCTCATCACGGAGATTTGTGGTGCTGATGAAGGACCCTGTGTGTGTGTGTGTGTGTGTGCGTGCGTGCGTAACAAATGTTTCACTTTCTGGCTTTATGTTTCATCCTTCTAAAATATCATCTACCGCACTCTAATATTGTAAAACCTCGATAACAGAATTTTCTCCGTGCATTATTCTTTGCTGATAACATTGCAATATAGATAGATAGATAGATAGATAGATAGATAGATAGATAGATAGATACTTTATTGATCCCGAGGGAAATTCAAGACACAATATATACACAATCCAGGGTTTTAAAGGATGCCATTGGCTTGGATGATTTTAAAGCCAGCTTCATATTTTATCGTTTCTTTTTCTTTGCCAGATCACAGACTTCGTTTTCTGTGAAATGAAGGTTAATAAAGAAAGAGAAACTCTTTGACATATCTGTTCTTTTGTCCTTCTTCTTCTTCCCCCTCATGATCATCCATCACGGCTTATCTCATCTCACCGTGTCTTGTTCATGAGAGGAAAGTGATCATTTAAATAAAAGGCCTCGTCTGTCACGTCTCTAAAACGAGCCACTGTGAGATAAGAGAAGCACAGCGAGTGCAAGGTTACGCTCATTTCAAGACACGGCGTCCCTCCAACCTTTTATTCCTATTTCCATGTTTTCTTTTTCTTTTATTACAAAACTCAACATTTTCATACGTTTGCATGAAATCCCAGCTGTTGAAACAGTCTTATAATCAATCCAGGATAATCAGAGTGGTTTTCTGTCCATTCGTTCATCTAACAGAAAAAAACAACTCATTGATTCACAAAGACAGTATTGATGGTGTGCTCCAGATCATCAATACTGCTGAGGCTGCTGAACTAAACAAGCAGCTACTCGTCTCCTCAGGGCACAAAGTAATGTTCTTCTTCTTTATTTCTACTTGTATTAAAATCGTTGTCTACTTTCCCCACACGCAGAGACGAATGTAATGGGACTGAGAGCGCGCTCCTGATACGAGGATCATAACAGACTAAATATAAAAGTGACGAGTGGATCCTGTTCCTGCCTTTGTTTGGTGTTTTACGGTGTTTGGCAGCAGCAAACAACTTTGTTTTTCTTCTAGCTGACGGATCCCTCGATTAACTTTCAGTCTCAGGGCGATCAAATCTTCCTCGAACCAAGGATGACTTCTTTGTGTGACAGAACAATCCAAACCAATGACGATTCACAGCTCGCAGGGGAGTGTGTGACAGGACGGCAGCAAAGAGACCTGAAGACGATTCAGCATTCTTCTGTAAAAACGGACTGAAAGCTGCATTAATACGCTGATGAACGCCTTCTTAACCAACCCGAACCTGCTAGTTCAGAATAGAAAAAAAAAAGACAGGGGAACCAGACCTTGAGAAAAACAGTCCCCTGTTTATTGACATCTAAAGAAGAAGAAGAAGAAGAAGAAGAAAAAAATGGCAGAAAGTCACACCGCCGCCCGGAGGGGATACTGTCAGGATCTCCGAGGAGGAAACACTCCCACATCCAGCTTCCTGGAGATCAAAAACACACGCACAGAAACGCCAAGCTTTGAAAGTGTAATCTAATGAAAGAAAACGAAAAAGCTCCTCGCTTCATTAATTATACACAGTACACACACACACACACACACACACACACACAGTTTACACAAACACTTGAAAGCTGCCTGACCTTTAAGAACCATCCATTAGAGATGTTTCAATAAACCAAGTCAACCAAAGTCCCACCTGCCTGAATAAATCAGTTTCCACACTGATATAGTGCACTTCACTTTTTATTGCAGCGGAGATAATCTCACTGTGTCTCCTATATATATTATATATACGGCACCTGTGGGTCCTTCAGAGGAACGTGGATGTATTTCTCTTCAGTTCATGTGGTAATGTTTCTGAGCTTGTGTATCAACAGGGTGAACTTCTCCTTCTCCTTCATAAAGACTTTTCAGCCACTGTCTGTAAAATACGCCTCGAGGAAAAATGACTAACGCTGCATCCTTCCACAACAACTAGTGCTGAGGTGCCCTTAAGCAAGGCTTGTGATGCTGCACCATCAGCTATTCTCTATACGTGTGTACCGGGCAGCTCCCTCCCTCAGGTCAAACCCCCCCTCAAGTCGATAAGTATCCCCTGAGTGTTTGGTCAAATAACGGTTTTACAAGCCTCGCCGAGGCCGCTGGACGTCTCATGAAAGAGTCATGAGATGAAAAAAAATGGCTCCTTGTGTCGTGTACCTGAGTGTGCAGACAGCAGGACACTGTAACCACACACAGTTGTTCACGTGGGAGCAAACTGGCAGACAATGTTCTCGTTCACGTATCTCTAAAGAATTGTGGCGGTCTTTCAACAATTATATTCAAATCAAGTCAACAGCCTGCACAGGTTCTCCTCCTCCTCCTCCTTTAAAAGCCGTCGTATGACTCCGAATGTTCTGCACACGAGCTGCTCTCTCAGTTTGTGAGTCCCTCCTGTAACTGGGTCAGAGAAGAATCTGTTTTTTCTGTCATAACATGGCATGTTATTCAACCAGGAAGGCACATGTTGTATGACCATTTACCCTTTCTCCAAACAGGGAGCTCTGAAAACGCAACAGGAACTTGAACCCAACTTGAGAAAGCGCCACCACCCCACTCTGTGTTTATATCCATATCATCCACCTCTTGTGACTTTATATTACCACAAACACAGACACACTGTTTATGCCTCGGGGGTGCACATACTGCTTTGCAAACAGCCTCTACATGATGCATAGATGAAAAGACTTCTGGATGATAGAAAGGGCGTCTCAGCGTCGAGATGAATTAAACAACCATGACAAGTTCAACGTCTGGCCAGGGAGAGATTTATAAGAAGCCCAATCTATCTCCAACCAAACTCAACAAAATCTGTCACTTTAATGTCCCCCGAGTGCAGCAACAGAAGTGAAACATGATATAGGAGCTTTTTTAAAACGGGCTCCTCTACTCACCGCAGTGCATTTTGGCAGGGGCACGTTTTTTGTTGGGATTAAGATAGTAAGAGATCAGCTGTAAAAAGGGATTGTGGGGGGGAAATTAAAGGGACGATGCCCAAAGTTAGGTGTCTCTATTCTGAGCCGAAATGTGGACAGGCACCGACAGAATCAGGGGGGGAATGTTTGTTGTCCTGTCACGGACGCTCCCAATTTCCAGGACAGCAAATCATGAATGAATCATTTTCATATGGAGTCTGGCGCAGATGCAACACGTACTACATGTCTTGACTAGTCGGTGGAAAAGCGGTTTGACAGCTGCACATCACGTCGATTTAACAACAAAAATGTCTAAGGACAGAACTGAATAAATAAACTTTGATTTACGGGAGTTGTCAACCCCCTCTCGGTGTCTTTGAAATGGACATTTAACACCTGCGTTGCCTTTATCGACGCAGTCAGATATTACACCATGCAAACGTAACGTAATGCAATATGTGTAATGCATTAAAGCAGAATTAATGAGTGCGTAATTACCATGTTATTCCTCCCGCTGGTGCGTCCTTACTTCTGTTAAACTTTTCTCTGCAGCAGCAGCAGCAGCACAACAAGCTGCGGACATAATCTCCGGACTCAAACCGGATCCCTCGATTCGTTGTCCTGCAGAGGAAACTTCTCCGTTGTCATCGTCGGTGAAACTCACGCCATCACGGCTCTCCTCCTCCTCATAGCTTTCTGCAACACACCGTTATTACAAACCGGTCCGACCGACCGACTGACGGAGAGACTCGTTCACCCGGCCAGCCCGCCGCGGTAATCCCTCTAAAAAATCCCCCGCGAGCCAGGCAAACACAATGTGCGATTACGCCCCGCCCACCGAATCCACAGAGGGAGGGGCTGCGTGGGATATCAAATACACCCACATGAATATATACATGAGAACAGAAGATCCACCAAATTAGATCTGTTGCTTCATTCACTTTTACAAGTTTTTTTTGTCTGTTTGTTTTGCTCTGTTGAAGTCCATTAATGTACTGAGATTTTTTTTTTTTTGGACATAAACTGAAAGTTGCTCACAGGTCCTTTAAGTCCAAAGACTCTTCATGCTTTTGGACTATTTGAGTCATTGTTTTTTTAAACCGTGCTTGTAAGGTGTCCATGTTTTTTTTTTTTAAAGGCTCTTAAATAAAATATTATTATTATTAGAGTTTTTGATCATGTTTAAAGTAAAAACACACACACACACACAGTTGCCTTGATAATCAGGCAGCTGATACACACTGACACCCTCCTCATCTCAAATAAAAGGATGGATGAATTACCCCACCAAGGTCTGGGGAATGAGTCATGAATGATTTAAAAGGCGCAGCAGGTCTACTCTGACCGTATGCTGATAATGAAACTAATTAACATGGTTAGTGGCCTTGTTATGTGATCCGGGACCTGCTCATAGTTTATTATCTTCGCTTGCATTAAGTATTCATCCTTACAATAAATGTCCGCTCTCTCACCCTGCATCCTAAATAACACATGCACACTGATGGGTGTTTTATCCCTGTCTTACTTGTGTCATTCCTCTCCTCTCCTCTCCTCTCTCCTTTCCAGAGCAAATCGACCTGAAGGCCTCCTTACGAGGACAGTAGTGAGTCAGCCACCTGTTAATCACTGTGACGAGTGTGCATGCTGACAGTTGGGACACTCGGCGACCTGGTGATTCAGCCTGCGGTACGCAGAACCTGCACGGCACGAGCTCTGTTATTGAAATTTGATTTCGATCCATAGGCCTACTGATTCAATCGTATCATTCCATGAATGCGCGTGTGCGTACTCAGAAAGATCCCTGCACAGCTTTTGGGATGGATTCAGGATAAATCATTTTGCTGCAATCAATCTAAATAACCTAATAAACTTCCAGTCCATTTCCCCTGGCCATTGATTTACAGTATCCATGCCTGTACGTGTGAAACAGAGATAGGAAGCATGGAGTTAAATGTGACATTTAATTAAGTTCAGATGGTGCTCGCTTTGTACTTAAGCATTGATTTTTTTTTTTGCAGTGAGGGCATTGGCTGTGAGTTCCCTGGAAACAACTTTAGCCTTATGTAAATGCCATTAAGAGCAGATGCCTAATGGATATTGCAGCACTATTACATGTGTGAGTCTGTCAGAGCAACAGCAGGGATATTTTTGGCTTTCCTCTCTCTGCTTGCTTTGATTCACTACAAAGACAATCAAAAAAATGCACTCCCTGACATGCATGCCATTGCAATTCTTCCTCTAAATGTCATCACATTTGACTTTTAATAAGTGCAGTGGAGTTCAAAATCCTGTCAGCTTTCAAGAAGAGAGATGCAGTGTATTATTTCTGATCTGGCGAGGATGAATGTCAAATTTAATTGACACAAAAAGGCATAAAATCCATGCATGCGTCAAGGATTGAAGGATTTGCGTTGCATGCATAAAATCCACTCAGTTAATCACAAGATGCTATTGTTCCCCCTTCCCCAGCAGCCATGTTTGTGTTCTTTATGGGCTTCCTGCAGCACTTCCTGTCTCCATCTCAGCTGTGACGTCAGTCTGACCTCCCTCACACTGGAGACACCCGGGAACGCTGATCCGGGTCAGGGGCGGTTTTTTTTGGGTTGGGCTCTTGGTTGTTTAGTTGAGGAAGAGGAGCGGTGCGTTCTGTCGGAGAGGGACTTTGGAGCGATTCTGGAATTTTTTCTCGGGTCAGGGTATCAGATTCGTTCCTGTGGGGATATAGAATGTTTAGGGAGGAAACTGGAACATTCTGGAATGTTTAAGCTCAGGATGCTCCGGTGGGGTTTTTGGTACTTTGGTTGGAATGTTCCAGAGGGATTCTAGAATTTTTGGAGGGTATCAAGTTTTTTTTTTTCTGTGGGGGGGGATGTTGAGGTTGAGGGGTTAAAACACAAACACACACATTTAGTCGACTTGACCGTCAAATATCAGCAACCTGAACAGAACAGCTCGGTTTAGCTTCATATTTCGTCCTTGAATGATGGTCGGTTGTTATGATCAAACTGTGACACAGCAAGCCGCCACTAGACCCAGCTGTAGTCACACACTCTTTTTGCCACGCTATGACGGATTAAGCTGGGATCTTGTAATATAGCCATCAGTAAGGTCCTTCACCTGCTTTTTGTAAACATAACAATGAGCATGGTCTTGTTACCTGCTCTTTCGTTAATGTTAACAGACACACAGTAAGGTCCTTTACCTGCTTTTGTAAAGTGTCTCGAGATAACGCCTGTTATGAATTGACGCTATATAAATAAAGATTGATTGATTGATTGACTCTGGAAAAGAGGCCTGCTCTCCACACTCAGTAATGAAATGACAAATGAAGATTTAAATGCTGCGCTGCTCTACATTGGTGCTGTGTTTTCATGAATGAAGAGCCTCTTCGGTGTTGTTGTTCATTACTTCCACGGCACTGAAACTAAGGTACATGTTGATGTCAGTTATCACAACTCTACGACTTCATTGTATATTCCTGAGATTGAAAATGTCAGATGCAGAGAGAGAGAGAGAGAGAGAGAGAGAGAGCAGACTGAGAGCTAATTGACACACAGCTGCTTAATCCCGCCGGGTCAAGACTGCGCCTCTGAGTCAGACAGGAAGAGAAACTCCAGACTCCGAGCCGACTGTGTGTTCAGACACGTCTCTTCCACATTCTTGCAGCGTAACACTCAGACTCAGACACTGTATTTGATACAAGACTATCAAATCAACAGATGGTATGGAGATTAAACCCCGAGGAGGTCATGTGCAATTAATCCTCCCATGTTTATACACTGTGGCTGTGTGTGTGCGATTGCTAATGCTATTAAATGACATATAACATTCAAAGAAAAGGACATTATTTGGAGAGAATTACGTGAGCTCTGAGAGTTTTTCACAGTCATTCATGTCTTTATGATATCACTGCCAGAGAGGCTCTAAAATGTGCCTGGAGTTTTGATTTCAGTCGGGTACATTTTAGCCTACATCCAGATGAGCGTAGAGGCTAAATTAAATCTGTGACCCACCGCTATGGGCAGCAGGCATCTGTTGGATATGATGTCATCTGTCATGTAGGGTGAAGACAGAATCAGCATGAGCTCGGGCCACGCTTACACATACACATGCACATCCTTTGGCCCTGTAATTGTAACAGTGAAGTTGTGGTGTATTATTTCTAATTACATAACCTCCACAGAAGCTCAACAGAATAAAAAAGATTCCCCCCCCTTCATGGCTGTGTGCTCTGACACTCTTTTATTAAAGCCCTCAACCTCCGGCTCACTTTTTATTACGTCAGCGCTTTAGTGCCAGCAATTACATTTCTTTCATGATGTGTCTCCTTCTCAGATGATGGTGTCCTTGCCTCTTTCTTTCACCTCATTGCTTGTACATCTCCCTTACTTACTTACTTACTTTCACTTACAGCTGTACCTTAAAAGAAGAAGAAGAAGAAGGCACGCCTGTGAAACTCTGCAGCCCTGCTTCAATCAAACACAGCTCATGATCCTTGTCACTCGCAGTTTCACCCTGAAATAAATGTGTAATCCCTGCGGATGACGATGCCAAAAAAAGATGGATTTGGCAGCAAGGTTAGTTTGAACTACATTGATGTTTTTTTCCCATTTTGCGCGATTGATGCTGAAAGGCCCCATTAGGTGCCGTAGAGGACGAGTAATGACGCTTGCTAGCTTGCTGAAAAAAAACGTGTTGCAGGAGAGAGAGGCTCGGAGGGTCATGAGAGCGGCTGCTGCTGCTGTTTGGCTGTTTATGGGCACAGTGACTAATCAGGCTGAGCATCCAGATACATCAGCAGAGACGAGCAATAAGCACAGCGGACAAGGTCTGACATGCTTTTATTAAACACACTGCAGCTGCAGGGTCCCTGATACCAAGGTCTGCATGAAACACAGACTGACCCTAACCCTCTTCGATACGGCCGACTTGTTAGAAAAGTTCCAATTATTGTTGCCAGTGGCAACCAGCCTTGAGTTGCATCACCGCAGTAAAAGAGAGTGAGCGGTGATCGATGTCCCCACTTGTGCTTTGCCACAATTTTTTGACACACATCCACGACCCCTGAAAATGCATCTGTGACCCACTTTTGGATCCCGAACCCACCAGTTGAGCACCAAGGGTGTTTTATGTTTGGTGCTGCACCCGGGGAAAACTTATTCATAAGAACTTTAAGTTTGAACCGATGAGCTTTCAGACGTCTTTTAATCAAACTCTGTTATTTCTTTGTCTCTTCTCTTTGCTGTCTCTCTACCTCAACAGCATGTCTTTATTGTTCAAACAGATTTAAAAAAAAGAAGAAGAAGAAGAAGCTCCCCTCCTGCCCTGTTGCCCCCTCCTCCTTATGCTCTTTTCAGCTCTTTTCAGCTTTAAAATAGAATCTCTCCAGGGAGGGTTAAGGTTCCCTGCTTTCCAGAACTGTCTTTTGTCCAAGCCTAGCAGGGGAACTAAATCAATGGGGCACATGAATGGACAAGCTGAGAATGAAGAAAACACACACACACACACACACACACACATGGCTGGTGGTTTCTGAAGGGACTCTGGTGGGTAAATTAAAGCCGACTGCCGAGTCGTCTTCAGCCGATAGATGCGGTACTTGTCAAGAACGATCACACGCTCAATATTTCACAATGCCAGATGCATTTTTATTGCGTACAGTTCTTTAAGAGTCGATGACACTGTGAACGAAAACAACATGGCGTGTTTTTGGGAATGGAGCAGATGGTCTTCTAAACAGAGACAGAGAGGGGACGCTGGTGTTAACTCCACTATTGGACACTTATAATAAACAGAGAGGATACATGGCTCTGTAACATTAATAAAGTTGTTTGATTGCATTTTAAAATCTTTGTAAAAACTAGTCTATATATAAAATACATTATTTAACCCTTTGTTAACAACATAGCTATTAATGCATCATTGTTGAATAAAAACCTTTTTCTGAATCGAAATTTGAAATCAGTTAAAATATTCTAAACAGCAACACAGATCTGATCATTTCTTTGGCTTTCATAAAGGACAGTGCAGCCTCTTTGAGCGCACACCGGCACCAGGCAGCTGTTTGAAATAAATATCTAAGAGGTCACACTTTCAAAGCGTGTGGGGGGGGACGAGGGGAGGGGCAGCAGCCACGCTTTTCATGTGTGATCCCGCTACACCCGCACGCCACTGTCCACCGCGCATCACCAGCCTGTGACATTTTGTTCCCTTTGAGACCTTTTTTTGGGGTCATTTAGTTTGTTTTGATTGGAGAATATAAATTGCAGTGGTGGGGACACGTAGGCGTTCAGAGAGAACTGGAAGATTCAGTGGTGTGAAGTGAAAGTGTTCACAGAGATAAAAAAAAAAAAGTGACAGTTCAACAGCTTGTCATATCATCAACGCCGTTAATCTGCTGATGTCACATAGCTCAACAACTGGTGGCGAAAACTCTCT
>NC_136712.1:2635490-2638027 GCF_947650265.1 Symphodus melops
TGGCAAACCGATAGAAGTGACCACAGTTACCAGAGGGAGGGCCTCCACGTTTCTACGGCTTCGTAGATGCATCGTACATGGGAGACTTCACAACATATCAGGGTTGCAGAAGCTGTGAAAACACTCATCAAGGCTTATTATAGACTTGCAGAACTTTGCAGACCTTGAGGAGGTGTAAACAAACTGCAGAGCGATAAAAGAGCTGCCTCTTCCTTCGACTATTTCCTTGTTTGTGGACTTTAAAGCCTACTGGGTTGACAGGAAAAGCTCCATTATACTGGACGGGTTACGTAACATTATTTTCACTGCATTTCGCTGTGTGAGTACTGGCAGACACATAACAGAGAGCGTCAACACAAAAAAAGGCATTCCAAAGCACACACACACCACCGAGGGAACGACGCAATGATGCTTCCCTTGAAGCAGATCAAACATTTCCTGACTGAGCAGTCAAGATTGAGAGAGACAGATTAAGACACGGGGAACCCAAATCTCCAGCTTCAGGACTGACGAAGCAAAAAGGGGAAACGTTTGAGGTTATATTTTTCCAAGAAAGAGAAAATGTAGCTCTGCAGTTTAGCACACGTGCCGTAAACATTCCTCGGGAGTTACCTCAGGAGGAAAGACCAATCACATGCTTCAGAGACACAAGGACGGAGAAAGAGACGTGGTGAAACTTGTCTGAGTCGACCTCTAAACTGCTGAAAAGCAACTTCCTCAATCGCGTCTGATTTTAAAACACAAACTCACTCAGTTATTGGCACAGCTGCAATAAACAAAACCACATGACTCTTTGTATCGGGTGCCAAATGAAGCCCTGCAACGCCCTCCTAGCTTTAAAAAAATGTTTTTAAAAAAATCAATGGTTAACTTTTTTTTATACCTTAAGCTCCACATGATGCTGTAAAATGTCAAGTTCAAAAGTGCATTAACACCCAGCTGATTCCATGTGACTCTCTGACTCCATGTGACCTTTCCCAGCTTGACTTTCATGCAGGAGGGGGCAAAACAACAGACACAAAGCTGTTTCAGAGAGGAAACAAATGTGAATGCTAACCTCTGTCACATAGATGAGCGGTGCAGCGCTGTAATTCTTCCTCATGCCTCCTCGTCCTCACAGCCTGAGGTCAAAGAGCAGCTTCGGGAGAAAACCCCCACACTTCGGAGAGCTCTGTCTGCCACTTTGAAGCGTGAGGACGACCCAACAGAAGGAAGAGGAGTGTGGGGTTTGTCTGTGTGTCAAGTTGTGTGTGTGTGTGTGTGTGCGTGTGCAAACCCTGTGTTCAGAAATATTTTCCTTCCTCTATTAGCTCCCCTTTGCACCTCTACAAGCTTAAATCCCGACCTGCCTCGTCCTGAGGTGCGTTCCCGAGCTCTCCTGTTCCGGACTGTTCTCAAACACTTCTGCCCCGTCAGGAAAACACCACCTTAAAAGGCATGAAGGAAGCCTGAGTCGGAAATTCTGTGATCCCTATCTGCATGGGCACGCTCAGCTGCCAATCAGGAGGGAGCACAGAGAGGATGGAGAGATGAGGAGAGACTGTAAGAGAGGGGTGAGGAGGACGAGGGAGGAAAGCAGGGGGGGTTTAGAGGAGTGTGGGAATGTTGAGGTAGTGCAGGAATCTCCTGCCAGACACGCTCCCTGTGGGGGGAACGCACTCCGCAGGATGGAGACTCAGCAGAGCCAGATAACAGCCCGTGTATGCGTTTGTGTGTTTGTGCAAATGTGTGACACTGGAGTATGTACCGACTCCCACTCATGCTGAAAGGCAGAGTGGGAGTGGGAGCAGGGTCAGAGCTGTTTCTTGTCATTCAGCTGATATGAAGGCAGCTGTGGTGGATGTACTGTAAATGGGTAATTTTCCTCTAGTACTTTATTTCAGTATAAATTCAAGATACTTAAACTTTACTCAGGCTGCTAAAAAGAGAGTTTTTTCCCGTGCTAACAGAGACTGTTAAAAGGAAGAAGCATGAGATTTTTCCCCAGATAACACAACACACTCACGCACAGCACACAATCGTAAAGAGATAATAGGAGACGTTACGTGCACAAGGTCAACACAAAATGAAAGTTCCTCACTGTAGAATAAACTTGACATATCGGCTGGACTATACCAGGAAACCAGGAAAACCAGGAAAACGGAGCAGCTAAGTTCTGGGATAAGACGTTTACATGCAGATAATGCAAAAACTTGATTATAACCGGTTTAAAAATACAGCGTTGAAGAAAATTAAGCCAACGTTGAAGTTTAATTAGCATTAAAACTATCCTATAATCGTCATTATCAGCATCAGAATTGAATAAATGACGTCACGGTGTCTACGTCCATGTATTACAAAGTCTATGATCACTATCAGTGTTGTCATGCTAATTTAAAACAGACCACTCTGAGTTTTTAAATATTTTCAGGACTTGGGTCTGAGTTTTCCTCCCTCCATCCATCTCCCTCTAAGCTTGCCTCTTGTGTGCAGAGACACACATGGGAAGTGGTCTGAATTGGGACATTTTTAGCAGTATTTTAGCAGCAAAAGCAAAA
>NC_136712.1:2638227-2705727 GCF_947650265.1 Symphodus melops
GCTCTCTCACTGATCTTGCTCTGATACAGCTGACTCACAGGCAGAAGACTGAGGAAGAAGGAGGAAGGAATGCCCCCTGTTGGTCTTTAGACGTAACTACAGAGAGTAAAGACCACTTACTTTTAGCTCCTCTACCTCCAAACCATCCCTTCGAGGACAAAGTGATGAAATGGTGAACCTCCTCATGTAGCAGCCCTGAAACAAGAAATGCAACCATTTAATCCGTCAACTAAGAAACGCAGATATAAAATCAACCAAACATCATTTTCAGTTCAGCTATTTCAGAGAATCAGAGAAGTGGAGTCCATGGGTGGAGATATCATGGAGATATCATCATATTTGAAACTGAGCATTTTTCTCTGTGTTGTTAGACTTATGGTATGCAGTCCATAAAAAAGGACTGGATGGGTTTATTTCACATTTTGTGGGTCAATAGACGCTCAGGTTACCCACATAAATGATCAAAAACACTGGATTTGGCACTGTGTATATTTGGATGACAAACTTAAAAGTTGGAGAAGTTCTGTTTTCTAAACTAATTACATAAAACTTTACTCAAAAGAAAAAAAAAATCATCACGTAATCCTTAACTGAAAAGCTATCAGGAGAGTTGCGTGTTTCTCTGTTGTGGGTCTGTTACCTTAACGTTCAATCAGTGTTACAGGGACCAAACTTTACTCTAAGGAAGGTTTGTTGAGTTATGAACATAGACCACAGAATCTGTACACTTCTCTACCAAAACAACAGGTTGCACCTTTAGTATTTGCTGCACAAAACTACGATGGAAACTATGCTGGATTAAAGCGACACAAACCAGGAAACTGACATGTCAACACCTGACGTCTATTTTCTTGGTACAAATAGTGCAACCGATTTGTCAATTTAATTCTACTGAGAGGAACTTTTCATTTTGTGTTTATCTCGGCGGCTCCTGTGCACATCAGGTTTGTAGTCTTCTCTCCTCCTGCTTCTTTATAACCGTCATAGATTCTGTATATACTACTTACCTTGTAACTCTGCCTCGTAAAACTTCAACAACAAACTGGACCTCAGCGGTCTTGAGCAATGTGTGAAGTAATAACCAAGCACATAAACCTCCTGTCGTAGAGTTTAACAGGAACTCTGCCGCAGCGCTGTTGGATTTCTACACACCTTAGTGTGAAATGCTGCACACTGCAACTTTCTCTCAGCTCAGCATAATCTGACTGTGATTCACACACATGCACCCGTCGCTGTAAGCTTCTTATCCAGATGCTGCTTGTGTCCGTTCTCAGATCAGCGGGGGTGGAAGACGTGTTTCAATCTTCAAGCTTGCAATAGAAGAGTGTGCAGGTGCTGCTTCTCCAGCCAACTACAGCCTAAGTGACGCTACACTCAGCTTGTCGATTGTGAGCAATAAGAATACACCTGTAATATGAAAGAAAACAAAACAAGAACTCTAAATATGTTAACTTTTAAGATATTTCCTCACCTTCAGCAGCTCCATAGCTGCTCAGGTAATTAAAGGTATTAGGTCATCATATTTTTCTTCTTTCCTTTGGCTGAAGCATTTTACAAAATCAAAATGCTAACTTTTTGTTTTTAGACACCTGAGCACCTCTTTATCTGATGTGTTTTTGTTGATTCTGATATCCACACAAGCCTTTAAAATGAGCCTGAGAGATAATCGGGTGGATACCACCGATAATCAGTCTGAAACCACAATCACAGTCAATTTACACTTACAAATAATGATCATGAAATAAAAGCATTACATAAGGCACCACTTCCATTATGTACGTCTGAATAGAGTATTTTATTGAGGACATGGCAGGGTGATATAATTTACAAACAGGCGGTCAGAGGGTTCACTGAGCTCCGGCTTTAGGTGGGATCCACTCGTGGATCTTCTTGGTGGTGGTGGGGAACGGCACGTACTGCTGGGCGCTACCGCTGACATTGAACTGATGGACCTCAGCCAGGAACTTCTTCGGCTCTGGTGGGTGTGTGGTCGGGGGGTCTTCTGTGATACAGTGCAGCCAGCGATGCCTGAGTAGAGAAGAAGAAGAAGTGGTCTTAAGAAACAGTAATTCCTCTTTCATTCGGATTTTGTGTTTGATGATAATGAAGTTAAAATGGTAATAATTCAAACTATTTGTAGGTCGTACCATTCAGCTGGCACCATGCTGCCATCCACCTCCCACATGGTGTTCTTTCCGTTCATCTCTGTGGTGTAGATCACCCAGCGGTGTCGTCCTGAACACAGACAATATGTTACTTACATGGCATCAAAACGTAAATCAGAATATGGACAATCAGTGTGACACAAGAACAGAATATAAACTACTTCATCACGTTTGGAGAATCGTCAACATTAATAATAATAATATTATTGTTTACTCAACTCACCAAAGAAGTAGTTTTTCTTGTCCTCATAGTATTTGTTTCCATATTTATCTACACCAATCAGAGCTCCCGTCTTCACATCATTCACCCTGAAAAATCAAACACTCAAAAGGTCAGACTCACTGCGGGATTAAAGGAAATAAAATGCACTTTTAGTGATTAAATTCAGCACATTAATTCAGAATCAAGTAAAAGATGCCTGCGAAAGGTTAAATCTGGAGAAAGAGAACAGGCGTTTCTGACCACTAACGTAAATCAAATATTTCAAAATCTACATAAAATATTTCAGAATAATATACCAATACCCCTTCTGTCAAAAACATAATTTTTTTTAAATCAGACTTAAATGTTGTTGTTGATTCAGACTCTGTTAGCTGTCAACATGCTAACTCAAAGATCACCAAGGTCTGTCATCTTTGATTTATTTTCTATAAAACACTCTGACGTCACCGACAACAATTTATTTAATACATTTAAACTATTTTCATCTCACTGACCTGAATAACTGAACGAGAAAACCTCGGACTCCTCCGTGACCTCCTATTTGTCCCAAAGCCCTTCGCACAATGTTAGCATACTCCGCCATCTTCACGCGGAACGATTAGGAAGACGGAACGTTCCGGAACATATAAACGTGTTTATGTTCCGGGTTCCACCAATTCTGTCGACTTTTAGTTCCACATTGTAAAACAATTGACATAAACGTATGTTTATGTAGTTCAGCTTTCGGGAGTTATTTAGCTAGTTTATATTTATGTCACCATATTTACCATGCAACACAGTTCAAATTGTATATTTGTTCAAGAAAAAAATTAAACTTTTATTATTAAACTTGGTGCATAATGCATTCATCATGTAATCCTTAAATAAGAGGGATAATTCATGTTATCTCAAGACATTTTACTTGTATTATTTACAAAGACCCAACATTAATCCACAAAGAGCACAGCACTTAGGCCTCACTTAGAAAAGTAACAACAAAACTAAGTGTCTATGAAGAGGCAGAAACTTCGAGCATGACCAAACTCATTGAACACACACATAGACAGTTGATTATTACTCGTCATTATGTAATTGTAATCTAAATCTACAAAGGCAACATGAAGTATCAAAGACTTGATCTCTTTTTAATAAACGGTCAATGAGCGTTGTTCTTTCCTCTGCCCGAAAGGTTTGATGTGATGCAGCTGAATGTCACAGGGAGATTAATGGAGCAGAAAGACCACAGTATAGTCTGTCTAATTAAAAACAGAGCTTTGATCCCCTGCTCAAACACTGACCAACATGATACACAGAACTATGATGTTGAATTCTGTTAAACTTCTGCCTCTCTTGGACGCGTTTGTCTTCACTATGCAATTAAGAGGTGACAGCGGTTTATGAACATTTCAAAGGACAAGGACAGGAAATTAAACCAAGACAGGATTTATTTATATATATATTTATTTTTTTTATTAAAAACTGTTGCCTGACAGTTTAGAATCATTGTTTATAGGAGACTCTTACTCTGAAAGAGTGGATGTTTACAACATGTTAATGTACAATCACTGGAAAAATTCATGCTTTGTAGGTTGTTTTTTTTTAATAAGCATTTCCATACATCACCAGCCCAAAGACAGGATTAACAGTTTAATTCCTTCACTAGAAAAGTAAAATTAGGCTTCTCCAACTGAGTCATGAACTCCTAATGGTGTAGTGCAACATACTGTACAGCAACCTAAACAGGAAACAGAATTAAAAATGATTGTTTTAAACGATTCCAACCCACAGTACCCTGACTAGAAAGTGACTGGATGCCTAAACTTGAATTTGTTCAGTGAAAAATCTTTTGCTTGTTATTGCAATAAATTGGATAAAAAGGAGCTGAAAGGCACAGTTTCTGTAAAACAAGCACCATTGTCAAATGTTTCTTCCTTTGAAACATTTCCATGGAAATATAGTTCTTTATTTTAGGATTTGCTGATGAAAAAAAAAAAGCCTTCGGCCTTAAAAGAACAAACGGTTTTGATGGCATGTATTTCCAAACAAACCCTGACTCCCAAAATAAGTGGCAACCTGTGCTTTTTTTCACACAATAAATCTTCCTATTTCATAAATATTAGCTCTTGGCTTTATATAAAAAAAACAAAAAGGTCAAAGATGCTCTGTCATGTCCATATACACAGTTTCACCCAGTTTGCTGAACAGGCACAAAACACACAGATGAAACTGGATGTCAAATATCTACATTATTCATGACATTTCCAGTTTTCTCCAGGATGGTTTTTAACCCGATGATATTAATGTTTGTGTTCAACTAAAACAAAAAAACAAAAACAAACACACAGGAGTAGTATCTCTAAACCAGAGAGATCAACCTAAAACGCAGAGCATCAATTTTTAGTGTCTTTGTATAAAAATCGGATTTTCACAGTAAAATCCCACCTTTAATCATCATTAAACTCTCTGACTCTCCAACATTAGCCGTATTTTCCCTCTGTGATAAGAGTGGGTTTTTAAATCCTGTGTTTATAATTCACCTCCATAAAATGACACCTTATGTTTTAAAGTGTTGCCGATGTAAACGTGACGGAATGATTGTGCAGAGTTTTTTTCGTTCTTCTTCTTCTTCATCTGTTTGGAGTTCCGAGTGGTTCCCAGACTTTCCGGGATTCTCGAGGTCTTTAAATCTTCCTGAGGACTGTCCTGTCTCACTTCCGCGAACACATTTTTAAACTTGATCTTTGACCCACAGCTGCAACAAACTTAACTCTGATCTCTGCAGAACATCAGCTGCTGATGACAGAGAGTAAGCTTCAAACAGAATCCAGGTTGGGTTTTTTTTTTTTAACATCACAGGTCCGTTTTGAGCCGGTGAACTCTGATCTGCGATCAACCAGGGGTCGTACTGTACGTTCGCTATCCACCGGCTCTGCAGCTGTGATTAGACTTCACTGTCTTCTGACCGACTCACTGTTCAAGAATCATCGCCTCCTGGAACGCTTCGATCCACCTGTGGACAGCCAATCACAAAACAGAACATCAGAAGTTAAGTTTTTGTTAGACACAATAAACACTGCCTTGAAGAATCAAACACACACAACATCTGTATAACTCTTTGTTAGGGATCTAAAATAGATTTGGTCAGTGGAGAAAGACGCTGTTTACTCGTGTGTGTGGACACGCCTTTGCTGATCCACCACAATCTTCTGATGTGTTCTTACAAAGTATTTCAAACACTGTCCCGCTGCGAAACAAAAAAAAGTCTTGCACCCGAGAGGAATAAATCAGAAGCTTAGAAGAAGTTTAGAGCACAACAGCTGCGTGAGCTTTTTCTGTCCCGTACCTCTGTGCAGTCGGGATGTCGTCCGCTTTAAAGATGTAGAACAGAGTGTTTTTGTGATACAGTTTAAACTGCAGCTTCTGAGCCGGACCGTTCTTCTCCTCCCGCAGGAAGAAACCCAGCAAGGGCTGACTCTCCAACGCTGCCACATCCTGAAAATACAAAAGTATTAAATCAACCGATAACGTACAAGCTACCCAGATTAAATAAACAAAAGAACAACAGAAGATGTGAGTACCTCGCTGGCAGCGTAAGTGTACAGGACTTTATTCTTGATGACAAACCAAAGCCTCTTCCACTGCTTCTTGTTGCCTTTTGACCGGTTTAAGTAACCGCTCATGGAGGAGTTCTCTGTATTGGCCGACACCTGCAAAAAAAAGAGACAACATGTAGAAAAGTAAAACATTTCGCCTTCTCGCTGTATGTAACACATTTAACTCATGTTCATTCAGGCTTCTCGCCTCTTTTAGTGCAGCAGGAATCTTCTTCTGTTTCCTCGTGAAGGAGAAAGCTCCGGGTTTGATCGGAGAGACCGATGTTGAAGCACAGCGGTCACCTGAGAAAAAAAAAAAAAGAACAACCAAAAAGAATTATGGAGGTGCAGTGTAGGGAATTAACATTAGGACATTTTTCATCTTGAACAAAGAAAGAAACAAATAGAATGTAAATTATAAATCTATTTTTAGTAGAAACATATATTGCTAGTTAGTTAGATAAACGGCTAACATTGGTACACTCGCTGTTTGGAGCAATTTAAAACAATTTGTACAAATAACACAAGGGGAAATAATTTAATTTAATTTTTTTGTCTGACTCAAGAATTAAGAAAACATCGTAAATAGTGTCTGCTCTGTTCACTCACTGTTCTCTTGCAGCTTGACAAAGCAGTGATCACACACGCGTGCGGGCTGGTTCTTCAAATACTCCAGGTAGTACTTATTGGCAGAGCAGGCCTGACACACCACCTGCAGAATCACACACACACACACACACACACACACACACATATATGAGACAGGTTGGTGTTTAAAGGCACGGCATGCAGTGATGCAGGAGAAGTTTTTAAGGAACCTTTCCACAGGCGCGGCAGTGATGCCTCCTCCAGGTGAGCGTGAACTCGCAGGTACAGATCATGCACATGGTGGCTCTCAGGTCCGGGATCCAGATGGGGGCCTTTGAACCTAACGGGGCCCCGCTGTCGACCACACCCTCCGCCTGAGAGCAGAACATTTAAAAAGGTGAGGACAGAAACACCCGGAGGATATTCTTACGAACCACTCCACAGATTTACAGATTTCACCTCCTCCTGACTTCGGCTTGATATGAAGGTGATTTTCTTCTTCGTGTAGTCGTCTATGGCCTTGGCGATGGCCTCCAGCCACTCGTCTCTCTCTGTAGCAGAGCTGCGGTAACACATCACAAATCTCAGTGTGAGTTTAAACGGTCACATGCATGAACGTTTGCAGCTCATTATTTGACTGTTTGGAGCGTCGCTCGTGAAGGCTGACCTGGCAGACAGGATGAAGGAGCGTTCGACACTTTCGATGTTCAGCTCGTTCTGATACGCCTCCTGACTGGGCTTACTCACCTGGGAAACACACATCCATCAACAACAGGAACAAACAAAAACAAACACCTGAGGTCTGGAAAAAAGAAAAGGGACATCTGTCGAGGAAAGTAAATCTGACCTTCATCCCAGCGAGAGAGAGCACACTGTTGAGTTTATACTGGGCAGACTGGACCGGAGTCGTGTACATGAGCGCGTCATTGAACTGAGAAAAACAAACATAAATGTCTTTATAAAACTATTTAACATGAAACAAAGTTCAAACATAACAGCAGTGGAAGTTATTGCAAAACGTTCTTCTACTTCTCGCTCACCAGAAAAAACATCCGAGGCTGCATGACTTTCCTGGACAGCTTCATGAGAGTGCCCTCCTTCAGGAAGACCTGCGGACACAGACACACACGGCTCCATTCAGACGTGCAGACTAAAGCTCTTAAGACTTGAAGAGGGGACGTCAGGATGTAAAATAAAAAGCATCAACATGCTTGAAGCAGATCTCCATGGACAAATTCATCGTGTTCACAGGTAAGAGATGAAGAAACCCACCTTCTTTAAAAGACATTAACACTTCCTTAACTCACCCTGCCTGGCTGAACGATCTCATGGTGACCGTTGAGGCTGTACTGAATCTGCATCAGCTTCTGAAAGTTATCCTGGAAAAAAACAAAGAAAACCCAGCAGAGAGGTGAGGAGCAGGTGAAACATGACGCTGAGGCAGGTCAGACGTGAAGCTGTGTGTGTGTGTGTGTGTGTGTGTGTGTGTGTGGGGGCGGGATAAGGTCTCACCCCTTGTTTCATGATGTCGTTGGCGTGGTTGGCCACTTCTTTCACGATGCTGAGGGCAGCTGCATGGACGGCAGAGATAGACCTCGTTAGTGTTTCTTTCTACTAGCGCAGCTGAAACCTTTTATCAGGGGAGTCGTGTCCTCACCTTGTGTGTCTTTATAATCCTCAGAGTCCTCCGGGAGGTTTTTCAGATAATCTGAAAAAGAGCAAAATGTTTTTTGGGGGGGTTTTTTTAGGTAGAAAGGTTGCTCATATTCAACCTGAGTTACAGCTGCAGGGTGTAAAAAAAACACACACAGTAACAGAGAGAAGGAGGAGGCGGTCCTCCCACAGATACTCACAAGATCTAAGAAATATCTATGAATACTGTTTTTGTTTTGTGCTTCAAGGAAAAAAATCCACGTGAACATAAAAATGTTTTTTCTTTCAGCTTCCCAAACAGACTTTCGCCTCTTTACACCTCAAACTTTGTCTTTCATCTGGACAGTTCCTTCCTTTTAGCTATTAGCCCCGCCCCCCCTTTTCTTTTTTTTTTGAATCATGTCCTTTGTTTTTCAATGTAATGATGAGTGCTGGTAACACTGATGGAAACAAAAGTACAGTATTTCTCTTTGACATGTCATGGAGTGAAAGTATGTACATACTCTCAAACGTGTCTCTGTTACTGTAAGTGTCCAGCAGGTGTCAGTGTCGCACCAACAGCAGCATGAAGCCGGACAAGAAGAGAGCAGACTCTGATATAAGTTTCATTCACTTGCTTAAAAAATTAAGTGTGTGAGATGTTTGTCCGTGTGTGTGTGTGTGTGTGTGTGTGTGTGTGTGTGTGTGTGTACCTGTGAGCAGCAGCTGGTACTGGGGGATCCTCTGCACTGGTTTCAGCAGGTAGTGTTTCAGAGCCAGGCTGGCACATCTCGGACTCATCTTAAGAGACAAACAGACGAGCGTGTGAAACACAGAGGACTGCAGCGTAACGCTCACTTTGATATTTCATCGAATAAAGAAGCACGCGGCTCTTTTTTCCCCAACTCCGACCTCGAACTCTTTGACGATGGCAGCGAACGCCGTGTTTTTCCTGCACTGCTCGTCCAGCAGAGCCACGTTGTTGTCAAACTGGCGGATGTAGGTGGAGTACATCTTCAGGTACGGACCCTTCTGTACAAAGATGTCCGACAGCCTCTGGTGATCGCTCCTGCAGCCACACACGCACAAACAGTCAGTGAAGTCGTGTGTCACATCTATGAATGCAGAAATGCTGCTGAACACATGTCAGAGTGGAGCAGCAGCACGACAACTCAACTGTTCTGAAAGGTTAAAAAAAGGTTAAACAAAGTAGATAAAAACATGTGCTTAGGAGAAAAAAAAGATTATATCCACCAATGCAGCAAAAGTTAATTGTACTGTAAAATGACACAATGGCAGCAATTACAGTAAGTCAAGGTCGACCCAGGAGACAGCTCTGCTAACACGTGAGTCAAACAACACACACTTTGGTAATGACTGGGATCCACCTTTTCTTTAAACCGCCTTTTAACTGGTTTAAATAAGGGGCTTTTAAACTGGGAGGTGTGTGTGTGTGTGTGTGTGTGTGTGTGTGTGTGTGTGCGGGGGAGAGTTTGAGGGGGAGGAAGAGAGAGAGAGACGAAGAAACTACCTGAAGTGAAAAAAACCACTGGAGGTTACGCTGACACATCAGCTTATCAGGGTGATATAAGAAGTAAGGGGTAAGAGTGTGTGTGTGTGTGTGTGTGTGTGTGTGTGTGTGTGTGTGGTTTTACCAGTGTGCCACCCTCTCCTCCAGCTCCCTCAGCAGGTCTCTGTTGAGCTGGTAGAGCTGCGGCAGATAATACAGGATCTGACTGAGGATCCGCTCGTCCACCACCGGCTTCCCATTCTGACGGGTCGCCTTGGCAACAGCATCGCGAAAGTCCTGAAGGGAATACGAGGACTTGATTGGTACTGTTATTTTTAAACACACACACACACACACACACACACACACAGATGCACTTCAACAGGAACACCTGGTTATCACCTCATAAACCGCACTGTCCTCCACCCTTTTCCCTCCGACTCTGCACGTACGTGACAACACACGCGCGCACACACACATACATACACACACACATACACACACACACACACACACACACACACCACGAGCGCAGAGCTGAGTTAGCACTCTTGACTTTGGGCAATGTGTGCCAACACTCACATCCACCCGGAAGGAAGCAGGGAGTCCACGCAGGATCCCACTGACCTGGTTAACATGTGCTCACACACACGCTCACACACGCACGCACACACACACACACGGTTTAAAACATGACTGTAGATCTCTTGATTTAAGTTTAATGGTTTTGCGACATTTCCAAGCTCAGTCCTGCTCACATCCCTTAACAACTTTCAGGAGGAGGTTTTTAAAAAGAGCGACTCCAATTCAACAACAAACTAAACGAGTTCATTCAAACGTCTCCAGTGAATCTTTGCACTCGGATTTCACCTCAGCAACGACACAACTCTCTCCCACTGAAGATGAAGATGAAGATAAAAGTTGTTTTAAAAAGGTCGTCGGTGTTTTTCATCCACATGGCGTGAACTATTAGCACTGCTCATGAAGCTACCCCATGTGCTGACAGTGAAGAAGAAAAAGTGCCCACTCAGAGTGTTCTTGTGCTGAAGATAAACCGACAAACCGCCGTCTTTACTCTTCACAAAACACACGTGAACTCCAAGAACACTTCACAAGAAGAGAGGAAAAATGTAAACACACGGGCAGGACGACACGCCGCAAGTCAAGCAACCCACGCACCCTCCTGACCTGCACACACACACACACACACGTGTGCACACACACACACACACACAGGGGATTATCTGAGGTATGTGTGTGTCTGGAGGTCGTCTCTGCGGCCTGAGGAAGCAGCTGCTCCTCGGCCCGGCCGTCCACACACGGAGACAAGAATGCGATCTGACCTCTTTTCTTGGACCGTGCCGCCCCCCGTCAACCGCAGGACCACGGCTTCTCCTAATCCTGTGGTGGGCTCTTTTAAAAGACACGTATGAGGCCCCCGGACAGGTGGAGCCTCAAAGTGGGCCCTCTGAACCCTCTCACCTGGGACCCCCCCCCCCCAAGACAAAAACCAACTGCGAAAGCTGTCCTTCAACTACTGATTCAAAGGAAGCGTTGCACCACATGTTCACAACATGTTTACACGGGAGTCAAAGTCTCGTGACCTTGTGTCCATTCAAAACAAACTTTAAACATTCGCACGTGCTCCGGAGCTGAAGGATTTTACAAATACTGACAATGACGTCACGAGAGCAGCCGGACTGTGTTCCTGTCACGATAAGACGCAGACACCATCCGGTCACATGACTCCTGTCAGTCCCGCCTTCGTTCAAAACCACCGGACCGGGCCGGATGAGGAGCGACAACATGCTACGTAGCATTTTAGCAACAAGAGCTGCTCATCCCGGAAAAACATAGAATTTACTTGAAAGTTTCCAAATGTAACACAACTCAGTCAAATCAAAGGGGAAAATTTAAAGGCACTTTTTCTCTCTATTTGAGGCCTGTTGTCTTTGTGACTCATTCATCTGCAAGATTAAAACATACAGGATTTTAACTAGCTTCCTGCCTAGAAACAATCATTTATTAACTACTCCTGACACCTGTGGCAGCGTTCACAGGCTTTAAAAATAACCAGAAATAATGATGATCTCTTTTCTCTTTGTCTGTTTCATACAAACTCTTTACCGGAGCTTTAATTGAGTTTTGGAACGCGTGTTGACTTTGCAGTTTTGGTTTGAGTGACTATTACTAAACGTTGATGTATGGCGTGGATTCAGACCCGCCTCCACAGACAGGTGACTATAAAGTTTAAGACTGCTACTAAAGCACCAGAAGTGTTGGAGTTATTAGGTCTGACCTCACAGAGTGACCTCTCTATCTGCTCTGCTAAGTCCGATCTTTGGATAATAATAAAGTTAAAAACAAACGTTCGGCTTTGAACCTGACCACGTACGTCACCTCCGCTGAGCCCTGACTCGAACTCCAGCTTCTTATCGCTCTTTTTTTTTTGTTTTTCCTCCACAGACACGCACTCCGATCAAAGCAGCACCTCCCTTCTTGTGGCCGTCGGTCACCTGCCCACTGCCGCCTACCAGGGAAACTAAAACCCTCCAGCACAGAAGCTTTGAAACAAACTGCTTTATTCCGCTCTGTATGGGCAGCTCAGCAGAGCCAGCCAACCAGCTCATTAATTCATGTCTGTCCCTGGGAGGAAAAAAAAAAAGAAGCTTTGAACGCCTTTCAAAACAATCACAGCGTCTGCGCAATTTATTATGGTAGGCTCTGTGCTTCCCTCAGCGGCTTAAAGAAGATTGAATAAATAAAAACACTTACTATGTGAAGAAGCTTTAGGACGTCCACGAACCTGATGAAACAGCAGAAGGACATCATTAGACATTAGCTCGTTATTTCAGCATGTATTTTACTTGAAGAGTTTGGGTTTTTTTTGGTGCATTTACACTTTCTCGGAGCTCATAATCTCCTGGGCGATGTGCACCACCTTCTTCCTCTTCATGTCGTCCTCCTGCTGAAAGATGAGAAACAAACAACAGCGGGTTTGAAACACAGCAGCCAACTTTTCACCAAAAAACAAGTCAAGCTCCTCACTCACAGGCTCACTGCAAACCACCATGATGACGGGCTCCTGTTCCTCTGGGTGAAAGCATCAGGACTGCGTTCACAGCCTTCCAAACAACAGCTCAATCTGCCCGGAAAGTGGAGCAGCAGCCTCTCTCCCTGCTCTGCCTCAGTGTCTCTGATGGTGTGTGCTGCTGAATGGTAATAGGGGCGGTCTCTCAATGACTTAATTTGGACAGCGGCCTTGGCCCCCAGCGTGACTGAAATGTCCCACTGGTCCTATCGGAGCCTCTGTGTGTGTGTGTGTGTGTGTGTGTGTGATACCCAAGAGCTGTGAGGGGCATCAGACACAGGCGCTGACATTATCACAGAGAGGGTCACACAGGACAAAAAAAAAATCCCTCATTCAGTCATCAAGAGAGCTATTCCTGAACCTTCAACCCGTCTGTGTTTGCCTCTCCCTTTACACTGTATACACACACACACACACACACACACACACACACACACACACCTACTTCTGAAGCTGTGACAGGCAATTAACACACTCGGCAGCCAACATTCGCACAATCTCCACAGGCTCCAGTTTGACAGGTCAGACACCGGCAGTGATTGGACGAGACGTCCGTTGTAATCAGTAAACACTCACTGTCTGAAAACAGCTCAGTCGTTTTTCCACACGCGTGACGAGTGTGAATAAAAGCAGCCGTACTATTTGCACACTCGGGCTGCAGACCTTAGCAAGATTTCGTCCTTATTGCATTAAATGCAATGCAGCGTTTCGATGAAGCTAAAGCTAAGAGCTACTCTCAGGTAGTGGTGCACATATAGTAGTGGAAAAAAACCCAACAGGCCAAACATAAAGAGCAGGAACACATTGCTTGTTAAATTCTGGTTATTGATCGATCATCTTTTTTGTTTTTGCAACGCTGAACTATATCGCATATTAACTTTCCTTTTTTTCTACATCGTGCAGGTCTATCCCAAAGTCATATTCATTTAATACCAACATGACCTCCAACCAAACAGGATATAGCACTGTTTCAGAAGTAATCTTTCAGGGGCGCTGGTGGCACAGTGGCTCGTGTGCACGCCCCACGCTCTCTCGCTCTCTCTCTCTCTCTCTCTAATAAAGGCACAAAAAGCCCAAAAATAACCTGTCATGTAGACCGGTGTAAACAGGAAGCAGATTTCCTACTGTGCAACATGTAGGTCAGCTGTAAAAATACTGAAGCTTTTGCTGCCTGAAATCAGTCATCTGTGTTTGAGTAATTAATGGAAAATTAAATCTGATGTTGTCTTGCTTTGAAGACATGGACGGGGAGGACACAGTGAGGAGGTGAAAGTGAGACTGTGTCAATTCACATCCATACACACTCATCGGCTCAATCGCACATTTTTTACAATTAAAAAAAAAAACTGGATCTGTAGCATTCGAAAAAAAAAAAAATGCAATCACCCATACAAGAAGCAAAAGGTGTGCATTTTAAAGAGTATAAAAACGACGCTAGGAACTTAAATAAGGTGAAAAAACATGCACTGAAGATGTTTCAACAAATATGTAAACACTGCTGCTGTTTGTTTGTTTGTTTGTTTGTTTGTTACTAAAAGGAAACTGAACAGAGAACAGAAAACATCTATATTCTTTTTTTATTGTTCTGGCTCTACTTTCACGCGCTGGCAGCCCTTGCAGTTTAACTTGATGTAGTTGTAATGAGTCTATAACTCGACATAGTCATGACTGCATGATGAGGTAATGAGCCAGAGAGGTGGTTACCTGTCTGTCTGCCTCGTCCAGGTGCTCTTTACTGGAGGTGGAACTGTTGTCCTCTTCGTCTGAGCTGTGGATCTCCTCCTCCTCTGAGTGGACGTCCTGCCTCAGCCAGCCGCTGCTCGCCAAGAACACACACACACACACACACACACACACACACACACACACACACACACACACACACACACACACACACACACACACACACACACACACACACACACACACACACACACACACACACACACACACACACACACACACACACACAGGGGAAGGTTTAGCTTTTTAAGGAATGTCAAACTGAGCAGGGCTGAAGTGGAGATGAACAGAGATTATACTGTAGATGGTCATGTGTAGTTTTTTTGTTGAAGAGAGGAAGACTTTGACAAATTAAAGACACTTAATCCTCAGAGGTCTGGTACAATGGAAAACACTGACTGCAACTGTGACAACGACGTTAATGATAGGAATCATTTCAACACTTTTAATTAGTGGGTTTAAAGAAAATGTCAACACTGTCTGTCTGAGTCATAAAGGGATGGAGTGTTTGGATAAAATTATAGGAAAAGAAGAAACAGCTACGTTCAATAAAAAAACCCTTAAAGAATACAAAATCTGACTTTATACTAATTACAAAAAAACAAAGTAATGAGACAACTGATCTATTTTATAAAGAAGTAATTAGAAACCATGTTTATGAAGGAATCAGTTCTGAACATGACAACAAGTGAAAGAAGAAGTGACGCTGACACTTTGCATTTTAAACTTCACGTTGATGCGCACGGGGTTCACCATGTCACAAACACTGTAGCTTCAGTGTTTAGCCAGCTCTGCATCGGTCTGTAAACCTTACCGCGTTCTAACCTCTCTCCGTTTTTTCAAAAGCATCTCCAATATTGATCCTGAGCAGGTTTCTGCTGCTGGAGCTTATTAGAAACATGCAGAGGACTTTTAGGTCGGGTACAATCACTTCTTTCTGAACTAGTTCCACTGCCCGCATCCATCACTGCAACACTTGTTGCTTTGCTGTTTCCCTGAAAAAAAACGAGGGGCGTCCAAAAAGGCCATGTGGGGGAACCTGAAAACCGCCGACTTTTCTGGTCAAAACAAAAACAAACCAAAATCTAAAGCTGCTGCATTGTTGCCAAAGAAGTCAGCAGTTAGCATGTTTCCATGATGCGTGATCAGCACTTTATGATTCAATTCAGCAGACATCACCCCTTTAGATATACGTCCAAATCCATTTCCAATAAAATTAAATTAAAAAATCCAAAATGGTTCAGACCTGTATTTCTATGGTCTGATTCTGCATGGAGCAACACAACATGCTGACTCTTCCCACATAAACTGCCGAGTGCCAGGTCAGTGCAAGCAGCAACATGTGTCTGTGTCACTAATGTGTTTGTCTAACTCTCAGCGGTCTGAATTCAAACACTGATGAGATTCTGGAGAGACCGTGTTTTGAATTTGCCTCTTCGGCTGTTTCAGTCCTTCCAACGTAACTCGCTGTAGATGTTGGCAGAGACAGCGATGGCTCTGAATAAATATCAGATACAAAAGACTGTGGGACTCCAAAAAAATCCTCACATTTCCTTTCACTCGCTCTCCGCTTCCTTGTTTTTCTTACATGCCTCTCGACAGTTTCTTTGACCTAAATCTCAATTCAAACTCGCTCTCTCCGTACCGCTTTTCTCTATAGCGGAGCATTCCAACACACTGGGTCAGGCACAGAGCGCCACTTGTTTACAGCCTGAGGCTACTTACATAAACCTCACAGGCTCAGATGCCTGGGAAACACTACAGATTCACTCGCTCCCTCCTTCTCCGCTCACACTGTGGTAACCACTCTGCATACCAGACAGAATTAAGAAGCTGAGTCCATCTTAGCAGTTTTTCAACAGGCTGATTTCACACCTCGCAGTCACCTAACTCGGCCTTGACTTCTTTCTTTATTGTGCTCCGGAGGAAACAGGAGTCGTGCCATTATCTATCATCTAAAGAAAATCCTCATGACAACAATCTGGGCCTACCATCAATAACACAGCAGCTCAACGGGGTCTTAAACGGCAGGAATGTGACTTTTGTTGGCCGTGTCCCCGGTTCAACTAACCAGCGCTGAGGAGATTAGCAAGTTTATTAATAACCAATTAAGAGTCATTATCCAAGACAAATGTCATAGCTACCAGATTTGTGAGTAAGCGGTAACCTCTGATGTTTAAAGCTGAAGCCAACGGAGAGGTACAAAAGGCTGCAGTTCCTAAAGTGTCCACTTGGGGCAGGCTGTAAAAGTCAAGGAATCCCATATTAAAAGGCCTATTTTTATAAACATGTTTACAGCCTGGTACAAAAACAACAGCTTATCGACTGATCTGTTTGAAAGACTTTATCATGAATGTATAAATTTAGGGGCGGGGCATGATTGACTGAAAACTCCGCCCCACTCTCTCCCCTTTCAGATGCTGAGAAACGTGTTCACGCCTTTGTCTCCTCCAGGCTCGACTACTGCAAAGCACGACTCATCAGGATCCCTCGAAAGAGAACTCCAGAAGCTCCAACACGTCCGGAACAGCGCTGCGAGGATCCTGATGAGAGTGCTTAAATATGAACACATCACACACAGGTTTTGTCATCTGGGAATGGTCCTCCTGGGATTAGGAAGTCCAGAGGGAAAATGAATGAGTCCATTTCCGTGAATTTTGAGGAAAAGTTACTTTAAGGCTCGTCGAAGCAACTGATGAAACAGCAGGTCTGAAATCTGCTCATTGCTGGAGAACAAAATATCTTAACATGGTTCCCACATGTCAAATTTATTGAATAAGACTTTAACTTTTTTGGATTTGATTTTCTTTCTTTAAGCGTGTGACTATTTTCATCTTCAGCTTCATGATATTATCTTATTTCGCTCCCTCTCCTTCCTATAAACAGCCCACTGTTCCTTCAGGTTAAAAAGCCAAACTCAGCGACACACTGAGAGGAGAGAAGTGGCCTGATGAGGTTAAGAAGAGGCTAAGCACAGTGCGAGGGCGGACAGCCTGAGGAGGAGGAGGCCGGTGGTTGCTGGAGGTTTATTTTCCCTGTTCTACAGAGCCGTGTGGCGTTTCTGCGATTCTCAGACATTTCCTGCCCTGGCCACTGAAAATAACCCACAGGAAAACAGGCCGACCTGCAGCACATCAATGCTCTACTCAAACACAGCGGCTCTCAGGCCGGCTTTCACACGCTCGTAAAACACAAACCGCTAACGTCACCTGTGACACCTGTCGCACACAGTGAAGCTACAGCTCACCTGAAATGACAGGGCAGCAGCAGAAGGGTTAAGTGTTAGACAGCAGCAGGTACTTTCACAGTCTCCTTCGAACAAACACAAGGAGCCATTGTCTGCAGCAGGACAATGCCTTTCTTTCCCCTTGAACTTGACTTTTCTTTGATGAATGCTATTCAAAGAAGTTCAGTCTTTTTTAAGGCTGAACGATTTTAGGAAAAGATTGAATTGCGATTTCGATCAGAAAACGATAAATCGTTCAGCCTTTTTTTCCAAATTTTAACTAAAAAGGTCCCTCCCCTATAGATACGACACCTCGACCTTGCTGACACACGAGTGATGGGCCAACTAAACGAGACAGATGTCCTCTGCAAGGAAACAAGGAGACGCTTCAAGGGTGAGAGTTTCTGTAAGCGAACACATAACTTCACCATGGAGCACGGAGAAAATAAAAACTTACATCCGGGTGAGTTTTAAACTCACATGTGAAACTAGAAAAAGCCAACGATAACTGTGACACCAAGTCCAATTAGCACTGCATGCAAACTCCACTGCAAAAATGCATTTGCACAATTTGGTACCAAAACTCCTGTATTCCCCCGTTTGTTTGTAAGAGACGTGAACATGAACTTTGCATCAGTATGGGACAACAAAAAGGACTCTTGATAGGAGTATTTACCAGCCTGTGAATGTGGAATAGGCAAACAAGGCTCTTTCTTTGGTCACACTCACGACTTCTTTGGGTTCTGAACCAAATCAACATTTTCATTAGAGTTGGAGTATCAAGATTTGTAGAGCAGGGCATCTTTAAAGCCACATTAAGATGCTGTTTTGACTCTCATCTGTCCTCTGTGAAGAGATTCCTGATGCTGTGATTTGGATATTGCACTTGGCCATAAATTAATATTTTCAATGTGTAAGTAAAAAAAAGAAAAAGAAAAAAAGTTGGTTCATAAATATAAATGATTATAACATGCCCAAAGTGTATATACTTATAAATGTGCTGAACAGCGTACCTCTCATACTCATGGTCCTGGTATCTGTGATAGGGATCCTGTACTTCATAGATGTCTGAGTCATCAGAGTCTTGAGGCCAGCCCAGCCTCCCACTGTGAAACGGCAGGTTCATGTACTCCGGGATCTCCTCATACAGAGGAACATTCTCGTACTCCACTGATCCGTCGCCGTCCTCTCCACACACATCAGACTCCCCTATGCAGCTCCTGGGTCGCTCCAGGCTCCTCTCCCCCCGGGTTGCCTCCACACTGGTACAGTCCAGGGACTGTCCTCCCTTGGCGAGCAGCTTTGGCAGCATCTTGACCGACAGCCGGAGCTCCAGCAGTTTCCGGAAAGAAAGGCTCCTCTTGTGAGAGTCGGCCCGGGTTGCCAGGTCCGCTGCAGAGAAGGACTGCGCCCTCTGTTTGCCCCCCAGAGCCGGGGCCCGGCTTTTTGGCGGCACGCTGCTCCTGGAGGGCATCTGCCGGCTGAAGAAGGTGACGCAGGGTCGGGTGAAACGCCACGGCGTCTTCTCCTGGGGAGGCGCGGGGAGCTCCCTCATCGGGGTGTTAGCATGCGGAGGTGCGGGAGGGCAGAAGGAAGGTGGAGGCGGAGCTGGCAGGCTGTGTCTCTGAGGTTTCCTCGGTGGTGCTCTGGGTGACTGCTGGTCCTCGGCAGAGAACGCTTTCCTGGCGTTGACCAGCGGAGGATGACAGCCCAGTTTGATCTGCTTGGGGAGGCTGTGCGTGATCGGGTAGCGCTCAAATTCACCGTACCCATCCTCCTTTTCCTCGTCCACACATTCCTTCGTGTGGCTCACTGGGTCAGGATGTGAGAGCAGGTCTAAGGAGTGGGAGGTGTTTTTATTAAGAGAGGGGGTCAGGTGGACTGATCTGTAGAGGCGAGGGGAGAGTGAGGTCTGACGAGGAGGGGGCACAGGAGCATCGATTTCATCCTCTCCCACACTGGAGTCTTTCTGGTGTAAAAGTTCCTCACATGAGAGCCGTTTCAGTTCCACTGAAGTGAGAGACAGACCAGCTAGACTCCCCTCAGCCCCCTGCACCTCATTCTGCTCCTCCGTCAGCTGATCCAGGGCACCGCCCTCCAAACCATCCTGCCTCACCAGGGCTGGCTTCTTAAGTTTACGCGGTTGAGGGACCGGAAGAGGCTTACTGGGGGCGGCGGGGACTTGCAGGTCGGGTTGTAACCCGGCGGGAGGCTCCCTGTGTTCCGTCTGAAAACGCTCTTCGGACAGCTCATGGGGAACGATCGCGGAGACGAAGATGATGCTGCCTGCAACATCACAGGCTGAATTAGAGTTTGTTAAAGGTGTGCTTTGTGTCTCAGTCTGTACCTCTGCTTTTGAAACGTCCGGCTCAGCAGCACCTCCCTGATGTTTAACCCCCTCTGAGGCGTTCTCTTTCTGCTCCTCAGTCCTCTGTGCGTCTTTGGTTACAGAAATCCTGTCCAGGTGTCTTTGTCTTTGAGGTTTATCCCTGGGCTTTTTGCTCCTATCTCCACTTTCAATCTTCTCCTCTACAGCTATATCCTCTTCCCTGTTTTTCTCTTGCGTCCTCGTCCTTCCTTCTGTAGAAATCCCATTCTGCAACACCTCGTTGTGCAAATCGCTCCCATTCTCAGTTCCGTTCTCCAGATGCCGGGACGGAGAACCGTCCTTTTGCCCACAGGAGCAAGTGGGAATGATGTAATCCGACTCTCGTTTGTTATCCTCTGATAAAATCCCATTTTTGGAGTAGAAAAGCGAAAGGCTATCTCCCAAAGTTTCCTGTTGTTCCTGAGCCAGGATTAGGGCTTCGCTGGGTTTGGGTGGTGGGGGTGAAACAGGGGGAGACGAGCTGGAGGATTTGGGAATGCATGGTTTGGGGGCGACAGCCGGCTTAGTTCTCTTGAGAGTAGCAGGGGAAGGTTGGGAGACGGCAGAAGGCTGGGAGAGAAGACCTGGTTTTGGGGCGATGGGCGGGGGAGAGGGTTTGGTGGTAGCAGGGAGTTTAGGTTTGGGAGCTAATGGAGGCTTCTTCACACCTGCAGACAAAGACAAAAATAATTCACTCACACTTCCATTTTTAAATGATGCAACACCAGAACAGCACAGAAAAAAAAAACATGCTTCATCATCACCTGCTCCAACACGAGCAGCTGCAAGCTTTAAGGTTAAACCTCGGGTCAAAAGATCAATCTCAGGGTCAGAGGGGGAGAAGTGAGGGCTGAAGTGATGGAGGGATCAAATAAAGCTAAGGATGCATTCACTAAATGTTCCATGATTTCTCATAAAGCAATTGTCTGATTAGTTAAACACTGATATGGTAAATAAAGCCACTGGTGTAAAAAAAAAAAAAAAAAAAACCAATAAGAAAAGGAAATCAGGATAATTTCCCTGAAATCAACAAGTGTTTGTACACTGCTTTGAACAACATGTACAGTACATCTCATGTCTTTATTATATTTTGTCAACAAAGCATCAAGGACTAATATTAAAAACATGCTGATTTTGTCCGAGTCTTTCAGTTTTGTTTTTTTTCCCCCATAAGTTTGGTTTGAGCCAAGACTTGTTATAACTGAGTTACACACCAGGATAAAGTCCAGTATGTTATTCTTTACTCCCTCTATGGAAAGCAAATATTTACTATCATATACAAATGGAAGAATATCGTGAGAAAAACAAAATGCCACCTGGTTACACAACTTAAAAAATAAAAAAAGATACAGTCACTACACGTAAAAAGTTGTGAATTAAGATTATTGGCCACATTTTCCGCTTTCCAGCTGAAATTGTTGGCAGGCGGACACCACGAGAAGTGGAGTCATCGAGCGGATGTTTCCGAAAAGACAAACCGCTCAGCAGCCCCCCATACACGCTGCTCTGAGCCCGACACCAAACCCCCCTTCAAAAGTTACTGAATTAAAAGAAACTGGCTTTAAAAAGAAAAAAAAACATTATGAGGGAAGATTAACTAAATAAACTTATTGTAATGAGTGCCGTTTTCAATTCGGCATATATATCATGTTTGAGAAGTATAACTCTATGAAGTGGTTCAACCAAATGTCTCCTAAAAGCCCTCCATGGTATGGCGGTGATGGGTGGGAAAAAAAACTTAAATCTGTATTGTTCTACGACTTGGTGGTTTATCTATGAGCCGCATTTGCCAGCTCGTGCTTCCAATAACATTAAAGGACCAATAAAAGGATTTACTCAGAGATACACGAGTAAGAAAGGTAGTAACATTAAACTGCACGATTTTTAAGCGGAGTTTGGCCTTTTATGTTCTCGCTGCCTGCAACATGGAGCTCCAGCCTCCAGGTATCTTTTAGGTCGTAAAGAAAACAAACATTAAATTTAATGGCACATGTCCAGATGAGTCAAACTGAGTGCCTCTCTGCACATGTTAACGGATTAATAGATGTTTACAATGTAGTTTGTTACGGAGTCTGACTCGCTGCATCAACAGCAGGACAGATGTTTTTAAGACAAAGGATTTAACCCCTACAGATGCAACACTAACTTTCATTTTAATACGAAATTTAGATTTTTTTTTAAATATTATTTGAGTTGTGGAGGTTTTTGTAGAAAGTAGCCCAAAAAAAAGAAACCATGTTCTCTTTTATATAGTTTTATAAGCTGTTATTAAGAAAAACTGTAATTAACTGTGGCTGAGAAGAAAAAAAAAACCCAAAACAAAACAATAAAAACATCATCCTTTATGAGACAACTTTTCTCTTTCCCATCTAAGACACTGAAACCCTTTTTGTTTAAAGCTTTAGATAACCACAAAATACGAGTTTTGCTAAGTTAAGTTAGCTCCCACATGAAACAAACCTGTGCTCATGACTCCCGACTGGATCCTTTCTCCATGCGTAAATATACTTTCAATGGAATTGCGAGAAAATTTGCGTTTTCCTCTCCGTCGACACCATTGTCAGTTAAAACAGCTTCAGGGTGAAAACATGCAGATCCATCTGCCTTTGTTTCTTATCTTGTAGGCGGATGCACGGATAAAGTTTTTACGCCAGATACTTTTTCCATTTTTCCCGAAGTTTTCAGCCACGGCGCTTTTCCCAACAGTGTCAAGTACAATGCAATGTATCAATGCACTTCCTGTCGAAGGTTAAAAAAAATAAATGCTGTTAAAAAATGTTAAATCCCCAAATACTGGAGTGTAAATATGTTTCTATTTAGATTGATCAATACATCACAAGTGTTATTCTTAGAATTACATCCACGTCAAGTTAAGTTAATTTATGCACACCTTTAATGTAAATACATTAAGAACTCAACCTCATGTAAGTTAACCTGTCTGTGACATCGTAAAATACATTTTTTTAAATATATTTTTTATTATGATGTTACTTCAGTATCTGTTGCGTTGCACTACTCACCACTGCATTGTTCTTGTACATATTAGCTTATTTTGTTGTTGATATTGAACAGCACACCCTTGTACTAAAAGAGAGGACAGTTCACCGAAGTGAAATTCCTTGGTCCTCTGGCCAATAAAGCAGACTCTGACAAATTGTTACAAACAATAAAAATGTTATTTTGAAAATGTGTTTCCGGGGGAATATTTTTGTTTGCTTTACGAATCCTTTCCCAACGGCTGGGGGCCGGCAGCCACTCGCGACCACTCCAAGCGCTCGTGAGCACGAAAGTGCTTGTTCGTTACTCGCGAGGAAGTGCCTTTCAAACCTTGGCATTGTGGGTATTGTAGTTTCGAACGAAGTTTAGCAGCTGCGGCTAACTCCCAACAACTTCTCAACGGCTGTTCTGGACTATTGTCGCCTACAATTACAGAATGCGAAACGGGCCGTGTACAAATGGCGCAGAGCAATGACGGAGGAGTTTGACGAAGATGTGGTGTTTGAGGTTTGTATAAACGTCGCTGCTTGTTAGCAAAAACTTGTTACTGATGCTTTGTCATACCGCTCGACCCCTGAGGTGGGTTCTTTAACGACAGCTAGCACAGAAATATAGCCTAGCAAGTATTGTAGGTGTGCTAACCTCTCATTAGCAGCTGTTTGTCCTGTTGCCATGAATTGACAAACCAAAACAAATCCACATATTTGGCTGGCTGCTTAGTATTTGTCCTACCAAGGAGCTTTTGTGGTCATGAGAGAGGCTGAGCCGGGTGTTGGGTTGCTTTTGTTGCTGGTGTTTCATCAGACTGGTTTTTAAAGGTGGGGTGGGGATGACCAGATCCAATGCGTCGGTTCTGGAAAACACACACATACACACACACACGGAGCTGTATCTGTCTGGGTGGTGACAACATGAGCTGCGACTTCGTGTGACAATGCATGTGAGTAGCATTTAAATTGCTTCATAACTACTGCTCTGACATGCAGCATTTAAAGATGCATGATAGTTTAAATTCATGAAAATAGAGACCAAAAACAACAGCATAGAAGAGGAAAATGTTGTCAATGCAGCTGAGGAGAACTGGGTCATGCATCTGTTGTACCTATTCTTGCATCTAGATATCTTGATTTTAATGGCTGATTTTTAGATGTGAGCTTTTCTTTATTCTGGGTTAGAAAGTACATGAGTTGTGTGTATTAGAAGATTAGGTTGTTACGTGATGTGTGGCGCTTACATTTAGTCTAGTTTCCATGCAGGAGAGAAGAATTTAAAAGAAGTCTCAGCTGGAGGTAGAGGCTCAAAAGACAGTACTGACATCTGCATGAGTGTATGATGAATAACAGATTCACATGTGAAGACACTTTGGCTTTACAGCGTTCCTCCCAGAGCAGAAAGTAAGAAGTACTGATGACTCCTGAGAGAAAGTAGACCAGCTTGACGAATACTTTTCCTCACCTATTGGACACCGTCACTGAAAAAAAACTAGGGCAAAACCAGCACCAGAGAGTCAACCCAACCCACATCCATCTCCCTCCTCGGCATTCATCTGGCACTATCTTGCTTTTTGATTCTGCAACTATGGCTCAGTCGCTCTCTCTTTCTTTGCAGAACTCCCCTCTTTTCCAGTACCTGCATGATTTAGGCCACACAGACTTCGAGGCATGTCCAACGGCATCACAGGATGAAGACTACGGTGGACAAGAGGGGGGCGGCACATCTCCTGATGGAGCTGCACAGAACATTAAAGTGAGGTCCTTCTCCAATCTTGCACACACATTTTACATCATACCTGTCCTCCCGTTATAAAATGATTTGTTTATGTCAACTACCCAACTTTATGATCTTAAAGGGGAAGTGTATCTTGCACATAGGGACTTTTAACCGGCAAAAATAACAAAACAATTTTTGATTGGATCTGTTGCACATCCAGTCCATCATCATCTGCTCAAAAAAAAAATCACATTAGCTTCATAGCAATATATTTCATTTAACAAAGACACTATTAGTGTTTGCTCTGTTAAAGGGTGTGGCTCCTACTACCTCTCCAATAACTAGACTAGAACAGTCTGCGTTGCTGCCTCGGGGCTATGTGTGTCACTTTGTCACTGTTTGACCTGTGCAGTCAGACAGAAAGTAATACATATGACTGTCAACTCTATCACTGCAAATTAGTGACCACAGACTGTTATGTTCACTGAAGGGCTCTCAACAACCACATGGAGGTATTTGTAAGTTTAAGTTGCATGTTCTTCATTCAGCCGATTCCTGTTTAGTTTTGTTTTAATAAAGAGAGACTCTGACCGATGTGCATCTCGCTCCTGCTGCTGTTCTCTTCTTGCCAGAGATAGCACAAATCTGATTACTGCCACCACACTGTGACGTGATTCCTGCCTCCTCTCCCAGTGTGTCTTATATTGATGTCATTTTTTTTTTAATTTAATCTGTGTGCACCCCAGCTATGTTGGGCAACTTGTGAATACTTCTTTCATTCATCCAATTGTAATGAATTTAGTTTGAGTTGGTCTGTGATTCCATAAAGACTTTTAATGTGTCCCGGGATGCTCCGGATCACATGACCTGTTTCTCCCCCTCCTCTCAGGCCAGGAAACGTTGTTGTGTTTGCTTCGTCCAGGAACTTTCCGTCCGTGTCACGCTTCCTCTCTGGTACACTGTTTTCGTAAGGAGTTAGGGATTGGGATGAGACAGGAAAGCTTTTGCCTCGTCCCTCGGTGACTGGTTTCCTGGAGCTCTGATAAAGTCGGAGCCGAGGCCAAACACCCCGTTCATGTAGACAGTGAACAGAGTTCTTCTAATGAATAAACGGACGCGTTGGCCTGTCAGATCATGACCTGATACGTATACGTGTGTGCAGTAACTTGTAAGTGAAGTTGAAGCAGGATTAGTCCAAACTCAAAGAAAGAAGGAACACAACAAAGGCGCCTGGTGAAAGTCTCAAGACTGGTTTTCACAAATACTACTGAGAACAATGAATGAATAACACTCTCCCTCTGTCAACCAGCACCACCACTAGTACAGCCCCTTTTCATTGTCCCAGGTGGGACTTGAATTAGGTTAAAGGTTGACTTCTCTTCACTGAATGAAGATTGAAATTGAAAGGCCTGACACCAGCATAGTTTTATGGGACTTTTTAGCATGACGTCATCGGCAGACAAACATAACTTTGTTTGGTGAAATTAAATATTAAGCCATGATTAAACTGTACATCCAGATTCTGTTTGGTTTTGTCTCGCTGGTTAAACATGATAGGGTTGTCACAATACCAGATTTGTAAAGGTCACATATTCTCCTCCTCTTCAACCATTTTAAATAAGTCTCAGAGCTCCCCAAAACATGTGTAAAGTTTCTAGTTCGATTTGATCATGCCTATGAACCTCTCTTTTTCATCCCTGCTGAGAACAGGCTGTATCTGTGTCTGTAGCTTTAAATATGTAAATGAGCTGCACAGATACATTGCCAGTGTATTTGTGCATTTAAAAGGTTAATTAAATGAAGTAAAGACTTACTATCATGTCCCTTTGTCTATGCTGAGTGTGTCTGTTCATAGCATAGTGGTAGTGGAAGCTGCAGTGATCCCTGAGACACAGCAGGAGAATACTGATGAGTTGGAGCTGACTGTAGTGGAGGATGGAGGATTTAATACAGTAGAGAGACGTATGGGAGTAAATGTACGTGAATGCATCATCTACTGTATGTTGGAGCATCAGGGGGGATGACACTACAGAGAGGCCTGCACAGAGTTGTGGCCCACTTGTGTGGGGCAGTCCTGAAGCTTGGCCTACAATCAATAATCAATACTACTGCGGCCTTTAGACTAATAACACTTGTACCCCCCCTTTATTAAAGCATTCTCACTCAAACATCCAACATGAGGCTTGTTTATGTACAGAGCTTTTCACCGAAGCCACAAAAGCTCATTAGCACGTTGTAGATCCTATTTACGATTGAGCAATACCTACAGTTTGGTGTTTTGTTTTTAAGCTCTTGCAAGAAAGAAAACTTGCAGCATTGCAGAAACGTTTTAGGTTGTTTTTGCAAAAAATGTCAACACACAATAAAATTTGAGTGACCACGTCGCTCTCCGTTTGTGTTTGGATGTCTCAGACTGTTTACAGAGAGGAGTCAACAGTCCTGCGAACGCTGGGACTCCAAGTCAGCAAGACATTAAAAAAAGAAAAACTAAAGTGTGTGTTTCCATGTTGTTTTTCCATAAAGGGATGAGCAGACTTGTTTCTTTTTCTGGAGCTAAAAGAGTCCTTCCTCTGCAATCTTGAAACATGCATTTTAAAGTTTTATTGTTGCTGAAAATGTAAACATTTAGTTAAAGTACCAAAACAGGAATTCGACAAATGTGGTTTTTGTGTTTCTAAGAACACACATTGCTCTTATTGTTGTTTCCCCCAAAAGAGTCTGTCTCCTGGGAGACTCCTTTGTACCGTGAGTGTGGTTGTTTGTTAGTGCTTGCTGTTTTTATTCAACTGATATACAGCCAAGTTAGGAAAAGCACTAAAAGGAGACTGAAACACTCGCAGGTGAATCATTTAAAAAAAACAACAACAAAAAAACCCGCTCTGTAATAAACTTAATATGATGGGATTCTAACATTTCCCCCGTGTGTGATTGGCAGGGAGGACGCTTGTGGAGAGTGGCCGAAGCCCTGTGGAGATGGAGTCCGTTTCATCAGGCGGCTGCATCCAAAAAGCTGGGGCAGCAGCTGGTAGGTAGAATAAGAAACAGACAGGAATGCTGGTACTGAAGCACCTTTTTTCTTTTCTTTTTCTCAAAATGTGTTTCTCCTTTCTCGTAGGACGGCGTGTTCGGCCAGTACTCGGTGAGGTGCATTCTGGACCAGGACGTGCTGCTGCAGGAGGATGTGGAGTTGATCGAGCTGTTGGACCCGGGTCTGCTCACTCTGGGCTCGCCCCCCTCCTCCTCTTCGTCCAGCCGAGCAAACACCCTGCCCAGACCGAGCCTCATAGCCAAGCCATCACTATGGTATATTGTTAGGCAGGAAACACACACAGGTGGCAAAACATGGGCTGTAATACATTTCAATAAAAACACAATAGACTGAAAACATGAGCTTTCTGGCAAAGTCAATATGTTTACTAAATTCTCTCTATTTTTAATAGTAGAGAATAATAGAGAATGGAAATAATATTCTGATATTGTGAGGTGTTGATTCCATGTATTTAAAGCTTTTCATGTGAGGACTGATTTCAAGATGAGTATTAGTCCTCGAGACCTTTGACATTTCCCAGATAAAAAAAATACTTCCTAAGTTCTTAGTAGAATCAAAATGTCCTGTTCTATCTGGAATTCCAGAGAAAACAATGGAGGAGATGAATAGCCAATAAGACTTTTAAAGGTTATAGTCACAAACATATCTTCATTTGGTTATTATTGGCTGCCAAAAACATCAAATAAAAGCTCTGTTTCTTCCTACTTTGCCGTAAAAAGATAAAATGCAGTTTTTTCTCAAGTCCTTTAAACTTTCTCTTAAAACTTTTTCTCTCCCCTTTGTAATCAGGTTGGGAAGACAAAATGTACTGTATAAGGTGGCACTCATCTAAACTCCCTCCTCCTCTGCTCCCTCAGGGACATGGCTGGTTTGGTCGGCCTGGCTGCAGTCCTCCTCGGTCTCTGCTCCATCTCGGAGGGCCTGTGGTCGCTGGCGGCGGCTCCGTGGAGCCTGCTGCTGCTGGGCTGGGCGGGGCTGCGGGGTTTCACGCTGTGGAGACGGGCCCGCATGCAGAGCGCTGTCCACGCGCGGGTCACGCAGCTCCAGCTCCTCGTCCACAACAGCAAGACTCTGACGGGGCACGCTCGCAAAGCGTTGCGCTTGGTGCAGGAAACGGAGGTCATCTCCAGAGGGTTCACCCTGTAAGTGCACTCGTTTATTTCTTTTTTTAAGTCTCCGCCTTCAAACACATCAACCAATCATATGATGCAAATGTGCATTTCCTGTCCCGTCTCTGTCTGTCACCTGCATTGTTCAAGCCTGCTGAGATGATTCACTACTTTTGTTGACGGCACTAGTTAACGTAGCTTCTCAGGTTGTGCGTCCTGTGTTGTGATCACTGTTTGTGTCCGTCTGTTTGTAGCTTTAGCATCATCCAGAGAAAACACTGATTATCTCACATTACACTTCAATCACAAGCAGGAAAAGTTTCACATTTCTGGATATTATCTTTTCTTTTTTTTGTTAAAGTTAGACAAACATATTGATTCCACCCCAATGTCTGTAATGCCAAAGCATTACACACAGTTAACCTGGATTCCATCAAATACGACAAAGGAATAAAAAAACGTGTTCATTGTTCAACTTTAGTGCTCGTTGATTTTATTTGACTTCGGAGGAGCGAGGCGAGCTATTTCGCCCTGATTCTAGTCTTTGTGCTAATGTAGGCTAACCAACAGCAGCTAAAGCTTCCTGTGTAATACACACACATAAGAAAGGCCTCAATCTCTCTGTAAACAAGTCAATAAGCTCATTTCTCAAAGTGTCGAGCCGTTGCTTCAGTAGCATGTCTGTTGTCTCGTTAATCCCGACCTTGTCGTCTTCGTTTAGTGACGTTGTGTTCAGTGTTGTATGTACCCCCCTGCCTCTTCGGGACGTCTCCACAGTTGTATCACATTTCACTTGTCAAGTTTGCTCGACAGGGTGAGTGCGGCCAGCTCCTTTAGCAGGGCGGGGCCGGGGGGGATGCCACGGGGCCAGCAGCTGATTGGACTGAGGAAAACGCTGTACCGGGCGCTTCGATCGGCCTTCAGAGCCTCGCGCAGAGCCACTTGTCACATGCTGAAGGCATATCCTTTACCTGGAGAGAAGCCAGCACTTAGACAGAGAGTGTGTGTGTTTAGAGTGTCGGGAAATATCTTGAGGGAAGAATCGTTATTGTTTCAGTTAAACAGCTCTTACTAAATGTTGGTTCTTTGTTTGCGAGGTTGGAAACCCGAGAACATCTTTTTACAGTGGTGTACCCTTTTGTTGTCCAACATGCCGCTGAATCCATTTAGATGAATTGATGTTTATATTCACAAGAGCTGCAGATTCGATGTGTCCTTAACCCCTCCCCACGTTCCCTCTGAACTCGGAGATCGATAATGTGACGAACTACGTCTCTGCGGTGCCTCTGAAGGAGCTCGGCCTGGGCCTGGGTATCGAACACCTCGGAGACGAGCAGGCTCAGGAGCTGACTGATGACTACAGCCTTCCTGCACTGAAGGTAAGAGCACGGAGAAGACCGGGAGGCTGCAGGTAATTAAGACTGTAACAATTAGCAATACAGAGCAGATAAGATTTACAAACTGATTTATAGTCAGTGCTGAAAACAAAATCAAACCAAAGTGTGAAGCTTTCTCCTGTTATGAAAAGATTGATAGATCTTTCTTTTCCGAACATTAAATTTTAACCTGTCAGCACCGCTACAGCCAATAAAGTTCTTGAAGGAGCTAAAAGATGGTTTCATGGTGTTGTCTTTCTCTCCTGCAGATGCTGTTCCAGCTGTGGGTGGGACAGAGCTCTGAATGTTTCCGCAGGCTGGCTCTTCTCCTCTCACCTCAAAGAATAGAGGACTTAGAAGAAGGCGGATCCAAAGGAGACACCTCCCTCCCACCGTCTCCTCCTCTCCTGCTCCATCGCTCCATCGCTGCGGTGACCGAGCCCCTCCATCACGCGCTGGCCACCTGCCTCTGCGAGGTGCAGCGCAGCTACGACTTCCACCGACACTTTGAGACGCAGCTGAGGACCACGGGCTCCGACCGGACGGGCCGAGCCAGGGAGAAATGCCGGGAGCTCAACACCCTGCACACCTCCATCCGAAGCCTGCAGCTTCACCTCAAGGCCCTGCTCAGCGAGTGAGACACACACTCGCACAAAACATAAACCTGAGTGTGTCATGATGAGTGTTGGAAACGCCGTCATATCACCATGCAGAAGAGAAATAACGCAACGCTTCCGGAACGTCAACTCTCCTTTGTTTCTGATATGTTCAGGATGATCATCATGGAGGACGACCTGGAGAAGCTCATGGTGTCCAAAGAGCCGACCGAGTTGTCGTTTGAGGGTTACCAGGAGCTCAGCGACCGGCTGCACCAGCTGCAGCCTCACATGCAGGCCAGCGCCGGCTGCTGGGAGGACACCATCTGCCAGGTGGAGCGCATGCTGAGGCGAGCCAACGCCTGTCCAGGTTAGCTTCTTCCAACACTGACATGCACACACTGCTATCTACATGCTAGAGCTGTGGACTGTTGTAAACCCTCTCCAAATGAGAAAAACATTTTGAACTATTCCTTTAAATCCCTATATTTGCATTTTGTGTCTGAAGCTATAGTAGGTCACAACCTATGGGAAGTCCCTCTTCCTCAGAGTGGGACTTCCTGTAGGTTTGCATGCAGGTTAAGTATGTTAAGCTTCCTCCAGCAGTAAAGGTTCAGTACGAGGTCGCAGCTTTCACGTCCTGCATTTCTCCGTGTGCCATAAAATATTCACCAGACAGAGCAGTCACACCCCGCTTGTATTATGAAGCGTTCCACATTTTACACAGGGCCTATTCTTAGCTCAGACTTCCTCCTGTCTTACAATGACTCAAGACTGTTGCCGCTCATGGATGAAGTTTCTTCTTCACAATACAGACAAGAAAGAGAGCATTCAGATTTGTTTGGTTTTTTTTCGTTGTTTTTTGTAACAATCAGTTCACTTGATCTGTGCAGGTAACGCTGAGGCTCTGGAGCAGTGTGCTCCTCCTTTACCAGACATTCCTGCTCCGCCTCCATCTTACCCGTTGATCCTGGACCAGGATCCTGTGCCAGAGGAGCTGGTAGGATCAACATGTCTGATGACATCAAACAACGTGTTTCAGTCATTTGTGTCCGCTTAATTTCTGTCCCTCCTGCACCAGGAGTGGGAGGCCTACGTGTCAGACTCAGACTCTGACGGAGAAGGCAGAGGTTCCTGGTCGGACATACTGTCACCGGAGGAACGGGAACGTCAGCGGCGAGAGAGGGAGGAATCCCGTCGCGTCCTGTCGGAGCTGAAAGCTGTGCTGGGCTTCCGGGCGTCAGACGGGGAGAGGATGAAGAGGAAGCAGCTGCTCTTCAACGACCAAGGTCTGCAGTCACACAGCTCACCTGACAGATGTGACGAATGTGCTTGTAGAGACGCCATCTTTAAACAGAGGCTGTTTTAACTCTTTTTATTCTGGGGTTCCTTCACGTGGAGTCAGAATATAAACAAAGACTTCCTGAAAGAAAGCAGTTCAGAGTGTTTTAATGACAGGAATCTGTTTTGTCGTGTCACAGCTTCTGTTGAGAACTCAGCTGCTCTTTATTCAGTCATTGTTAAAATACATGAGAGGAATGTGAGCGGTGTCCTGTGTCTTCCTTTTTTTCAGCTGCTGTGACTCCTTCAGCTCGCGGTGAGGCTTCAGATCCTGCCACCGACCCGTCAGACGCTGTGACTTCTCTGGGATCTGCAGAAAGTTGCGACGACGAAGGAAATCACCTTCCAGAGCGCACGGCAGGAAGCGGAGGGGAGGAAGAGGATGGGAAGAACGGCAGGGTGAGGCCTGACCTCGCCTCCGAGCCGCTGACTGAGTTCAGCTGCGGCTCAGAGGCGGAGGAAGCGGAGCTGGGAGGAGCTCCGGTCTGTTCGCGAGGAGGGGGAGGAGCCTCGGAGCTGCATCAGTACGACGGCGTGGCGGCGGAGGAGACGGAGGGGCAGAACGGTTTGGACTGCTTCGTGACGCCTAAAGTCCCTGCTGTGTCTGTGATGGACAGACTGACGGAGATCCACGGCTCAGCGGCCATCAGCTTCAGTTCGGCCATCGCAGCTCAGGTGGCGGCACGCTCGCACTCGCTCATCGCCATGGAGGAGCAAACGTTTGGAGATGATGAAGAAGAAGAGGAGGAGGAGGAGGAGGAGAGGGACAGACGAACCCATGAGAAAAACTGAAATGAAAACCTCGCTGAGAAGAGACTGCGTTTATGTCTGATTGTCTTAATCGATGGGTCTCGTGTTACATCTTTAAATGTTTCTCAGATTTACACAAACATCCGTCACCCATCCGTCCGTCCACGTCACTCTACATCACCCGATATTCTTACCGCTCTCTTGCTGTTCAAACTCAGGTACCAGAACCACTAAATCAACATCTGACCCTCTGAGGTCAGAAGACCAGAATGTGTCTGCAGCGAAACTCGGTGACATCCACAAAGTATTTATCGTTCACAATCGTTCGACAGGTGTGGAAACAAAGACTGTCAGAAGTGTTTTTTTGTGGTATTCATCGAAGGAAGTGGTCATAAGTGCAGTTTTCTCATAAATCACTGTGATCAAAACTCTCCACACTTAGCTTCTGTCGGGAAGACTTCACATGGGTCAAGGCTGGAGGAACAACGATGTGTTCAGACAGAATTTAAGAGTAAACTAAATGACACTCAATTATCTGTTTTTAGCAACAAATTTAAATGTTCAATGAAGGAAACTTAAAGAGGTTAGAAGTGAAGGGAGAGAACTTTCTGCTGAGTTTTGAGCTCAACTAATGTGAACAGTCAGTTATTGCTGATGTGTCCTTTGCTATTTAGAAATGTTCACACAAGCACTCCTTAAAAATATTCAGACAGCCTGACTGACATGTCCAAGTTGACCTTTATACCAATAGTACCTGTAATTGGACGTACTTAAAGTATCAATGAAAAAAGTAGAATCCAATATGCTGGAATCAGCTGGTCCACTGGTCCTTCACCGGTCGGCTGATCACCTGCAGTGAATTTACCTCACTTTTATCAGCTCACAGCACACCTCTGAATCAGATTGTTCGTGGCTGTAGAAATAAAGCAGAAATTATATTTTTTAAACTACCTTTAAACGTACAGGACCAGAGCAGCACAAAATGTTTGCCCACAAGAGGGCGCCAAAATCGACACAAATCCAAAGTGTGATTTAATGTTCCTGTTTTTGATAGACGGCTCAAACTATGATTGGCAGAAATATTGAAAAACCTTCATATAAAATAGGTTATTGAAGTGTGTTGGTAAAGAAAACTAAAAACCAAATATGATTTAGGTGCTTAACTTTGTACCTAGCTGCACTGATTGGGTAAAGGATTGTTTCTTTCCACTGCTGCAACTGTTTGATTGAAACATTTCTGGTGTAACCAGGGAAGAATTTACTCTTCATTCTGTCTGAACTCATCCCAAGTAGAAGGACGCACTCGGCTGACGGTAATCCTTACAGACGGACAGATGACACAAACTCTGCAAGAGGAGGAGGAAGTCAGATTCTATTTTTACTAGGAGCGCTTTATTTTTGTCCAGTCCATCTCTCTGCTGTCTGACTGAACACAGCAGGGGGGATCACGCAGACATCCAGGTGAACATTCATTCATAATAATATTTGGAATAAAACGATACTGTATCAAAACTGAAACAAGGCTGTTAAGATAAGGAAGACTTGACACTTAATCTGAATGAATTGTGTGGCATGAATTCACTGAACTGTGCTGCTGTGAGGTTAAAGAAAAAATCAAATACTTGTACGGGTTTAGTTATTAAAAAAAAAAAAAAAAAGGTTTTCTGTCATGTGTGGGCAATCTAAAACCCTGTTTCATATAAAAGTTGCTGTAGGAGCCGTGATATATTCCCCCCCAACCCGTCCAACACCTTCCCAGTCTCTCTTGTCACCATGTCTGCCTTGTCCTGACCCTCTCTCTCTGGGATGAGCCCCCTCCCTCCCCCCCTCCCACCCCTTCTGCATTTTCCAAATGTGAAATAAATACCATTCTGGAAGTGTTCGTGGTATCCTCAAGTCTTTTCTGGCACTCATGTTTCAGGCGCTCTCACGGTGTTCGGGGTTACAAACAGGTTTGGTGAGTCACCTGATATGTTTTCAAGGATTTTGCATTTGTCTCACCCTCAACAGCTGGGGCTTCCTTTTAAAGCCATTCCTGCCTTTAGGGCACTAAACACGACCCTAGTGTGGTGGACTAAAGACTCAATGTGTAAATGCCCCCTGTCTCTGGATTTAATACTTTAAAGACAGGAAAAACTATAATTCAGTAACTTTAGCTTATTGACGTTTCAGTTTGGCAGCACATGTAAATCTCCCTGCAGGCGTCTGTTCAGTGAAATGTGCATCACGTGACATTTATTGTAAATATAAAACACCAATGAGCTTTAATCAGGTAATTGTTTTATTTAGGACGTTGTCTTTAATTACTCTGCCACCTAGTGGTCAATCCTATAGCTGCAGTTAAGCAGGATTTAGACCTCAAACATAGTATAAGAATTTTTGTATTACATAAAAACATTATGTTGGGGTTATTATTATGGGTTTTTTTTTAGACCGGCTACGACTCCATCGTTTTTATTTGTAAGTACCCAAGTCAATCCTTCAAATATCTTTTATATTCCTGTTTAAAGGATGTGATGGCATCTTGATGAGAGGTCTTGCAGGCTCGAGATCTCCTTCAGCTGATTCGGCATGTTTTACTCTGTGCTGCCTTCACGTGTCCCCGCAAACCTCCCGGTTTTTCAAAACGCGTGTTGAAAAGTGAAGTTTTGGTTGCTGCAAATTGTTTTACAGGATTTTTTTTGACATAATAGTCAAATATATCGTTCTCTCCCTCTAAGTGACATATTTACTTTTTATAAAATAACGTTCTCTATACATAAGAACAGGATGATGAAGGCGATATTAATTGAAACTGAATCTTAATAAAGTGTGGCCTTTATCAGGGTCAGTCGGTCTAATTAATTAATTCAGAAAATGTAATCATAATGTCTATTTCTCAGCCCACACTAAGAGGTGCAAAGCATTCCTCGTGTTTCTGGAAAGGCTGGTGGAAAAGTGTTTTGGTTTTTTTATTACTGAAAACTGGAGTGATTTAATCCTAAATATTTCCGGACCTATAAAACAAAACTTACAGTATAGCTTTGTAAAGCATAGTAAAACATACCCAATTTAATTCATACAATTAATAGAAAAAAGGGAAAGTTATGAGGGTTTTCTGAAGTACTGAGTGTCCCTGAAGGCAGCACCACACACAGCACTCCCACAGTCCCTCGCGCTTCCTTTTCCAGCAGCGCCTGCGATCATGGCGGACGTGGTTGCGGAGCAGGTTGCGGACCCGAAGCCAGTCCCAGACCAGGAGCTGAACGGGGAGGCGGAGGACAAAGAAGAGGCCAACCCTGTGGAGGAGACGGGGAAAAAGAAGAAGAAAAAGAAGAAGAAGAACAAGTCCGCGACGGCAGGTGAGTCTGACCGGGCTAGTTTGTAGCTACGACGCTAGCAGAGCTAATGTTACTTATTGGAGATGCGTCGAGTTAGCAGCAGTTAGCCTCCGCGCGCGCACAGAGTTTCCGGTTTATATCAAAATAAAGGTGTACGAGTTGTTTTCTTGATTAATTTGGATAAGAAAATAACCATTAAACGGTTAATAATATAGTGTCAGAGTGGTTGAAGGTAGTATTTATTTTGAAAGCCACATAGGCAAGATTAAAAAGACGTGCTGTATTAAAATATAAAAGTAGATTATACATTACGACTGCCGTATCTTTATGTAATTATTCAAAACGTTAACTTCACGTTTAATCTTGAGTTGATAACCTCAACCAATATCAAATGTTACCCATTTAGGAGAATTGTCAAGCTTAGTGAAATAAATATTTCCTTTTGCACGAAGAGATATAAACATGTAAATATTGCTTTGTAAATCTGACATAAATCATTTAAACCGAGTCAACACAATCAACAGTCATTTTCTACACTTTATAAGTCAATATGTGTATATGTATTAGTTATTTTAAATAATGTAAAGGTCTTGCAGGATATTTGTCTGGCTTTTAAAGAAATCGTGGAAAAAACAAAATAGACCGAACTGCAGGATTTATTTTGAAAGTTACGCCGGAAGTAGGGCTGTGTAAATACGACAGGCTTGACCCTGATCCTCATTAGCCATGCGGGTTGTGAGCGGTGTGCACGGTGTCGCTGTCAGGCCTTATGAAACACGCCGGGCTTTACTCGGATCCACATTTAGGAGCTGTGTCATGAACCACAGCGGACTGAGCTGTGATTTAGGGTTTAATTAAATGTAAACACAACAACACGGTGATCTGACTGCTCCTCTTAGTAGCTGTTATCATTGCTGACTGTGTTGACCCTCAGCCAAGTTTTCCTGTTTCGTAATTCCTCCTCCTGCTGGAGTTATTATGCAAGAAAGATGATTTCTCTGTAATTAACTTAACCTATCAACATAAATACAAACGCACTGTGTATACTTTCATCTCTATAATCTCCATCATAGATCCTACAGTGTGGACACATGTCATGTTCACAGCTTTTATAGCCAACACAAGGAACAAAGAAACACATCTGCTTGATTTCTTGCAGCAGTTTTGAAACGTTAACATTTCATTGTGTGGAGAAAATAAACCTGGATGTTTTGTATTTGAAGGGAGATGTGCTGCGATCTTAATGTAATCTTTTTCAGAGTTTAAACTTAAATTAACATCTGTTTGAAAAGTTGTTGATGTAAAGAAGGGCGTTATCTGGGTTTATTCATTTTGTGGCTCAACTGTAGAAGTGTGCTGGAGTAGTTATCTGTGTGTCTGCTCTACACAGATAAAACACACTTTAAAGACATTGACAGGGCTTTCACACTCGCAGAAAACTCTGGTCTGGCTGGCTCGAGGTGAATTCTCTGGTAGAGATGTTTATATCCGTTTACTGCAGCACGGCGCATCGAGCGTCTGCACCAGACTGCTACCATCTCTGTGCACGTAATGAAACAGCTGCATCAAGTTTTCGTTCTTTTTTTAAGCTCTTTTGTTGACGCACCTGAAACATTTTAGAACGGTTGAGTTGTGATCACATTTTTGCTGATGTTTAATTTCTTTTAAAGATATTTTACTTACACAGTGGTTTGTTAGGGACGAAGCATTAGCAGCTCCTCTTCACATGACGCTTCCTGTGTTTCATTTTATCTCGTCTTAGTTCATTAATGTGACCGTGATCTTTCCAGAGAAGATTTATCACAAGTACTCAAACCTTTCCAAGTGCTCGTCATTATAAATAAACTGCAGACGCCGTGGTTGATGAGTTCATGCGCCATGTTGAAGCCAGATCCCTGCATGGACTTCTTTAAGTGCAGTCAGGAGGAGCTCATTTTCAAAGATGCTGCCGATATGAGAAGAAACTTTCTCGCTCTTCCCACATCCCCCCTCTGCGTTCTGCTGCGTGCGCTGACTCAGCAGAACCTGCCTGCTGCTGCCCGTGGGTTATTTATTGTCCTGTGTGTTTGTGCGTGTCCTAGTTGTCGACGATCTCTCCGTTTGCTCGCAGGCGCTGAGGCGGAGGCCGACGGAGTGACCGAGGTGACCAAACAGCTGGAGAAACAGGCGATAGAAGACAAAGAGAAAGAGGAGGATGGCGAGGAAGGTGACTGTCGTCGCACGGCGTCACGACGCACATCGTGTTGATGCTGCACGTGTTAACGTCGCGTGAAGCTAGCATGACAACATGTTTGTTTACCCACACAGACGGAGACGACGGAGAGAACTCTGCAGGCAAGAAGAAGAAGAAGAAAAAGAAGAAGAAGGGACGTAAGTTGTGCACATTCTGATTGGACGGTGCTCACGCTGAAGGTTATAAAGCAGCGTCGGACCTCACCTGAAGGTTCGCCCGTGTCGTCTTTACTTAGTCTGATTGTCTTCTCTTTTTTTTCCAGCCAAATCTCAGACCGATCCCCCGTCTGTGCCCATCTGTGAGTTATACCCGAGTGGAGTGTTTCCCATCGGACAAGAGTGTGAATACCCCACCGTGCAGGACGGGTAAGAACACACACACACACACACACACACACACACACACACTCTTCTGTTGATGCTCGTTTACTCTTGAGATAGAAACACATTGTTTTATTTGGACTTTGCTTTAATGTTTCGTAGCTTTTAAAGTTTTTGCAGGACAATAAGGACATTAGTGTCTTCCTCTTGAGCATCACATTCTCTCACTTCACCTGACGATAACGCTCTTTTAAATATAAATATATATATATATATAAAGCCTCTCAGATAATAATAATAATAATTTACACTTTATTAATCCCACGAGGGGAAATTCAGTTTTTACACTCTGTCTAACACACACATAGGCCGAGATACACACTCATGCACAAACAGGTGATACAGATGATAGTGAGATGTGTATCCACTTCAGTGTTTAAACTCTTTTCAAGTCAAAATTTAAAAAAAAAAGAAGGAACAAGGTTCTTTTCTTTCAGTTTGAATGAGTTTTTATATTCAGAGGTCGTTGACCCTGAACAGCTGATTGAGGCGTGTGGATGAGTCGTAAACATGCTCACTGTTGGTTCATTATTGCTGCTTATCTGACCTTACGGTCCAGAACATGAACTCTTGTTGTTGTTGTGTTCTGCCTCCAGCCGCAGCGCTGTCTGGCGCACGACAATCGAGGAAAGGCGGGTGATGGATAAAGCCAACGAGGAGGTGTGGAGCGACTTCAGACAGGCAGCCGAGGCGCACAGACAGGTCCGCCAGCACGTCCGCGGCTTCATGAAACCCGGCATGACCATGATCGAAATCTGGTGAGACTTCCTTTATCACTTCCTCCGTCACACTCTCCTCTTGAAAGGAACCGCTCCAGGCTCCACTTACTACATGAAGTGAGTTGTATTGATACGAGACTCGTCAATACAGCGGTCAGTCAGCGCTGTAGCGGTTACTGTCAGCTCAGTGCAGTTTGAATGGGTTGTGTTGATCTCTCGTGCGTCCCCGCAGCGAGCGGTTGGAGGACTGCTCTCGTAAGCTGATCAAGGAGAACAAGCTGAACGCCGGCCTGGCCTTCCCCACGGGCTGCTCCCTGAACCACTGCGCCGCCCACTACACTCCCAACGCCGGAGACACCACCGTCCTGCAGTACGACGACGTCTGCAAGATCGACTTCGGCACGCACATCAACGGTACGGCGGGCACTTCCTGCAGCGTGCTGATCTGTGATGATGCATTTAAGGCGAGCTCGGTGCACTCAGTGATCAGAGTAGGGAACACTTTGACTCTTTAACAAAGTAATGAAACTAACATGCAGACGTTGATCTCTCCTTTTTCCTTTTATTGTGGGAATAAAAACGGAAACAAAGAGCGACCTGAAAAAAACTCAGGATTGTTTATCTCCACTTCTGAGAATTTCATAGAGCTAGAGATCAATATTTAATCCACTCACTTGCGTATACCACTTTCAGTCTTCATTTTTGGACCTTAACTTCTCATCAATCAATAAATATGAACTTAATGTTGATCATACGTGAATAGAAAAAAAACCTCAGCAAAGCCAGATTTCTATAAAAGTAAAACCATCGAACGAGCCGACTAAAAAAACATCCGCTGAATGTTGTTTTCTGCTCGTTGTCTGTTTTCAGGCCGAATCATTGACTGTGCCTTCACCGTCACATTTAATCCAAAGTACGACAAGCTGCTGGAGGCTGTGAGAGACGCCACCAACACCGGAATCAAAGTATGACCAACACACACACACACACACACACACACACACACACACACACACACACACACACACACACATCTTTTTTTACGGTGGGGTCCCCGGAGCTGATGACTTCCTGTTTCTGTTGCAGAACGCCGGCATTGATGTGCGTCTGTGTGACGTCGGAGAAGCGATTCAAGAAGTGATGGAGTCCTACGAGGTCGAGCTTGATGGCAAAACATACCAAGGTTGTACATCTATATTGATTGTTTACCTTTTTACGTATATTACTAAATATGATGACATCACAAAACGACAGGTTTAGCTTTTGTGCTTTCAGTGCTTGATCTTAAATGTAGTAAGATCATTAAAAAATGAATCTTAACAGTGAAACACTTTGAAGAAATTGTCTCACAATCTTTTTGTTTTTTAAACTTGTTTCATTTTCAGTGAAGCCGATCCGAAACCTGAACGGTCATTCAATCGGTCAGTACAGAATACACGCAGGAAAGACTGTGCCCATCGTTAAAGGAGGGGAGGCGACGAGGATGGAGGTGAGTTCGCTGCATCCAGCTCTCTGTCTCTGATTCGTCTGAAATCCTGAACACGCTCTGATTGTTGCACCATTTTGTCTTTTTTTGACAGGAGGGAGAGGTGTATGCCATCGAGACGTTCGGCAGCACAGGTAAAGGTGTGGTGCACGATGACATGGAGTGCTCTCACTACATGAAGAACTTTGACGTGGGCCACGTCCCCATCAGGTAAGAACCTCTGCGTGCTCGTTTCTTATTGGTCCCCAGTTTCGATCGATATCTAAAATCACTGTTATTGACTTCCCTCCTTGACCTTCAGGCTTCCCAGAGCGAAACATCTCCTGAACGTCGTCAACGAGAACTTTGGCACGTTGGCGTTCTGCCGTCGCTGGCTGGACCGTCTGGGCGAGAGCAAGTACCTGATGGCCCTGAAGAACCTGTGCGACCTGGGCATCGTGGACCCCTACCCACCGCTCTGCGACACCAAGGGCTGCTACACGGCTCAATTCGAACACACCATCCTGCTCAGGCCCACCTGCAAGGAGGTGGTGAGCCGGGGAGACGACTACTGACAACCCCACTCAAGCCACAGCACCACAAACGCCCCCCTTCACCTCCACGCAGCACCTCCACACCCTCGTTAGCAACTCCCCCTTCAGAAAAACAGCCAGAAAATAAAGCCTGAGAGCAGCTCTGAGGGATGCTAAATGCTACTGTATTCTACCCACAATGCACCACTCTCAGCTTGCACGGAAGAAGGACTGGCTTTCTGAGTTTTCTGTCATAACCCACAGCTAAAGAAATCATAAAAAAGAAAAAGCCTCAACGTCTTTCTGTGGGAGGAAAGATTATAGTTTCCTTCAACATCCTGCAGACCTCATTTTTCAAATCTCTAATTAACTGTTTGACAGTTACAGAGTTAATTAAGCTGCTGCTCAGGCTAATGCACCCCCAGTATTCATACAGCCGTGAGCGTGGGAAACCCCTTTAATTTTCAAAGTTTCTCTGGCTCCACTCTGAGCCTCCAGTGCTTTAGTGCTCGAGTTAAGTTAAGCACAACTGCTACTGATGAGTTGAAGAAGTGGTTATGGCGATGCATGGCCAAAAAAAAATCTCTGCAAAGGACAAATCCTAAAATGTAAAGCTCGGGATGTCGTAGGAATAAAAGCCGACTACATACAGGCGGCGTGCATCTGCAGCAGCTGCTGTGTGTTTAGCTTCTGTTGCTAACAGGAGGGAACACTGCACTGTGGCCCCACTAGTCACCGTTTCTGTGATATTTGTAAAATATCTTTGAAATGGTTGCTGCCACTGTATGTTCCCGATTGGAAAAGCTTCATTTTGAAATCCCTGAAAATGTTTTTGTAAGAAAAAAAAAAAAAGATTAAAATGGTTTTGCTCATTCGACGGTGTCATCTATTCTGATGTCTCTAATTACAGCACATGTAATGAAGCGGTTTCTGCTAAATTAGGGATTTTGGACTTTTACTATCATAAAGTCAAGCAAGACACTCGCATGTTTTGTAGAAAAATGAAAAAAATATTCTCGTTTATTGAGGTAATTTTCTCTAGAAAAAAAAAATTGAGGTAACAATTTGCATAGTATAACTTTCATAAATTTACACACACACAGAAACACACATCCATGGAGTAGTTACCAAAATGTGTCACAAAATGGACAATGGAGGAGGAAGAAAAAAACAGTATGAAGTGTGCTTTAAATCAACCCCTTGATGAGAACTCAGAGGAATCATGGTTGAGGCGGAAAATAAACTTTTTTTTTTTTACAAATTCTCCAGCATGGAGATAAATATCACAATCTGTATACACTGCAGACATCTGTGTAAATGTGGATATTGTACTAAACAGGAGGTAATACAGCATGTACACACATCTACTTGATGGGAGAACAGCAAAATCTGTCGTCTGCTGGTGGTTCGAACAATCTTTGAAGAAAACCTTTAAAAAACAGTCGACAGCCTCTTTTTGTCTTCAGCCTCTGAGAAGGTATAAAAATACATTCATAATTTAAATGCTGGTGTGGGTGGGACTGCAGCTGTGCAGAAACCACCACGCTGAATCAATAGCAACTATAAAAATATATAGACTTTGTCAACAAAAGGGCACTTTTCAAGTACACTAGTATGTGTCCGGTTTGGGATGGTTCACACTGAAGAAAATTACATTCTGGTGCAGAGAGGTGGCAGCACATAGCTTTAAAAAATTCCCATTGGAAAGTTTCCCCCTCTGAGTTGAAGAGGAAAGAAAATATAAACCCAGCAAACGAACCGTTTTAGAAAATGCTGAGAAGTGTTTCCATACTCTTCCCCCCCGAGGCTTTGGCTTGAGGTCTGCCCTTTTTTTTCCCTGACAGACTTAGGAGACCTTCAGAGGGGAAACATACACTTCGTTCCCTTCTAGTTTACACAAATATGAACCAAAACTGAGTAAAATGTGATGCTGATAAAATCTGTTGTAGGATTTACTGCATTTCTGGCAGGAAACTTGTTTATGTCTGTCAAAAACTTGACTTGTGTAGAAAACTGGGAGGCCAAAACTAGTGAATGACACTTTACCACCCTACATCCAGTTCCATGACAACTATCTAAAGTGACTGAGAAAGTTGATTCAAACGAACAGCATATACAATCAACGATCCACTGTATGCAGGTAAGCAAACGTGGATGCACCTGTACGACCTGAAGAGGACACTTAAAGTCGTGTCGTCACAGTCTGTTGGCTGCTACGGAGACACATCTTGGCTGATACTTTTTTTTTTTTTTTTTTTATAAAGATACAACTGTACACGAATCACAAACATCACCATCTTTAAAAAATACCTACATATAAACAGCATATACAAGAAGTTCACAAAGCAGAACCAGGTTTAAAAAAAAAAGAAAAAAAAAAAGGAGTCCTCCTCTCTTTTGTTTTCCTTATTTAGAAAAATAGACTTAAAAAAAAACACACCCGTCCTCCTCAGATATAAAAATGCCCAAAGGAAAGGAGTGGGGGGGGGGGCTGTGCTGACGTTGTCTTGAGAAGTAGGAGAAAGAGGGGGACTGTGGTCCTATAGCGGCCGGTCTTTGTCCTGAGTTACTCGCTGCGTGTAGAAGAGGATGTAGGCCTGAGCGCGGCACACCTCATCGACTGAACACACGTTCAGTTTAGAGTCATTACAGTGAACCCAAAAGCCTGCAGGAGAAACACAAAGACAAACGGTTCACATGAGGCTGCTTTGACAGAGACAGAAGCAGCAACCAAATCCGCCTGACTGATTAGGCAAATCCAGCTCTGGAAGACAACACTGACACTGGATTATTACCATCAAACCTTTGAATCTAAAAATAAACCCATAAAAGCATCTTTAAAAAAGTATTTAAATATCACTCATGCTGGAAAATATCCCTAATCCCTCCTGAGTATGGGGCCATATTGCTCTGACTATTCAATACTGATGTTTTTGAGGTTTTAAAACGAGTGGAGCAGAGTTGGTCAGGTCCCCTTTGTTTATGGATGTGGACAATTTAATTGCATCTTTTCACTTTGGTGTCAGTCAGGTTCATTTATGAGACATGAAAAGCATCACGAAGACAACTTTACTCACGTCCTTCTGTGTTGTAGCAGTAGGAAGTGTAGTGGCCAGAACCGAAGCCCTTCCCATGATGCATCACCACAGCGGAGAGGTCGTAGAGGAAGTGCTTGGGACGCGGTGAGCCCGGGGAGCTGGGGCTGCTGGGACTGCTGGAGAAGGTGGGCGGGACTTTGGGTGAGGGGTCTCTGCAGCAGTACGGCTCCATGTTGAGCAGCTGATCGAAGCTGACGTGGACTCCGATCTTCTCCCGGTGGTTCCGCCCAGACCACCTGAGGACCAATGAGGAGAAAACCGGTCAGCAAGTCGGATGCTTTGATGCTGCATTTCTACAACTGGAAAATTCATTACATGCCATCTGTCCGCTGAACACTTGTGTGTAGTGTAACAAGAAGTATTAATCACGCCGTTTCAGCATAAACAAAGTAGCAAGCAGTACGTTTAAGAGGTAACTTTCTGATCCAGCATTAATTGTCCTTGATTTCTTCTCTCTTTCTGGTAATCCAAGGCGGCTGGGATGAATGAACTTAAATAGAATTGGCTCCAGAGGTGGTTTTCCTACCTGAAGCGCTTGAGGTGAAGTCGCAGGACCTGAGGCAGTTTGTGGATCATCAGCTGTTTTTGTGCTTCGGTCAGGATGACTGGTTTGGAGGAGCTCCGCCTTCGAGCAGCTATAAATAAAGAGGGTTAACAGAAAAACTTCAAATCAAAATATCAATTTTATTCAAATTCTAGTTCCCTAAATGTTGATTAAAGTTCAATCTGGCAAACAGAAAAAATCCCAAACTTTTTAATTTGACACACAATTTTTTGTAAATTAATTGATTCCAAAATGTAATTATTTATGAAAAATGTTTTTTCGATGTAGGTATGTGTGTTTTTTTTACTTTTTTCGAAATGGGTATGTATGTTGTTTTTCAATATTTTTTCCAACATGTGTATGCATGTCGTTTTTTTGAACATTTTTTGACATGGGTATGTATGTCTTTTTTTTATATTTTTCAACATGGGTATGCATGTCTTTTTTTAAATATTTTTTCGACATGGGAATGTATGTCGTTTTTTATATTTTTTATGTATTTCGACATAGGTATGTATGTCGTTTTTTTATATTTTTCGACATGGGAATGTATGTTGTTTTTTTCACTTTTTTCGACATGGGTATGTATGTCATTTTTTTTATATTTTTCGACATAGGTATGTATGTCGTTTTTTTATATTTTTCGACATGGGAATGTAGGTCGTTTTTTATATTTTTTATATATTTCGATATAGGTATGTATGTCGTTTTTTTCACTTTTTTCGACATGGGAATGTATGTTGTTTTTTATATTTTTTATATTTTTCGACATGGGAATGTATGTCGTTTTTTATATTTTTTATATATTTCGACATAGGTATGTATGTCGTTTTTTTTCACTTTTTCCGACATAGGTATGTATGTCGTTTTTTATATTTTTTATATATTTCGACATAGGTATGTATGTCGTTTTTTTATATTTTTCGACATAGGTATGTATGTCGTTTTTTATATTTTTTATATATTTCGACATAGGTATGTATGTCGTTTTTTTATATTTTTCGACATGGGAATGTAGGTCGTTTTTTATATTTTTTATATATTTCGACATAGGTATGTATGTCGTTTTTTAATATTTTTCGACATGGGAATGTATGTCGTTTTTTATATTTTTGATATATTTCGACATAGGTATGTATGTCGTTTTTTTTATATTTTTCGACATGGGAATGTATGTCGTTTTTTATATTTTTTATATATTTCGACATGGGAATGTATGTCGTTTTTTATATTTTTTATGTATTTCGACATAGGTATGTATGTCGTTTTTTTATATTTTTCGACATGGGAATGTAGGTCGTTTTTTATATATTTCGACATAGGTATGTATGTCGTTTTTTTTCACTTTTTCCGACATAGGTATGTATGTCGTTTTTTATATTTTTTATATATTTCGACATAGGTATGTATGTCGTTTTTTTATATTTTTCGACATAGGTATGTATGTCGTTTTTTATATTTTTGATATATTTCGACATAGGTATGTATGTCGTTTTTTTATATTTTTCGACATAGGTATGTATGTCGTTTTTTATATTTTTTATATATTTCGACATAGGTATGTATGTCGTTTTTTAATATTTTTCGACATGGGAATGTATGTCGTTTTTTATATTTTTGATATATTTCGACATAGGTATGTATGTCGTTTTTTTTATATTTTTCGACATGGGAATGTATGTCGTTTTTTATATTTTTTATATATTTCGACATGGGAATGTATGTCGTTTTTTATATTTTTTATGTATTTCGACATAGGTATGTATGTCGTTTTTTTATATTTTTCGACATGGGAATGTATGTCGTTTTTTATATTTTTTATATATTTTGACATAGGTATGTATGTTGTTTTTTTCACTTTCTTCGACATAGGTATGCATGTCGTTTTTTTATAATTTTCGACAGGTATGTATGTCGTTTTTTTCACTTTTTTCGACATAGGTATGTATGTCGTTTTTTAATATTTTTCGACAGGAATGTATGTCGTTTTTTATATTTTTTATACATTTCGACATGGGAATGTATGTCGTTTTTTATATTTTTTATATATTTCGACATAGATATGTATGTCGTTTTTTTATATTTTTCGACATAGGTATGTATGTCGTTTTTTTATATTTTTCGACATGGGAATGTATGTCGTTTTTTATATTTTTTATATATTTCGACATGGGAATGTATGTCGTTTTTTTATATTTTTCGACATAGGTATGTATGTCGTTTTTTATATTTTTTATATATTTCGACATAGGTATGTATGTCGTTTTTTTATATTTTTCGACATGGGAATGTAGGTCGTTTTTTATATTTTTTATATATTTCGACATAGGTATGTATGTCGTTTTTTTTATATTTTTCGACATGGGAATGTATGTCGTTTTTTATATTTTTTATATATTTTGACATAGGTATGTATGTTGTTTTTTTCACTTTCTTCGACATAGGTATGCATGTCGTTTTTTTATAATTTTCGACAGGTATGTATGTCGTTTTTTTCACTTTTTTCGACATAGGTATGTATGTCGTTTTTTAATATTTTTCGACAGGAATGTATGTCGTTTTTTATATTTTTTATACATTTCGACATGGGAATGTATGTCGTTTTTTATATTTTTTATATATTTCGACATAGATATGTATGTCGTTTTTTTATATTTTTCGACATAGGTATGTATGTCGTTTTTTTATATTTTTCGACATGGGAATGTATGTCGTTTTTTATATTTTTTATATATTTCGACATGGGAATGTATGTCGTTTTTTTATATTTTTCGACATAGGTATGTATGTCGTTTTTTATATTTTTTATATATTTCGACATAGGTATGTATGTCGTTTTTTTATATTTTTCGACATGGGAATGTAGGTCGTTTTTTATATTTTTTATATATTTCGACATAGGTATGTATGTCGTTTTTTTTATATTTTTCGACATGGGAATGTATGTCGTTTTTTATATTTTTTATATATTTCGACATGGGAATGTATGTCGTTTTTTATATTTTTTATGTATTTCGACATAGGTATGTATGTCGTTTTTTTATATTTTTCGACATGGGAATGTAGGTCGTTTTTTATATATTTCGACATAGGTATGTATGTCGTTTTTTTTCACTTTTTCCGACATAGGTATGTATGTCGTTTTTTATATTTTTTATATATTTCGACATAGGTATGTATGTCGTTTTTTTATATTTTTCGACATAGGTATGTATGTCGTTTTTTATATTTTTTATATATTTCGACATAGGTATGTATGTCGTTTTTTTATATTTTTCGACATGGGAATGTAGGTCGTTTTTTATATTTTTTATATATTTCGACATAGGTATGTATGTCGTTTTTTAATATTTTTCGACATGGGAATGTATGTCGTTTTTTATATTTTTGATATATTTCGACATAGGTATGTATGTCGTTTTTTTTATATTTTTCGACATGGGAATGTATGTCGTTTTTTATATTTTTTATATATTTCGACATGGGAATGTATGTCGTTTTTTATATTTTTTATGTATTTCGACATAGGTATGTATGTCGTTTTTTTATATTTTTCGACATGGGAATGTATGTCGTTTTTTATATTTTTTATATATTTTGACATAGGTATGTATGTTGTTTTTTTCACTTTCTTCGACATAGGTATGCATGTCGTTTTTTTATAATTTTCGACAGGTATGTATGTCGTTTTTTTCACTTTTTTCGACATAGGTATGTATGTCGTTTTTTAATATTTTTCGACAGGAATGTATGTCGTTTTTTATATTTTTTATACATTTCGACATGGGAATGTATGTCGTTTTTTATATTTTTTATATATTTCGACATAGATATGTATGTCGTTTTTTTATATTTTTCGACATAGGTATGTATGTCGTTTTTTTATATTTTTCGACATGGGAATGTATGTCGTTTTTTATATTTTTTATATATTTCGACATAGGTATGTATGTCGTTTTTTTATATTTTTCGACATGGGAATGTATGTCGTTTTTTATATTTTTTATATATTTCGACATAGGTATGTATGTCGTTTTTTTCACTTTTTCCGACATAGGTATGTATGTCGTTTTTTATATTTTTTATATATTTCGACATAGGTATGTATGTCGTTTTTTTATATTTTTCGACATAGGTATGTATGTCGTTTTTTTATATTTTTCGACATAGGTATGTATGTGGTTTTTTTATATATTTCGACATAGGTATGTATGTCGTTTTTTTCACTTTTTCCCAACATAGGTATGTATGTCGTTTTTTTATATTTTTCGACATAGGTATGTATGCCGTTTTTTATATTTTTCGACATAGGTATGTATGTGGTTTTTTTATATTTTTCGACATAGGTATGTATGTCGTTTTTTTATATTTTTCGACATGGGAATGTATGTCGTTTTTTATATTTTTTATATATTTCGACATAGGTATGTATGTCGTTTTTTTATATTTTTCGACATGGGAATGTATGTCGTTTTTTATATTTTTTATATATTTCGACATAGGTATGTATGGCGTTTTTTTATATTTTTCGACATGGGAATGTATGTCGTTTTTTATATTTTTTATATATTTTGACATAGGTATGTATGTTGTTTTTTTCACTTTCTTCGACATAGGTATGCATGTCGTTTTTTTATAATTTTCGACAGGTATGTATGTCGTTTTTTTCACTTTTTTCGACATAGGTATGTATGTCGTTTTTTAATATTTTTCGACAGGAATGTATGTCGTTTTTTATATTTTTTATACATTTCGACATGGGAATGTATGTCGTTTTTTATATTTTTTATATATTTTGACATAGGTATGTATGTTGTTTTTTTCACTTTCTTCGACATAGGTATGCATGTCGTTTTTTTATAATTTTCGACAGGTATGTATGTCGTTTTTTTCACTTTTTTCGACATAGGTATGTATGTCGTTTTTTAATATTTTTCGACAGGAATGTATGTCGTTTTTTATATTTTTTATACATTTCGACATGGGAATGTATGTCGTTTTTTATATTTTTTATATATTTCGACATAGATATGTATGTGGTTTTTTTATATTTTTCGACATAGGTATGTATGTCGTTTTTTTATATTTTTCGACATGGGAACGTATGTCGTTTTTTATATTTTTTATATATTTCGACATGGGAATGTATGTCGTTTTTTATATTTTTTATATATTTCGACATAGGTATGTATGTCGTTTTTTTATATTTTTCGACATGGGAATGTATGTCGTTTTTTATATTTTTTATATATTTCGACATAGGTATGTATGTCGTTTTTTTCACTTTTTCCGACATAGGTATGTATGTCGTTTTTTATATTTTTTATATATTTCGACATAGGTATGTATGTCGTTTTTTTATATTTTTCGACATAGGTATGTATGTCGTTTTTTTATATTTTTCGACATAGGTATGTATGTGGTTTTTTTATATATTTCGACATAGGTATGTATGTCGTTTTTTTCACTTTTTCCCAACATAGGTATGTATGTCGTTTTTTTATATTTTTCGACATAGGTATGTATGCCGTTTTTTATATTTTTCGACATAGGTATGTATGTGGTTTTTTTATATTTTTCGACATAGGTATGTATGTCGTTTTTTTATATTTTTCGACATGGGAATGTATGTCGTTTTTTATATTTTTTATATATTTCGACATAGGTATGTATGTCGTTTTTTTATATTTTTCGACATGGGAATGTATGTCGTTTTTTATATTTTTTATATATTTCGACATAGGTATGTATGTCGTTTTTTTATATTTTTCGACATGGGAATGTATGTCGTTTTTTATATTTTTTATATATTTTGACATAGGTATGTATGTTGTTTTTTTCACTTTCTTCGACATAGGTATGCATGTCGTTTTTTTATAATTTTCGACAGGTATGTATGTCGTTTTTTTCACTTTTTTCGACATAGGTATGTATGTCGTTTTTTTATATTTTTCGACATAGGTATGTATGTGGTTTTTTTATATTTTTCGACAGGTATGTATGTGGTTGTTTTATATTTTTCGACATAGGTATGTATGTCGTTTTTTTATATTTTTCAACATGGGAATGTATGTCGTTTTTTATATTTTTTATATATTTTGACATAGGTATGTATGTTGTTTTTTTCACTTTCTTCGACATAGGTATGCATGTCGTTTTTTTATAATTTTCGACAGGTATGTATGTCGTTTTTTTCACTTTTTTCGACATAGGTATGTATGTCGTTTTTTAATATTTTTCGACAGGAATGTATGTCGTTTTTTATATTTTTTATACATTTCGACATGGGAATGTATGTCGTTTTTTATATTTTTTATATATTTTGACATAGGTATGTATGTTGTTTTTTTCACTTTCTTCGACATAGGTATGCATGTCGTTTTTTTATAATTTTCGACAGGTATGTATGTCGTTTTTTTCACTTTTTTCGACATAGGTATGTATGTCGTTTTTTAATATTTTTCGACAGGAATGTATGTCGTTTTTTATATTTTTTATACATTTCGACATGGGAATGTATGTCGTTTTTTATATTTTTTATATATTTCGACATAGATATGTATGTCGTTTTTTTATATTTTTCGACATAGGTATGTATGTCGTTTTTTTATATTTTTCGACATGGGAATGTATGTCGTTTTTTATATTTTTTATATATTTCGACATGGGAATGTATGTCGTTTTTTATATTTTTTATATATTTCGACATAGGTATGTATGTCGTTTTTTTATATTTTTCGACATGGGAATGTATGTCGTTTTTTATATTTTTTATATATTTCGACATAGGTATGTATGTCGTTTTTTTCACTTTTTCCGACATAGGTATGTATGTCGTTTTTTATATTTTTTATATATTTCGACATAGGTATGTATGTCGTTTTTTTATATTTTTCGACATAGGTATGTATGTCGTTTTTTTATATTTTTCGACATAGGTATGTATGTGGTTTTTTTATATATTTCGACATAGGTATGTATGTCGTTTTTTTCACTTTTTCCCAACATAGGTATGTATGTCGTTTTTTTATATTTTTCGACATAGGTATGTATGCCGTTTTTTATATTTTTCGACATAGGTATGTATGTGGTTTTTTTATATTTTTCGACATGGGAATGTATGTCGTTTTTTATATTTTTTATATATTTCGACATAGGTATGTATGTCGTTTTTTTATATTTTTCGACATGGGAATGTATGTCGTTTTTTATATTTTTTATATATTTCGACATAGGTATGTATGTCGTTTTTTTATATTTTTCGACATGGGAATGTATGTCGTTTTTTATATTTTTTATATATTTCGACATAGGTATGTATGTCGTTTTTTTATATTTTTCGACATGGGAATGTATGTCGTTTTTTATATTTTTTATATATTTTGACATAGGTATGTATGTTGTTTTTTTCACTTTCTTCGACATAGGTATGCATGTCGTTTTTTTATAATTTTCGACAGGTATGTATGTCGTTTTTTTCACTTTTTTCGACATAGGTATGTATGTCGTTTTTTTATATTTTTCGACATAGGTATGTATGTGGTTTTTTTATATTTTTCGACAGGTATGTATGTGGTTGTTTTATATTTTTCGACATAGGTATGTATGTCGTTTTTTTATATTTTTCAACATGGGAATGTATGTCGTTTTTTATATTTTTTACATATTTCGACATAGGTATGTATGTCGTTTTTTTATATTTTTCGACATGGGAATGTATGTCGTTTTTTATATTTTTTATATATTTTGACATAGGTATGTATGTTGTTTTTTTCACTTTCTTCGACATAGGTATGCATGTCGTTTTTTTATAATTTTCGACAGGTATGTATGTCGTTTTTTTCACTTTTTTCGACATAGGTATGTATGTCGTTTTTTAATATTTTTCGACAGGAATGTATGTCGTTTTTTATATTTTTTATACATTTCGACATGGGAATGTATGTCGTTTTTTATATTTTTTATATATTTCGACATAGATATGTATGTCGTTTTTTAATTTTTTCGAAATATGTATGTCGTTTTTTAATTTTTTTGACATGGGTATGTATGTCGTTTTTTTATTTGACTTTTTTCAACTTTAAGGTTTATAAGCCTAAATTATAAATCAGATGTAAATACATACACATGTCGAAAAATACAAAAAAAAGACATCCATACCCATGTCGAAAAATATAAAAAACTGACATGGGTAGGTATGTCTTTTTTTTGTATTTTTCGACAGAAATATGTGTGGTTTTTTTAATTTTTTCAACATAGGTATGTCGTTTTTATATTTTTTCGACAGTTGTCATTTTTAAAAAATATTTTTTCAGCATGGTTAGGTATGTCCTTTTTTTCGACATAGATAGATAGATACTTTATTGATCCCGAGGGAAATTCACGGTATGTATGTCGATTTTTTCACTTTTTCGACATAGGTATGCATGTCTTTTTTTTATAATTTTCGACAGGTATGTATGTCGTTTTTTTCACTTTTTTCGACATAGGTATGTATGTGGTTTTTTTTATATTTTTCGACATAGGTATGTATGTGGTTTTTTTATATTTTTCGACATAGGTATGTATGTCGTTTTTTTATATTTTTCGACATGGGAATGTAGGTCGTTTTTTATATTTTTCGACATAGGTATGTATGTCGTTTTTTATATTTTTTATATATTTCGACATAGGTATGTATGTCGTTTTTTTATATTTTTCGACATGGGAATGTATGTCGTTTTTTATATTTTTTATATATTTTGACATAGGTATGTATGTTGTTTTTTTCACTTTCTTCGACATAGGTATGCATGTCGTTTTTTTATAATTTTCGACAGGTATGTATGTCGTTTTTTTCACTTTTTTCGACATAGGTATGTATGTCGTTTTTTAATATTTTTCGACATAGGAATGTATGTCGTTTTTTATATTTTTTATACATTTCGACATGGGAATGTATGTCGTTTTTTATATTTTTTATATATTTCGACATAGATATGTATGTCGTTTTTTTATATTTTTCGACATAGGTATGTATGTCGTTTTTTTATATTTTTCGACATGGGAATGTATGTCGGTTTTTAAATTTTTTCGACAGGCATGTATGTCGTTTTTTTCACTTTTATCGACATAGGTATGTATGTCGTTTTTTTATTTTTTCGACATATGTATGTTGTTTTTTAATTTTTTTGACATGGGTATGTATGTCGTTTTTTTATTTGACTTTTTTCAACTTTAAGGTTTATAAGCCTAAATTATAAATCAGATGTAAATACATACACATGTCGAAAAATACAAAAAAAAGACATCCATACCCATGTCGAAAAATGTAAAAAACTGACATGGGTAGGTATGTCTTTTTTTTGTATTTTTCGACAGAAGTATGTGTGGTTTTTTTTAATTTTTTCAACATAGGTATGTCGTTTTTATATTTTTTCGACAGTTGTCATTTTTTTAAAATATTTTTTCAGCATGGTTAGGTATGTCCTTTTTTTCGACATAGATAGATAGATACTTTATTGATCCCGAGGGAAATTCACGGTATGTATGTCGATTTTTTCACTTTTTCGACATAGGTATGCATGTCTTTTTTTCACTTTTTCGACATAGGTATGTGTCGTTTTTTCACTTTTTTCAACTTTAAGGTTTATAAGCCTAAATTATAAATCAGATGTAAAGTTTAAGTGGGAGAAGGTTGAAGCATGAAGTTAATCTGGCACAGCCAGCGAGTCTTCTCTCCGCTTCAGAGAAACAGTTTCATCTCGGGCCTACAGATAACAGAACTACAAACTATTTTAAGACGTGTTTAGGAGTGAAGGCTCTGTCCTCATAAACAATCTTTGAGTGCTGACAGCTCAGACAGGTAGCGTCTTGCAGAGAGCTTTTAAATCAGACAAGCTGTTAGTATAAGGTGAGCCTCTTATCGAGTCTCTCACAGACTTCTCAAAGTCACTCGCAGCAGATTTAACATTTATCATTGGCCTAAAAAAACAAACAAACAAACAAAAAAAGACACTGTGACCGTGATGTTTTGGACAGTTCTTAGTGCTAATCAAAAAGAGCAAGGAGATAAGTGTTGGCATCTGTGTTCTTTGAGAGAGAGAGGGAGTCAGTCCTTTTCATTTTGTCTCGTTTGCTGCAAAACGATCACATTAGAAATGATCTTCAATGACCAAAGCTCAGCATGTGATCACAAATACTTTTAGGTACTCTGATATACTCTGTTATGTTGAGGACATCTAGTATCAGGAAATGTAGATTTGTCCTCATTCGTTCAGATTATGACTCAGAAAGCCGGAAACTCGAATTAAGAACATTTCCCAATTTAAAAAACGTTATCCTCAAACATTTCTTGTATCTAGGCAGAGTCAAACACATCTCCAAATGGCTTGGCAGAGTGACAACTTGAAAGGTAAAAATCTTTACACATAATTTTTAAAGGGTTAAAACTCCTTGTTTGAGCTTTCACAGTTCCCACTCTCTCCTGTCTCTAACCATAAATAATTAAATTATTGTCCTGTGACTTTTACCTTCAGATCTTTACATGATCTGTGTTTAGTCACTCTCCACACGTTTCTCCTGCATTGTTCCTCGTGATCTTTTCTTTCAACTGTGAAACTATGTAGCTGAGAAAACCTCAAACACAAATCAATATAAACACTCAGACATCAAACGTATCTGGAGAACGACTTCACCAAGAAGATTTTATCAACGACGACGTGAAAAGGGTCCAGTGCATGTTTGAACTGGAGGAATACTAAGAGAGAGAGAGACCTACCGCAGCCTTAATTATATTAGTGTGTGTGTGTGAGTGTGAGTGTGTGAGTGTGTGAGTGTGTGAGTGTGTGGGGACACTGAACTCACAGTTACACTGGTCACAGGCATAGATGTTTCCCTCCAGCGCTTCGGTCTCGGTGAACTTGGCGAGCATTTCAGTCAGGTGGCACGACGCCTGGGCCGCTGACTCCCGGCTATTACTGTGATAGCGCTCGGGGAACTCCAGAGACAGATCCCAGAACGGCTCCACCGTGTTGGAGCGATGGTCGCAGGCCAGACACGTCACCTGCACCGAGTAAGTATTTTACTAAAACAAACATCAAAATCTTTCCAACAACACTTTTTACTGTTCTTTCGTTTATGTCTCCAAACTTTAAACAAGGAAAATGTATTTCAATCACAAAGTTTCTCACCTAACATGACACCGTTTGCGTTTTATAACAACTTGCTTTGTCAGACTGCATGCACAATCTGAATCAGTGCTTTGACAGACACACAGGCCTCTGTGTTCAGGAGGAGCAGGTGTCTCAGAGCGTGCTCAGCCTCTAATCTCTCCCACACTCGCCGTGCCTCTCTCGTGTCAGCTGCTCCACCTGATGCTCAGCTTCAGTTATACGTTTAAATGGTTATATTCACCACGTACTTAAACGACTGCAGGCTTTCAGTCAGATCTCACAAGCACACGCTACACGCACAAAATAAGAAATCTAAGTTGAAATTTGACAATAAGAAAAATTCTAGTTGTGAAAATCGACTGGAGAGAAAAGAAACACTAGTTGAAGTTTGTTTGTTAAAACCTTTAAAAATCTTACAGTACATAATGAGGGGAGGGGGAACTTTATTTATTTAGCTGGGAGTTCAGGGATTTTTTCAGCGAATGGAGCGAAGGGGAAATTGGATTTAAGCTGCTACTTAAATCTTTTTTTTTTTAAGTTTGTGACATTTCTATAAATAGAAGAGAAACAAATTCCTCTAGTCTGATTTGTTTTTCTTTATTTCTGCTGTAACATTTAATCATGGAGTAAAAAAAACGACCACAGTTGATCGTCTTTATTAATGTTCATTTCATTGGAAGCCCAAGTAAGAACATTCAATCAGATAGCACTCCTCTAAACTTTAAAAAGCTCAAGGTGACACGTTGACATATTGTCAGGTTTTATCAGAGCAGCAGTCCAGGTCTCAGCGGAGAGACAGCTCGAGCAGCGACAGGATGACGGAGGTAGAAAAGACCAAGAGATCCTCGCTGCCTGTCTGACTGTTGAGGAGCTCCACGTCCAGAGACGTGTGAAGTTAAGAGTGACTGATAACTGTGACTGTGTCATACCTGGCTCAGCAGCTGGCCGTGGAAGATGGTGTTGACCACGCTGAGCACCTGTTTGATGAGTCGTTTCTGGATCTGCGGGACTCCTGCGCTGGTCGTGTGTTGGCCCGTGCTCTCCAGCTCGTGCTGCACTTTGTCCAGCAGCTCACACAGGAACTCCTGAGCGTCCTGCTGAGCGTAGCCCCGGAACGCCGGGATCAGCTGCCACACTGAGTGCAGCATGGCGAAAGGGGAGACCAGCGCCCACTTGCCAGACCACATGACCTGGAACAAGGTGTGCAGCTCGTGGCAGAGGGAGATGTGCTTCGAGCTGGGCTCTTTGGGTTGTATCAGCTCCATGCTGCGGGACCGCGAGGCCCCGCCGCTCAGCCCAGCTCCCGAACCCGAGCTAGCCTGGGGGCCCTTCCTTTGGGTCAGGGGGGAATGAGGAGAGGGCTTCCCTGTCAGCTGGCCATGGACAGCAGAGGCCAGCAGCTCCAGCGCCTGCGTCAGATCCAGGCGCAGGAAGCACTCCCTGAAAACGTGCAGGTGGCTCAGGACTTGCAGGATGGAGTTCATGTAACAGGTGTTGCCTAAATTTCTGAGGCCCGTCACTCCGGGAGGGACAGTGGGGCGCCGTTTGAAGGGGGAACCCTCCTGTTTGGTACTCTGCTTGCGGCGAACTGGAGTCTGAGTAGAACGGGGGGTCACTGTGGGGGTTTTGGGCTTAGATTTGGCAGCAGAAGTACGGCTTCGTGTTCTGGGAGTAGGTTGGATTGTTTTCGTCGGCACAGCTTTCTTGGGCGTAGCCGCAGCGGGGCTCCGAGTTCTCAATCTGCGGGTGACAGAAGGAGGCTCGGGGGTTATCGTCTTCTTGCGTGCCCTCGTAGACCGCGTCGTGACAGCAGCATCTGCGACCTTCTGGCTCCTCCGGCGCAGACGACGACTCTTCCTGAGTGGGGCATTCTCCAGCTCCTCCTGTAGCTGCCTCTTTTGAGCCCGCCTCCTCTCCCTCGCCTCCCTTTTCTGCTCCTCCTCCTCTTCCCTCTTTCTCTCCTCTTCCTCCCTCCTCTTTCCACAGTCAGTGAGCCCGAACCACAGACGAAAAATACGCCCCATCAGCGCCCTGCGACGATGCCAAAGTGCAGTGAACATCCTGTCCTCATCTCGGAGCTGCAGCTCGCTGGCGCCGCATTGGATGACGGCGTCGGGAGCAGCACTCGTGGAGCGGAGGGTACGCCCACTGCGGGTGGTGACCTCATAGCGCTGGCTCTGGATGGCACTGAGCGTACTACGAAGTAGCTTCAGGTCTCCTGTGGCGTTATCGTTCAAGACATAGTCATCACACAAATAGCAAAATACGTAGAGTTCGTTAATCTCCATCGCCAACGGGTGGTGCTGCTGCTGGAAGTGCTGCAGGGCGTGTTCCTCAATGTAGCGCCCGCACGCCACATGAGCACAGCCCAGGCAGGCCCAGATGGACTCGGAGGTGTTGCAGTCCACACAGTGCCACTTCTGGGGGTTGAGGATGGAGTGGTCCGGGGCGAGCCGCAGCCGCCCCACATGCTTACACCTGTCCATTACACACGCCGGCCAACCGAGCTGGCTGGCTGGCTGTGTCAGGTCAATGACTGACCGTCTATGTTCAAAGTCTAAGTGTGTGTGTGTCAAAGTTTCACACCGGCTTCATATCACCATGGTTGCCATGGTGAGCAGAGAAATGGGACCCTCCCAAGGCATGGCAGTGTCTGACAGGGAGAGAGAACAGGAGACAGAGAAAGTAAAGAAAAACAATCGAATAACAGATTTAAGATCTCAGAGAGCGACGTCATTAAACATTTATTATATTATCTTGTTATTCATTTACAGGCCAGACAACACAGTACAATACAAACTATTATCTGACAGGCACTTCATCTAACCTTCAATGACTGTTTTTATGAGGCCAGGCCTACACACACATAAACCCGTGGCAAACAGCCAGATGCTATGCAGGATTTTACGGATTAATCGTGAGGCGGTTAAACTCGATTCAAAGGTGTCGAGGTTCGAATCGGTTCTCTGAAAAATGAATCGCAGTAAAAAATGGGGAAGCGTCAGCAGCTGTAGAGCAGGAGGAGGTCGGTTGTAAATGAGCAAGGCATTATCATGGCAGTGGAAGCATTTTGACTTCCCCCAAAGACAGAACCAAAAGTGAAAATGTGACAAGACAGAACTTCACAAACCTACAGCATTGCAGCATTTAGTCGACAGCACAATAAGAAGCTCCGATCACCTCCAGATTCTCTCAAAATAAATCGTATCGTGAGTTGAGTGAATCGTTACATCCTTATTTCCAAACATCACATCCTTTGAGGGTTGTTGTTTTTATGAGCCATAGAAAAGTGGCTTAATAACGTGGCTGAGTTGGTGACTTGTCCACATATTAGTAAATCCATTGCAATAAATTTCCTTTCACAGATTGTTTCTGTGATTAAATGTTTGGATCGACATTTGTAATGAACATTTCAACACAGCTTCATGAACATCTACATCTGTGCTGTCATTGTTTCTGAATGAGGAGAAGAAGTGTGGGGTCTCTAGCAGAACAAACAGTGAGTTTACTCTTTTAGGAGAACTGGCTCCGGAGTTTGTTGACTCTCAGAAGTTTTTGTTTTTTTTAAATCAGAGAGTTTAGCGCGCTTTGCCTGGCTTGTCCTTCTGCAGCATGCATGCTCCTGCACACAAACACAGCCTGACCAGCTACAATAAATCACAATATATATATATATTAAAAACCCACCACCAGCTTGTTGTTGAGCCCCCATCTTATGACCAATCATACCAGATAACAACACAACGAGGACAACTTTTTAATCATGATATCTTTACGTCAAAAATGTTAGCAGACTAGTTAGCAGAGTCTCATTCAAACACACTGAAATCACAAATTATTACAGCGGGGAAAACTTATAATTAAATACACAGACAGTTCAGATAAATATGTGCCCTCTTGCTAGATCTAAATATTATATATTGTATTTACACAAGAGCTTAGTGAGGACTAGCTGTCCTGCTAACGTTAGCCTAGCGTGCTAACTTATCTTTGATAATCCCCAACAAGTTTCAGCTCTTAAAAACGTCCGTGTTGGCGTTAAAACCTCGCGATATGACACGCGTGTTTTAACGACAACACATGTATCGTCTACTTCACTGTCTGACATTAACAAAATCATGACTGTAAGCAAAGAAATCCTCATACCGAGCCTCTCCTTCACGGCAGTAACTCCTCTGTTTCTAAAATGATCGCCATCTTGTCAGTCCCTGGTGTCGCGTGGTGTGGGCTCGAGCGCGTCCCCGATCCGTGACGTCATTGTTGTTGTTTTTGTTGTTGCTGATGATGATTGCAATAATGAAAATATGACTTACAATTTTTTCAAAGATGTGTTATATTCAAATAAGTGTTTTTTTTATTTCATGCTGTCGGACTGTCAGATTGTGTGTTTTGGATTGTTGCACGTGTGTTTAGTTTTTTTTTATTTGTTTTACTTATTATGTACTTATGTGTGTGTTTATTGTGCGTTGTGTCAAAATTGTTAGTTTTAATGTAAACAATCAACGAGCCAAACAAGGACTGAACAAAATCACTGCTGGTCACTGACAGGTAATATATTTCTAAACCGCTAGAGGGAGGTGTTGCACCATTTTAGTATCAGGATTTTTACACCATAGGGTGTAAATAATGTATTTATATACAGTTATACAGTTACGATTTACACATACAAAGAATTACTTTGGGTGTTTAATAGTAAAGAAAAAAATGTCCAAAGAAATGTCAATGAGTTATTATCGGTCATCATCGTGATTATTTCAGAAATAGTCGTTTTATTTGATAGTTAGGAAAGACACTTTTAAGATTATAATGAAGAACAGTTATCAAAGAGTAATTGTGTCCGTTTTCTTGTTTAACTTAAATAAATGGTTGACATGACACTGCCTTTAACCCTGAAAAGCCTTTCTTTCATGGTGTGTATGTTTTCCTCTGCCCTCTGGCCCTGTGGTTTTACCTTCAGCAGGTATGTTAAAGTGCTGTGTCCTGCTGTGGGATGCAGGTGCAGCACTGCATGCTGGTTAATGGGGGCTGGTGGCACTCAGTGAGGAGATCCTATCAGTTGAAGACGACAACACTGTACTGTGTCTACTGTCCGAAAAAACATCAACTAACAGAGAATAGTATTGTTACTGTTGTGAATCCCCCGTATGAATGACGTGATAAGTCTCCATTTTAAGAAAATAAAGGTGTTGGTTTTCATTCAGATGATTGTGTCTGAAGCCTTCTTTTAAATCTCTTCTTAAAAGAGTGTGTGGGTGTGTTTAGTAATGGGTGTATGTGTGTTTTTATACGTGTGTCTGTCAGTGGATCTGAGGTGTGTGTGTGCGTGTGTGTGTTTGAGAGAGATTAAGGGGCGTTTTTGAGTGACTTAGAGAAAGAGGTATGTGTTGATGTGCCATGCGATGCCTGCGAATCACCTCTAATGTTTTTCTGCCTGTATGTCCCCGGGCCTTCACCTCCTTCAAGTCCACACATGCTAACTCTCCCTCCCTGCCTCTCTCCCTCTCCCTCCCTGTCCTCTTTTCATCTGCTCGTTCTCTCTCTCTCATAAAAACATATTTTTCTGTTGCTGTTCATCTGAGGACCTTGTGCTGACTCACTTAGACGGTATTTTGTTGTTTCATTCAAACCGTATATCTCAGAGATTTATCAACTCTTGTTAACTCTTATTAAATGTTTCGGCTTGTTGTTTTGGTTTGACTGCATGTTATCATAACTTTAACTTGATATTACCTCAGAACACAAAAACAACTTTGTACAAAACAACAAGCAGATAAAGTTATGCTAAAACCTTGACATATATTTTTCCCAGGAGTTTGTGGAGTTTAAACTTACATAAATAAAATAAACTGTACATTATCAGGTGGATACGAATATAATTCATAGTAACTAGTAAAGTTTAATATGTGTAAATAAACTGCAGTTCCTTGAGTGTCCACTTGAGGCCCGCTGCAAAAGTCAAGGAATCCTCATAGATCTCATGTTAAAATGTAAGTCTTTACAGCTGAAATAAAAACCTTTATAGCCTGATATAAGAACGGCTTTGATCTCTTTAGCTCATTTTTTGACTACTATACTGAGGTGACTTACTTTTATAACTCATGTTCGATATTTACGATTCCAGGTCAGGCCGCCTCTGGAGCGAGCAGACCGGGAATCGTCACCAACCGCGAATGTGGAAAACTCTGACAGCTCACAAACATTGAACAGCGAACATTAACGCAACTGTGCCTCGAGCCAAGTGGCCTTAATAACGTCTCATGAAAGAGACTGATTTTCACTGCGAAACAGAACGCGTGCCAGGTGACGATGTTGATCGTCCTCCATATTTGTTTTTCGCCTGAACATGCCCTGAGTCTCAGTCAGATCTCTTGTCTCTCTTATAATCGTCGCTGTGAAATCGTTGCCACAAGCAGTCCATGTGAGGTCACGTGGTCTTGCAGAATCGTCTGTGTATTTGAAGGATTATGATGGGTTAGGGTCCTTAGGTGTGTGGTCTCCCCTCTGCTACAGTGTAATCATGCCCTGCGATTCTCACACATAAATGTAAACACAAAAACATCAGTCATAAACTCAAATCTGGATTAAGTACTGGCCGTATATGAAAAAGCAAAGACTAACAAAAATGACTGAAAAACCTGGACAGGAGAAGTCTGCAGCTTTAAAACCTTCTGAAATTGAAAGGTGGTCGATCACTTCAGTGAAAGGAAGTTGGTGGTTTCATGGTGGTGTGAATACAGCTGGATACGGTGTTGGTTTTGTGGCAGGTGAAAACACAGGTGAAGCCCGGGAGAAATGCTTTACAGCCTGTAAACAAGGACTTCTCCTGTAATTTCTACCCTGGTTAATTCACCTTTATGTTACTGTTGGCAGCTCGACAGCTTCTGATGTTTAATCTGTTTTTAGAGAGAGTCCCAGCTTGTCTCGAGTGCCTGTTTTCTCTCGCAGGCCGTCTGTCCTGTCACGTTGACGTGTGGGATCGTTCATAATGACTCGATGACATCAGGTCCTTGTTTGCATGGCTATATAATAATCAGTAGCAGCGCCTGATTCGCTCTTGCTCTGTCAACATCAGCCTCCCTGTTCTGGCGTGTTGGGATGCTCGTCCGATAGAGAAACATTCCTGACGCATGTGTGTGTGTCTTTGTTTTAAAAAAGAAGGTTTCTAAGGACAGAGCTGGATATTTGAAGATGAAGGACAAGTAAGGTAATCTTGTGCCCTGAAGTACAAGGTGAACACTCACAAAAATGTCCTACATAGTTTCTCTTTTAATTGATAACGGCGAGGCTGGAAGGTCTGCATTATTGATACTGAAGCATGAGTCAGAGTGGCCTTTATCCTAAAATAGCCAACATTTATGGCCCATACTAAGTGTAATACAAGCAAACTGATTGTTTAAAAATATCACTGATTACGTATAATCCCATTTTACAACTATCTGTTATATGAGCGATTAGTAGCTTTGGACTTTTGCAGATTAACAATGTCAAATGTTTGATTTCCTTCCTATTTCAAAATGACAATTCATCAGATTTTTTTTTCACCTCACATTAGATTTGTCCTTAGTTTGTGCTTTATTCTTACAAAACCACTGAAGGAGCTTTAGTCCGGGTTCCTTTGCCAATAATCTTCTCATTTCCTCTCTAAGTGAATCACAGCTGATGGCATAATACCGACCACATGACTAACTTATCCGGAGCACACTTCCTCCCCAAGAGAAATGCCCTCTTGCTTTATTTTTATTCTTCTTGCCCTCCTCGAGACCTTGCAGTGCTGATACTTGTGTGACACCCATACTAGCCCATTTTCAGGGCGTCTGTCTCAGGGTGCTGGGTGCTCCCGAAGAGGGGCATTGTGACTCCCGGCGAGCAAAGAGGGGGTGTCAGGGAGGGGGGCTATTGTCCCCGAGCCTGCGGGAGCTGCCATGCACTCCGAGGCCAATAGCAACACAAGAATGCTGACAGGACAAAGGCCATAACTCCATTCTATAGCAACACAAGCGGAGCATTGTGTTCATACAGGGACTCACACACACGTATACACACACATGCATGCATTCGCCATTACTACAATAACATAGTCACACATTAACTATACAGGAGCAAACTATGCATGTGTGTAAGCATGCCAAATACTCATTCATCAACTAGTTTCCCACACCATGCAACCCCCCACAGGACATCTCCATCACAGGCTGAGAAAGGCCAGTCAATCTAGGGACAATGAGCGAGCGAGCAAGCAGGAGAGAGGGAGAGAGAGAGAGGGAGAGAGAGAGAGAGAGAGAGAGAGAGAGAGAGAGAGAGAGAGAGAAGAGAGAGAGAGAGAGAGAGAGGGAGAGAGGGAGAGAGAGAGAGAGAGAGAGAGAGAGAGAGAGAGAGAGGGAGAGAGGGAGAGAGAGAGAGAGAGCGAGAGAGAGAGAGAGAGAGAGAGAGAGAGAGAGAGAGTTCAGCTGCAGCATTTCATGTGTTTGTGGCTCCCTGTTGCGTCTTCGCTTCAAGGCCAGTTCCCACCACAGAAAACACCTCCTTCCCTGGCTAACCTGCACCACAATACAGTACAACAAGAACCAACTTACATTTAAGTGAAAGCACCAGTGCAATAATCCACATTTACTCCAGTACAAGTAAAAACCCTGCATACTAAAGTGTTATCAGAAAAATGTCCACATATATGAATTATTATATGATTGGACCGATGTTTCATTTGATCACATTATACTGTTGTAGTGGGAGGAGGTGGAGCTATGTTTAATTACTTTTTATACAGTTAATCCAGTGGTTCCCAACCCGAGGGGTTAAGCCCCCTCGACAATGTAAGTCTGACATGTCAAAGATGATTAATGGGGCAGGGAAGATGGAGAGAAAAAAGTGTCCTGCTATGCAAATATTTTTAAAGATTTCTTTGGTTATGTCACCCAGAGTTGTAAACCTTGACTCTGACTTCAATCTGACACGGCCTTTGTTCTTTTTTTTTTTACGATTTACTTTTGGGCTTTTATTGGAGAAATATGACAGATAGAGAGAGAGCGGGGATTGACGTGCAGGAAAGGAACACCGGGTTGGATTCAAACCTGTGCCGCCCGCCCGCTTGGACGACCACAGCCTCCATACATGTGTGCACACACTGTGCCACCAGCGCCGCTTGGCCTTTGACCTTTCTAACCAATGAATGGGAGGACAACACTAATGACACTAAGCCAATAATGAACCTGTAATGTGCTTTCTAAATGTGCAATTAATTTTCTGTAAAGTAATAAATAACTTTTTTTTGTCCTTTTGAAAAGTGTAGGAGCAGAAGTAAACATGACCATGAACTATACAAGTACAGTAGAAATACCTCAAGTACAGTAGTTGAGAACTTTACTGTTCCCCCCTTGCATTCCTTGAAGACAGATTCCTCTTCCTGTATGCACTCGTTCACCCTTCCCTGCTGTCTGGAAACAGCCTGGCAGAAACCAGGAGGAGCCATGACCCCTCTGCCCCGTATCTGTGAATGGGCCATGAACGAGGAAATGTGGGTACAAGAGGCTATCCGGAGTCAGCTGTGGTAAAAACATCCACTCCTGCTCACTTCTCCTTCAGGAGGGTGCGGCCGGCAGACAGGTGAGGGACCTTTAACCCGGCCTGCCGCAGAGCGCTGCTTGACGTGCCAGGAATGCGTCCACACCTCTCAGCCAACCACGTCACTGCAAGTAAGCGAGGACTCGGTGAAAAAGACGCAGAGCGCCCAAACCCAAACAGAGTGTGGGTGCTGGCTTGGCCTCTCTGTTATGGTCTACATTCTGTGGCACTGTGTGAATGTAGGGGAGAGTGTTTTGGGAGCGAGAGTGATGGATGACTTAATCTGAAGCGACGAGGAGAGAAGAACAGGAGGTGTGTGTGTATGAGAAAAGAGAGCAGGGTGATAAGGATATTTTTCTCCAAATTATGGGAAGTATTTCAAGGCCTGGGCGGTTATATCAACTGTTCAGAGTTCATGCGAGTGTGCTTGGTAAAAAGAGACAAAGACAGACTGCTGCAAGGTTCACTCAGAGAACCGTGGTTACACCTTGTAACCTATGATTACATACACAAACGATGACACACTATCAGTGAAGTATTGATTCCGCATTGACAGGCAGTATCAGTATCCACGCCTAGTGACAGGGTTTCATATCTGTCACGATTGTGTTCGATACAAGTCTGTGATAACTGACGACCATCGCTGTTAAACTCAGATCAAACCCGACACAGTCACAATCGACGGCTGTTCATCATGAGCCTGGATTTAGTCAAAACTTCTGCATCTTAAAAAGGAGGTTTTTTTCTTTGTTAAATACTGCTAAATGCTACGCTCATGATGGATTAACGTTGGGTCTTTGTACACATAACAATGAGTAAGTACAAATTTATTAATCTGGAATTATTTCTTCCATATTCCCACAGACAAAAAAAAAAAAAAAAAAAACGGAGGGAGAAAGAAGAACATTATATTTATATAGATATATACAAATAATACTGTACAAGAGCACAAAGGAAGCAATAACAAAGAATGTTCTGGATTTATCTGTGATACGAGATGAATCAATACACAATATGCTGCATTATAAACATTGGAACGGTTGTATTTGAAAGCTTAAACAAATCTACAGAAAGAGCCGGACTGAATCTGGACTGTGCTCGTAATAAACTTCCACATCGATCCACTTTCTCTCTCTGTCTCTCACACACACACACACACACACACACACACACACACACACACACACACACACACGCACACACACATTTGAAAAACAGGCAAATACATTCACGTTCAGGGTAAATCCCATTCACTCTGATTTCAACACAGGCACACCTGGACTGGCTAAGGTTTAACCACCTGTAGTGGCTTGTATGGCTTGTTCAGAGTCACTCCGGGTGCTTTGCACATTTCTTCTGCTGTACACACACACGCGCACACACACACACACACACACACACAAACTGCTGTCTTTGTGTGTATGGAGCGTATCAGGGAATGGACGCGCTTC